>NW_026651602.1:5000-337388 GCF_030265065.1 Corythoichthys intestinalis | reverse complement strand
AGGCCTATGTACCTACCAGGGGCAAGCAAGTAATTTGCTGGGACTATTACAGAATAGGCTTGGGAAGGCCTGTCTGCCGACCAGGGGCAAGCAAGTAATGTGCCTGGGCTATCAGAGAATTGGCTTGGGATTTAAGAGAATTGGCTCGGGAAGGCCAGTCAATCTACCAGGTATAAGCAAGTAATTTGCTGAGACTATTAGAGAATAGGCTTGGGAAAGCCTGTCTACCTACCAGGGGCAAGCAAGTAATGTGCAGGGGCTATTAGAGAATTGGCTTGGGATATAAGAGAATTGGCTCTGGAAGGCCAGGCGACCTACTAGGGAGAAGTAAGTCATGGGCTGAGGCAATGAGAGAATAGGCTTGGGAAGGGCAGTCTACCTACCAGGGGCAAGCAAGTAATTTGCTGGGGCTATTACAGAATAGGCTTGGGAAGGCCTGTCTACCAACCAGGGGCAAGCAAGTAATTTGCAGGGGTTATTACAGAATACGCTTGGGAAGCCCCGTCTACCTACCAGGGGCAAGCAAGTAATGTGCCTGGGCTATCAGAGAATTGGCTTGGGATTTAAGAGAATTGGCTCATGAAGGCTTGTCTACCTACCAGGGGCAAGCAAGTAATTTGCAGCGGCTATGAGAGAATAGGCTTGGGAAGGCCTGTCTACCGACCAGGAGCAAGCATGTAATGTGCCTGGGCTATCAGAGAATTGGCTTTGGATATAAGAGAATTGGCTCGGGAAGGCCAGGCGACCTACCAGGGAGAAGTAAGTCATGGGCTGAGGCAATGAGAGAATAGGCTTGGGAAGGGCAGTCTACCTACCAGGGGCAAGCAAGTAATTTGCAGGGGCTATTACAGAATAGGCTTGGGAAGGCCTGTCTAGCTATCAGGGAGAAATAAGTCATGGGCTGAGGCGATGAAAGAATAGGCTTGGGAAGGCCTATGTACCTACCAGGGGCAAGCAAGTAATTTGCTGGGACTATTACAGAATAGGCTTGGGAAGGCCTGTCTAACGACCAGGGGCAAGCAAGTAATTTGCTGGGGCTATGAGAGAAAAGGCTTGGGAAGGCCTGTCTACCTACCAGGGGCAAGCAAGTAGTTTGCAGGGGCTATTACAGAATAGGCTTGGGAAGGCCTGTCTACCTACCAGGGGAAAGCAAGTAATGTGCGGGGGCTATTCGAGAATTGGCTTGGGCTTTCAGATAATTGGTTTGGGATGGCTTGTCTACCTACCAGGGGCAAGCAAGTAATTTGCTGGGACTATTACAGAATAGGCTTGGGAAGGCCTGTCTACCAACCAGGGGCAAGCAAGTAATGTGCTGGGGCTATTCGAGAATTGGCTTCGGCTTTCAGATAATTGGTTTGGGATGGCTTGTCTACCTACCAGGGGCAAGCAAGTAATTTGCTGGGACTATTACAGAATAGGCTTGAGAAAGCCTGTCTACCTACAAGGGGCAAGCAAGTAATTTGCTGGGACTATTACAGAATAGGCTTGGGAAGGCCTGTCTACCTACCAGGGGCAAGCAAGTAATTTGCTGGGACTATTACAGAATAGGCTTGGGAAGGCCTGTCTACCTACCAGGGGCAAGCAAGTAATTTGCTGGGACTATTACAGAATAGGCTTGGGAAAGATGTCTACCTACCAGGGGCAAGCAAGTAATTTGCAGGGGCTATGAGAGAATAGGCTTGGGAAGGCCTGTCTACCTACCAGGGAGAAAAAAGTCATGGGCTGAGGCGATGAGAGAATAGGCTTGGGAAGGCCTATCGACTTACCAGGGGCAAGCAAGTAATTTGCTGGGACTATTACAGAATAGGCTTGGGAAGGCCTGTCTACCTACCAGGGGCAAGCAAGTAATTTGCTGGGACTATTACAGAATAGGCTTGGGAAAGCCTGTCTACCTACCAGGGGCAAGCAAGTAATGTGCAGGGGCTATTAGAGAATTGGCTTGGGATTTAAGAGAATTGGCTCGGGAAGGGCTGTCTACCTACCAGGGGCAAGCAAGTAATTTGCAGCGGCTATTACAGAATAGGCTTGGGAAAGCCTGTCTACCTACCAGGGAGAAATAAGTCATGGGCTGAGGCGATGAGAGAATAGGCTTGGGAAGGCCTATCTACCTACCAGGGGCAAGCAAGTAACTTGCTGGGAATATTACAGAATAGGCTTGGGAAAGCCTGTCTACCTACCAGGGAGAAATAAGTCATGGGCTGAGGCGATGAGAGAATAGGCTTGGGAAGGCCTATCTACCTACCAGGGGCAAGCAAGTAACTTGCTGGGACTATTACAGAATAGGCTTGGGAAAGCCTGTCTACCTACCATGGGCAAGCAAGTAATATGCAGGGGCTATTAAAGAATAGGCTTGGGAAAGCCTGTCTACCTACCAGGGGCAAGCAAGTAATGTGCAGGGGCTATTAGAGAATTGGCTTGGGAAGGCCTGACTACCTACCAGGGGCAAGAAAGTAATGTGCCTAGGCTATCAGAGAATTGGCTTGGGATTTAAGAGAATTGGCTCGGGAAGGCCAGTCGATCTACCAGGTATAAGCAAGTAATTTCCTGAGGCTATGAGAGAATCGGCTTGGGAAGCCCCGTCTACCTACCAGGGGCAAGCAAGTAATGTGCCTGGGCTATCAGAGAATTGGCTTGGGATTTAAGAGAATTGGCTCGGGAAGGCCAGGCGACCTACTAGGGAGAAGTAAGTCATGGGCTGAGGCAATGAGAGAATAGGCTTGGGAAGGCCTGTCTACCGACCAGGGGCAAGCAAGTAATGTGCCTGGGCTATCAGAGAATTGGCTTGGGATTTAAGAGAATTGGCTCGGGAAGGGCTGTCTACCTACCAGGGGCAAGCAAGTAATTTGCAGCGGCTATTACAGAATAGGCTTGGGAAAGCCTGTCTACCTCCCAGGGAGAAATAAGTCATTGGCTGAGGCGATGAGACAATAGGCTTGGGAAGGCCTATCTACCTACCAGGGGCAAGCAAGTAACTTGCTGGGACTATTACAGAATAGGCTTGGGAAAGCCTGTCTACCTACCAGGGGCAAGCAAGTAATATGCAGGGGCTATTAAAGAATAGGCTTGGGAAAGCCTGTCTATCTACCAGGGACAAGGAAGTAATTTGCTGGGACTATTACAGAATAGGCTTGGGAAGGCCTGTCTACCTACCAGGGGAAAGCAAGTAATGTGCGGGGGCTATTCGAGAATTGGCTTGGGCTTTCAGATAATTGGTTTGGGATGGCTTGTCTACCTACCAGGGGCAAGCAAGTAATTTGCTGGGACTATTACAGAATAGGCTTGGGAAGGCCTGTCTACCAACCAGGGGCAAGCAAGTAATGTGCTGGGGCTATTCGAGAATTGGCTTCGGCTTTCAGATAATTGGTTTGGGATGGCTTGTCTACCTACCAGGGGCAAGCAAGTAATTTGCTGGGACTATTACAGAATAGGCTTGAGAAAGCCTGTCTACCTACAAGGGGCAAGCAAGTAATTTGCTGGGACTATTACAGAATAGGCTTGGGAAGGCCTGTCTACCTACCAGGGGCAAGCAAGTAATTTGCTGGGACTATTACAGAATAGGCTTGGGAAGGCCTGTCTACCTACCAGGGGCAAGCAAGTAATTTGCTGGGACTATTACAGAATAGGCTTGGGAAAGATGTCTACCTACCAGGGGCAAGCAAGTAATTTGCAGGGGCTATGAGAGAATAGGCTTGGGAAGGCCTGTCTACCTACCAGGGAGAAAAAAGTCATGGGCTGAGGCGATGAGAGAATAGGCTTGGGAAGGCCTATCGACTTACCAGGGGCAAGCAAGTAATTTGCTGGGACTATTACAGAATAGGCTTGGGAAGGCCTGTCTACCTACCAGGGGCAAGCAAGTAATTTGCTGGGACTATTACAGAATAGGCTTGGGAAAGCCTGTCTACCTACCAGGGGCAAGCAAGTAATGTGCAGGGGCTATTAGAGAATTGGCTTGGGATTTAAGAGAATTGGCTCGGGAAGGGCTGTCTACCTACCAGGGGCAAGCAAGTAATTTGCAGCGGCTATTACAGAATAGGCTTGGGAAAGCCTGTCTACCTACCAGGGAGAAATAAGTCATGGGCTGAGGCGATGAGAGAATAGGCTTGGGAAGGCCTATCTACCTACCAGGGGCAAGCAAGTAACTTGCTGGGAATATTACAGAATAGGCTTGGGAAAGCCTGTCTACCTACCAGGGAGAAATAAGTCATGGGCTGAGGCGATGAGAGAATAGGCTTGGGAAGGCCTATCTACCTACCAGGGGCAAGCAAGTAACTTGCTGGGACTATTACAGAATAGGCTTGGGAAAGCCTGTCTACCTACCATGGGCAAGCAAGTAATATGCAGGGGCTATTAAAGAATAGGCTTGGGAAAGCCTGTCTACCTACCAGGGGCAAGCAAGTAATGTGCAGGGGCTATTAGAGAATTGGCTTGGGAAGGCCTGACTACCTACCAGGGGCAAGAAAGTAATGTGCCTAGGCTATCAGAGAATTGGCTTGGGATTTAAGAGAATTGGCTCGGGAAGGCCAGTCGATCTACCAGGTATAAGCAAGTAATTTCCTGAGGCTATGAGAGAATCGGCTTGGGAAGCCCCGTCTACCTACCAGGGGCAAGCAAGTAATGTGCCTGGGCTATCAGAGAATTGGCTTGGGATTTAAGAGAATTGGCTCGGGAAGGCCAGGCGACCTACTAGGGAGAAGTAAGTCATGGGCTGAGGCAATGAGAGAATAGGCTTGGGAAGGCCTGTCTACCGACCAGGGGCAAGCAAGTAATGTGCCTGGGCTATCAGAGAATTGGCTTGGGATTTAAGAGAATTGGCTCGGGAAGGGCTGTCTACCTACCAGGGGCAAGCAAGTAATTTGCAGCGGCTATTACAGAATAGGCTTGGGAAAGCCTATCTACCTCCCAGGGAGAAATAAGTCATTGGCTGAGGCGATGAGACAATAGGCTTGGGAAGGCCTATCTACCTACCAGGGGCAAGCAAGTAACTTGCTGGGACTATTACAGAATAGGCTTGGGAAAGCCTGTCTACCTACCAGGGGCAAGCAAGTAATATGCAGGGGCTATTAAAGAATAGGCTTGGGAAAGCCTGTCTATCTACCAGGGACAAGGAAGTAATTTGCTGGGACTATTACAGAATAGGCTTGGGAGGGCAAGCAAGTAATGTGCAGGGGCTATTAGAGAATTGGCTTGGGAAGGCCTGTCTACCTACCAGGGGCAAGCAAGTAATTTGCTGGGGCTATTACAGAATAGGATTGGGAAGGCCTGTATACCTACCAGGGGCAAGCAAGTAATTTGCAGGGGCTATTACAGAATAGGCTTGGGAAGTCCCGTCTACCTAACAGGGGCAAGCATGTAATGTGCCTGGGCTATCAGAGAATTGGCTTGGGATTTAAGAGAATTGGCTCGGGAAGGCCTGTCTACCTACCAGGGACAAGCAGGTAATTTGCTGAGACTATTAGAGAATAGGCTTGGGAAAGCCTGTCTACCTACCAGGGGCAAGCAAGTAATGTGCAGGGGCTATTAGAGAATTGGCTTGGGAAAGCCTGTCTACCTCCCAGGGAGAAATAAGTCATTGGCTGAGGCGATGAGACAATAGGCTTGGGAAGGCCTATCTACCTACCAGGGGCAAGCAAGTAACTTGCTGGGACTATTACAGAATAGGCTTGGGAAAGCCTGTCTACCTACCAGGGGCAAGCAAGTAATATGCAGGGGCTATTAAAGAATAGGCTTGGGAAAGCCTGTCTATCTACCAGGGACAAGGAAGTAATTTGCTGGGGCTATTTCAGAATAGGCTTGGGAAGGCCTGTCTACCTACCAGGGGCAAGCAAGTAATTTGCAGGGGCTATGAGAGAAAAGGCTTGGGAAGGCCTGTCTACCGACCAGGGGCAAGCATGTAATGTGCCTGGGCTAACAGAGAATTGGCTTGGGATATAAGAGAATTGGCTCGGGAAGGCCAGGCGACCTACCAGGGAGAAGTAAGTCATGGGCTGAGGCAATGAGAGAATAGGCTTGGGAAGGGCAGTCTACCTACCAGGGGCAAGCAAGTAATTTGCTGGGGCTATTACAGAATAGGCTTGGGAAGGCCTGTCTAGCTATCAGGGAGAAATAAGTCATGGGCTGAGGCGATGAAAGAATAGGCTTGGGAAGGCCTATGTACCTACCAGGGGCAAGCAAGTAATTTGCTGGGACTATTACAGAATAGGCTTGGGAAGGCCTGTCTGCCGACCAGGGGCAAGCAAGTAATGTGCCTGGGCTATCAGAGAATTGGCTTGGGATTTAAGAGAATTGGCTCGGGAAGGCCAGTCAATCTACCAGGTATAAGCAAGTAATTTGCTGAGACTATTAGAGAATAGGCTTGGGAAAGCCTGTCTACCTACCAGGGGCAAGCAAGTAATGTGCAGGGGCTATTAGAGAATTGGCTTGGGATATAAGAGAATTGGCTCTGGAAGGCCAGGCGACCTACTAGGGAGAAGTAAGTCATGGGCTGAGGCAATGAGAGAATAGGCTTGGGAAGGGCAGTCTACCTACCAGGGGCAAGCAAGTAATTTGCTGGGGCTATTACAGAATAGGCTTGGGAAGGCCTGTCTACCAACCAGGGGCAAGCAAGTAATTTGCAGGGGTTATTACAGAATACGCTTGGGAAGCCCCGTCTACCTACCAGGGGCAAGCAAGTAATGTGCCTGGGCTATCAGAGAATTGGCTTGGGATTTAAGAGAATTGGCTCATGAAGGCTTGTCTACCTACCAGGGGCAAGCAAGTAATTTGCAGCGGCTATGAGAGAATAGGCTTGGGAAGGCCTGTCTACCGACCAGGGGCAAGCATGTAATGTGCCTGGGCTATCAGAGAATTGGCTTTGGATATAAGAGAATTGGCTCGGGAAGGCCAGGCGACCTACCAGGGAGAAGTAAGTCATGGGCTGAGGCAATGAGAGAATAGGCTTGGGAAGGGCAGTCTACCTACCAGGGGCAAGCAAGTAATTTGCAGGGGCTATTACAGAATAGGCTTGGGAAGGCCTGTCTAGCTATCAGGGAGAAATAAGTCATGGGCTGAGGCGATGAAAGAATAGGCTTGGGAAGGCCTATGTACCTACCAGGGGCAAGCAAGTAATTTGCTGGGACTATTACAGAATAGGCTTGGGAAGGCCTGTCTAACGACCAGGGGCAAGCAAGTAATTTGCTGGGGCTATGAGAGAAAAGGCTTGGGAAGGCCTGTCTACCTACCAGGGGCAAGCAAGTAGTTTGCAGGGGCTATTACAGAATAGGCTTGGGAAGGCCTGTCTACCTACCAGGGGAAAGCAAGTAATGTGCGGGGGCTATTCGAGAATTGGCTTGGGCTTTCAGATAATTGGTTTGGGATGGCTTGTCTACCTACCAGGGGCAAGCAAGTAATTTGCTGGGACTATTACAGAATAGGCTTGGGAAGGCCTGTCTACCAACCAGGGGCAAGCAAGTAATGTGCTGGGGCTATTCGAGAATTGGCTTCGGCTTTCAGATAATTGGTTTGGGATGGCTTGTCTACCTACCAGGGGCAAGCAAGTAATTTGCTGGGACTATTACAGAATAGGCTTGAGAAAGCCTGTCTACCTACAAGGGGCAAGCAAGTAATTTGCTGGGACTATTACAGAATAGGCTTGGGAAGGCCTGTCTACCTACCAGGGGCAAGCAAGTAATTTGCTGGGACTATTACAGAATAGGCTTGGGAAGGCCTGTCTACCTACCAGGGGCAAGCAAGTAATTTGCTGGGACTATTACAGAATAGGCTTGGGAAAGATGTCTACCTACCAGGGGCAAGCAAGTAATTTGCAGGGGCTATGAGAGAATAGGCTTGGGAAGGCCTGTCTACCTACCAGGGAGAAAAAAGTCATGGGCTGAGGCGATGAGAGAATAGGCTTGGGAAGGCCTATCGACTTACCAGGGGCAAGCAAGTAATTTGCTGGGACTATTACAGAATAGGCTTGGGAAGGCCTGTCTACCTACCAGGGGCAAGCAAGTAATTTGCTGGGACTATTACAGAATAGGCTTGGGAAAGCCTGTCTACCTACCAGGGGCAAGCAAGTAATGTGCAGGGGCTATTAGAGAATTGGCTTGGGATTTAAGAGAATTGGCTCGGGAAGGGCTGTCTACCTACCAGGGGCAAGCAAGTAATTTGCAGCGGCTATTACAGAATAGGCTTGGGAAAGCCTGTCTACCTACCAGGGAGAAATAAGTCATGGGCTGAGGCGATGAGAGAATAGGCTTGGGAAGGCCTATCTACCTACCAGGGGCAAGCAAGTAACTTGCTGGGACTATTACAGAATAGGCTTGGGAAAGCCTGTCTACCTACCAGGGAGAAATAAGTCATGGGCTGAGGCGATGAGAGAATAGGCTTGGGAAGGCCTATCTACCTACCAGGGGCAAGCAAGTAACTTGCTGGGACTATTACAGAATAGGCTTGGGAAAGCCTGTCTACCTACCATGGGCAAGCAAGTAATATGCAGGGGCTATTAAAGAATAGGCTTGGGAAAGCCTGTCTACCTACCAGGGGCAAGCAAGTAATGTGCAGGGGCTATTAGAGAATTGGCTTGGGAAGGCCTGACTACCTACCAGGGGCAAGAAAGTAATGTGCCTAGGCTATCAGAGAATTGGCTTGGGATTTAAGAGAATTGGCTCGGGAAGGCCAGTCGATCTACCAGGTATAAGCAAGTAATTTCCTGAGGCTATGAGAGAATCGGCTTGGGAAGCCCCGTCTACCTACCAGGGGCAAGCAAGTAATATGCCTGGGCTATCAGAGAATTGGCTTGGGATTTAAGAGAATTGGCTCGGGAAGGCCAGGCGACCTACTAGGGAGAAGTAAGTCATGGGCTGAGGCAATGAGAGAATAGGCTTGGGAAGGCCTGTCTACCGACCAGGGGCAAGCAAGTAATGTGCCTGGGCTATCAGAGAATTGGCTTGGGATTTAAGAGAATTGGCTCGGGAAGGGCTGTCTACCTACCAGGGGCAAGCAAGTAATTTGCAGCGGCTATTACAGAATAGGCTTGGGAAAGCCTGTCTACCTCCCAGGGAGAAATAAGTCATTGGCTGAGGCGATGAGACAATAGGCTTGGGAAGGCCTATCTACCTACCAGGGGCAAGCAAGTAACTTGCTGGGACTATTACAGAATAGGCTTGGGAAAGCCTGTCTACCTACCAGGGGCAAGCAAGTAATATGCAGGGGCTATTAAAGAATAGGCTTGGGAAAGCCTGTCTATCTACCAGGGACAAGGAAGTAATTTGCTGGGACTATTACAGAATAGGCTTGGGAGGGCAAGCAAGTAATGTGCAGGGGCTATTAGAGAATTGGCTTGGGAAGGCCTGTCTACCTACCAGGGGCAAGCAAGTAATTTGCTGGGGCTATTACAGAATAGGATTGGGAAGGCCTGTATACCTACCAGGGGCAAGCAAGTAATTTGCAGGGGCTATTACAGAATAGGCTTGGGAAGTCCCGTCTACCTAACAGGGGCAAGCATGTAATGTGCCTGGGCTATCAGAGAATTGGCTTGGGATTTAAGAGAATTGGCTCGGGAAGGCCTGTCTACCTACCAGGGACAAGCAGGTAATTTGCTGAGACTATTAGAGAATAGGCTTGGGAAAGCCTGTCTACCTACCAGGGGCAAGCAAGTAATGTGCAGGGGCTATTAGAGAATTGGCTTGGGAAAGCCTGTCTACCTCCCAGGGAGAAATAAGTCATTGGCTGAGGCGATGAGACAATAGGCTTGGGAAGGCCTATCTACCTACCAGGGGCAAGCAAGTAACTTGCTGGGACTATTACAGAATAGGCTTGGGAAAGCCTGTCTACCTACCAGGGGCAAGCAAGTAATATGCAGGGGCTATTAAAGAATAGGCTTGGGAAAGCCTGTCTATCTACCAGGGACAAGGAAGTAATTTGCTGGGGCTATTTCAGAATAGGCTTGGGAAGGCCTGTCTACCTACCAGGGGCAAGCAAGTAATTTGCAGGGGCTATGAGAGAAAAGGCTTGGGAAGGCCTGTCTACCGACCAGGGGCAAGCATGTAATGTGCCTGGGCTAACAGAGAATTGGCTTGGGATATAAGAGAATTGGCTCGGGAAGGCCAGGCGACCTACCAGGGAGAAGTAAGTCATGGGCTGAGGCAATGAGAGAATAGGCTTGGGAAGGGCAGTCTACCTACCAGGGGCAAGCAAGTAATTTGCTGGGGCTATTACAGAATAGGCTTGGGAAGGCCTGTCTAGCTATCAGGGAGAAATAAGTCATGGGCTGAGGCGATGAAAGAATAGGCTTGGGAAGGCCTATGTACCTACCAGGGGCAAGCAAGTAATTTGCTGGGACTATTACAGAATAGGCTTGGGAAGGCCTGTCTGCCGACCAGGGGCAAGCAAGTAATGTGCCTGGGCTATCAGAGAATTGGCTTGGGATTTAAGAGAATTGGCTCGGGAAGGCCAGTCAATCTACCAGGTATAAGCAAGTAATTTGCTGAGACTATTAGAGAATAGGCTTGGGAAAGCCTGTCTACCTACCAGGGGCAAGCAAGTAATGTGCAGGGGCTATTAGAGAATTGGCTTGGGATATAAGAGAATTGGCTCTGGAAGGCCAGGCGACCTACTAGGGAGAAGTAAGTCATGGGCTGAGGCAATGAGAGAATAGGCTTGGGAAGGGCAGTCTACCTACCAGGGGCAAGCAAGTAATTTGCTGGGGCTATTACAGAATAGGCTTGGGAAGGCCTGTCTACCAACCAGGGGCAAGCAAGTAATTTGCAGGGGTTATTACAGAATACGCTTGGGAAGCCCCGTCTACCTACCAGGGGCAAGCAAGTAATGTGCCTGGGCTATCAGAGAATTGGCTTGGGATTTAAGAGAATTGGCTCATGAAGGCTTGTCTACCTACCAGGGGCAAGCAAGTAATTTGCAGCGGCTATGAGAGAATAGGCTTGGGAAGGCCTGTCTACCGACCAGGGGCAAGCATGTAATGTGCCTGGGCTATCAGAGAATTGGCTTGGGATATAAGAGAATTGGCTCGGGAAGGCCAGGCGACCTACCAGGGAGAAGTAAGTCATGGGCTGAGGCAATGAGAGAATAGGCTTGGGAAGGGCAGTCTACCTACCAGGGGCAAGCAAGTAATTTGCAGGGGCTATTACAGAATAGGCTTGGGAAGGCCTGTCTAGCTATCAGGGAGAAATAAGTCATGGGCTGAGGCGATGAAAGAATAGGCTTGGGAAGGCCTATGTACCTACCAGGGGCAAGCAAGTAATTTGCTGGGACTATTACAGAATAGGCTTGGGAAGGCCTGTCTAACGACCAGGGGCAAGCAAGTAATTTGCTGGGGCTATGAGAGAAAAGGCTTGGGAAGGCCTGTCTACCTACCAGGGGCAAGCAAGTAGTTTGCAGGGGCTATTACAGAATAGGCTTGGGAAGGCCTGTCTACCTACCAGGGGAAAGCAAGTAATGTGCGGGGGCTATTCGAGAATTGGCTTGGGCTTTCAGATAATTGGTTTGGGATGGCTTGTCTACCTACCAGGGGCAAGCAAGTAATTTGCTGGGACTATTACAGAATAGGCTTGGGAAGGCCTGTCTACCAACCAGGGGCAAGCAAGTAATGTGCTGGGGCTATTCGAGAATTGGCTTCGGCTTTCAGATAATTGGTTTGGGATGGCTTGTCTACCTACCAGGGGCAAGCAAGTAATTTGCTGGGACTATTACAGAATAGGCTTGAGAAAGCCTGTCTACCTACAAGGGGCAAGCAAGTAATTTGCTGGGGCTATTACAGAATAGGCTTGGGAAGGCCTGTCTGCTGACCAGGGGCAAGCAAGTAATTTGCTGGGGCTATTACAGAATAGGATTGGGAAGGCCTGTATACCTACCAGGGATAAGCAAGTAATTTGCTGGGGCTATGAGAGAAAAGGCTTGGGAAGGCCTGTCTACCTACCTGGGGCAAGCAAGTAATTTGCTGGGGCTATTACAGAATAGGCTTGGGAAGGCCTGTCTACCTACCAGGGGCAAGCAAGTAATTTGCTGGGACTATTACAGAATAGGCTTGGGAAAGATGTCTACCTACCAGGGGCAAGCAAGTAATGTTCAGGGGCTATTAGAGAATTGGCTTGGGAAGCCTTGTCTACCTACCAGGGGCAAGCAAGTAATTTGCAGGGGCTATGAGAGAAAAGGCTTGGGAAGGCCTGTCTACCTACCAGGGGCAAGCAAGTAATTTGCTGGGGCTATTTCAGAATAGGCTTGGGAAGGCCTGTCTACCTACCAGGGGCAAGCAAGTAATGTGCAGGGGCTATGAGAGAAAAGGCTTGGGAAGGCCTGTCTACCATACCAGGGGCAAGCAAGTAATTTCCAGGGGCTATGAGAGAAAAGGCTTTGGAAGGCCTGTCTACCATACCAGGGGCAAGCAAGTAATTTGCAGGGGCTATGAAAGAAAAGGCTTTGGAAGGCCTGTCTAACTACCAGAGGCAAGCAAGTAATTTGCAGGGGCTATGAGAGAAAAGGCTTTGAAAGGCCTGTCTAACTACCAGGGGCAAGCAAGTAATTTGCAGGGGCTATGAGAGAAAAGGCTTGGGAAGGCCTGTCTACCTACCAGGGACAAGCAAGTAATTTGCTGGGACTATTACAGAATAGGCTTGGGAAGGCCTGTCTACCTACCAGGGAGAAATAAGTCATGGGCTGAGGCGATGAGAGAATAGGCTTGGGAAGGCCTATCGACCTACCAGGGGCAAGCAAGTAATTTGCTGGGACTATTACAGAATAGGCTTGGGAAAGATGTCTAACTACCAGGGGCAAGCAAGTATTGTGCAGGGGCTATTAGAGAATTGGCTTGGGAAGCCCTGTCTACCTACCAGGGGCAAGCAAATAATTTGCTGGGGCTATTACAGAATAGGCTTGGGAAGGCCTGTCTACCTACCAGGGGCAAGCAAATAATTTGCTGGGGCTATTACAGAATAGGCTTGGGAAGGCCTGTCTACCTACCAGGGGCAAGCAAGTAATTTGCAGCGGCTATGAGAGAATAGGCTTGGAAAGGTCTGTCTACCGACCAGGGGCAAGCATGTAATGTGCCTGGGCTATCAGAGAATTGGCTTGGGATATAAGAGAATTGGCTCGGGAAGGCCAGGCGACCTACCAGGGAGAAGTAAGTCATGGGCTGAGGCAATGAGAGAATAGGCTTGGGAAGGGCAGTCTACCTACCAGGGGCAAGCAAGTAATTTGCAGGGGCTATTACAGAATAGGCTTGGGAAGGCCTGTCTAGCTATCAGGGAGAAATAAGTCATGGGCTGAGGCGATGAAAGAATAGGCTTGGGAAGGCCTATGTACCTACCAGGGGCAAGCAAGTAATTTGCTGGGACTATTACAGAATAGGCTTGGGAAGGCCTGTCTGCCGACCAGGGGCAAGCAAGTAATGTGCCTGGGCTATCAGAGAATTGGCTTGGGATTTAATAGAATTGGCTCATGAAGGCTTGTCTACCTACCAGGTGCAAGCAAGTAATTTGCAGCGGCTATTACAGAATAGGCTTGGGAAGGCCTGTCTACCTACCAGGGAGAAATAAGTCATGGGCTGAGGCGATGCGAGAATAGGCTTGGGAAGGCCTATCTACCTACCAGGGGCAAGCAAGTAACTTGCTGGGACTATTACAGAATAGGCTTAGGAAAGCCTGTCTACCTACCAGGGGCAAGCAAGTAATATGCAGGGGCTATTAAAGAATAGGCTTGGGAAAGCCTGTCTACCTACCAGGGGCAAACAAGTAAAGTGCAGGGGCTATTAGAGAATTGGCTTGGGATATAAGAGAATTGGCTCGGGAAGGCCAGGCGACCTACCAGGGAGAAGTAAGTCATGGGCTGAGGCAATGAGAGAATAGGCTTGGGAAGGGCAGTCTACCTACCATGGGCAAGCAAGTAATTTGCAGGGGCTATTACAGAATAGGCTTGGGAAGGCCTGTCTAGCTATCAGGGAGAAATAAGTCATGGGCTGAGGCGATGAAAGAATAGGCTTGGGAAGGCCTATGTACCTACCAGGGGCAAGCAAGTAATTTGCTGGGACTATTACAGAATATGCTTGGGAAGGCCTGTCTGCCGACCAGGGGCAAGCAAGTAATTTGCTGGGGCTATGAGAGAAAAGGCTTGGGAAGGCCTGTCTACCTACCAGGGGCAAGCAAGTAGTTTGCAGGGGCTATTACAGAATAGGCTTGGGAAGGCCTGTCTACCTACCAGGGGAAAGCAAGTAATGTGCGGGGGCTATTCGAGAATTGGCTTGGGCTTTCAGATAATTGGTTTGGGATGGCTTGTCTACCTACCAGGGGCAAGCAAGTAATTTGCTGGGACTATTACAGAATAGGCTTGGGAAGGCCTGTCTACCAACCAGGGGCAAGCAAGTAATGTGCTGGGGCTATTCGAGAATTGGCTTGGGCTTTCAGATAATTGGTTTGGGATGGCTTGTCTACCTACCAGGGGCAAGCAAGTAATTTGCTGGGACTATTACAGAATAGGCTTGAGAAAGCCTTTCTACCTACAAGGGGCAAGCAAGTAATGTGCTTGGGCTATTCGAGAATTGGCTTGGGCTATAAGAGAATTGGTTTGGGAAGGCCTGTATACCTACCAGGGGCAAGCAAGTAATATGCTGGGACTATTACAGAATAGGCTTGGGAAGGCCTGTCTACCTACCAGGGGTAAGCAAGTAATGTGCGGGGGCTATTCGAGAATTGGCTTGGGCTTTCAGAGAATTGGTTTGGGAACGCTTGTCTACCTACCAGGGGCAAGCAAGTAATTTGCTGGGACTATTACAGAATAGGCTTGGGAAGGCCTGTCTACCTACCAGGGGCAAGCAAGTTATGTGCAGGGGCTATTAGAGAATTGTCTTGGGAAGGCCTATCTACCTACTAGGGACAAGCAAGTAATTTGCTGGGAATATTACAGAATAGGCTTGAGAAAGCCTGTCTACCTACAAGGGGCAAGCAAGTAATGTGCTGGGGCTATTCGAGAATTGGCTTGGGCTATAAGAGAATTGGTTTGGGAAGGCCTGTCTACCTACCAGGGGCAAGCAAGTAATTTGCTGGGACTATTACAGAATAGGCTTGGGAAGGCCTGTCTACCCACCAGGGGTAAGCAAGTAATGTGCGGGGGCTATTCGAGAATTGGCTTGGGCTTTCAGAGAATTGGTTTGGGAACGCTTGTCTACCTACCAGGGGCAAGCAAGTAATTTGCTGGGAATATTACAGAATAGGCTTGGGAAGGCCTGTCTACCTACCAGGAGCAAACAAGTAATTTGCTGGGGCTATTACAGAATAGGCTTGGGAATGCCTGTCTACCTACCAGGGGCAAGCAAGTAATTTGCTGGGACTATTACAGAATAGGCTTGGGAAGGCCTGTCTGCCGACCAGGGGCAAGCAAGTAATGTGCCTGGGCTATCAGAGAATTGGCTTGGGATTTAATAGAATTGGCTCATGAAGGCTTGTCTACCTACCAGGTGCAAGCAAGTAATTTGCAGCGGCTATTACAGAATAGGCTTGGGAAGGCCTGTCTACCTACCAGGGAGAAATAAGTCATGGGCTGAGGCGATGCGAGAATAGGCTTGGGAAGGCCTATCTACCTACCAGGGGCAAGCAAGTAACTTGCTGGGACTATTACAGAATAGGCTTAGGAAAGCCTGTCTACCTACCAGGGGCAAGCAAGTAATATGCAGGGGCTATTAAAGAATAGGCTTGGGAAAGCCTGTCTACCTACCAGGGGCAAACAAGTAAAGTGCAGGGGCTATTAGAGAATTGGCTTGGGATATAAGAGAATTGGCTCGGGAAGGCCAGGCGACCTACCAGGGAGAAGTAAGTCATGGGCTGAGGCAATGAGAGAATAGGCTTGGGAAGGGCAGTCTACCTACCATGGGCAAGCAAGTAATTTGCAGGGGCTATTACAGAATAGGCTTGGGAAGGCCTGTCTAGCTATCAGGGAGAAATAAGTCATGGGCTGAGGCGATGAAAGAATAGGCTTGGGAAGGCCTATGTACCTACCAGGGGCAAGCAAGTAATTTGCTGGGACTATTACAGAATATGCTTGGGAAGGCCTGTCTGCCGACCAGGGGCAAGCAAGTAATTTGCTGGGGCTATGAGAGAAAAGGCTTGGGAAGGCCTGTCTACCTACCAGGGGCAAGCAAGTAGTTTGCAGGGGCTATTACAGAATAGGCTTGGGAAGGCCTGTCTACCTACCAGGGGAAAGCAAGTAATGTGCGGGGGCTATTCGAGAATTGGCTTGGGCTTTCAGAGAATTGGTTTGGGATGGCTTGTCTACCTACCAGGGGCAAGCAAGTAATTTGCTGGGACTATTACAGAATAGGCTTGGGAAGGCCTGTCTACCAACCAGGGGCAAGCAAGTAATGTGCTGGGGCTATTCGAGAATTGGCTTGGGCTTTCAGATAAATGGTTTGGGATGGCTTGTCTACCTACCAGGGGCAAGCAAGTAATTTGCTGGGACTATTACAGAATAGGCTTGAGAAAGCCTTTCTACCTACAAGGGGCAAGCAAGTAATGTGCTGGGCTATTCGAGAATTGGCTTGGGCTATAAGAGAATTGGTTTGGGAAGGCCTGTATACCTACCAGGGGCAAGCAAGTAATTTGCTGGGACTATTACAGAATAGGCTTGGGAAGGCCTGTCTACCTACCAGGGGTAAGCAAGTAATGTGCGGGGGCTATTCGAGAATTGGCTTGGGCTTTCAGAGAATTGGTTTGGGAACGCTTGTCTACCTACCAGGGGCAAGCAAGTAATTTGCTGGGACTATTACAGAATAGGCTTGGGAAGGCCTTTCTACCTACCAGGGGCAAGCAAGTTATGTGCAGGGGCTATTAGAGAATTGTCTTGGGAAGGCCTATCTACCTACTAGGGACAAGCAAGTAATTTGCTGGGAATATTACAGAATAGGCTTGAGAAAGCCTGTCTACCTACAAGGGGCAAGCAAGTAATGTGCTGGGGCTATTCGAGAATTGGCTTGGGCTATAAGAGAATTGGTTTGGGAAGGCCTGTCTACCTACCAGGGGCAAGCAAGTAATTTGCTGGGACTATTACAGAATAGGCTTGGGAAGGCCTGTCTACCCACCAGGGGTAAGCAAGTAATGTGCGGGGGCTATTCGAGAATTGGCTTGGGCTTTCAGAGAATTGGTTTGGGAACGCTTGTCTACCTACCAGGGGCAAGCAAGTAATTTGCTGGGAATATTACAGAATAGGCTTGGGAAGGCCTGTCTACCTACCAGGAGCAAACAAGTAATTTGCTGGGGCTATTACAGAATAGGCTTGGGAATGCCTGTCTACCTACCAATACAAACAAGTAATTTGCTGGGACTATTACAGAATAGGCTTGGGAAAGCCTGTCTACCTACCAGGGGCAAGCAAGTAATGTGCAGGGGCTATTAGAGAATTGTCTTGTGAAGGCCTATCTACCTACCAGGGGCAAGCAAGTAATTTGCTGGGGCTATTACAGAATAGGCTTGGGAAGGCCTGTCTGCTGACCAGGGGCAAGCAAGTAATTTGCTGGGGCTATTACAGAATAGGATTGGGAAGGCCTGTATACCTACCAGGGATAAGCAAGTAATTTGCTGGGGCTATGAGAGAAAAGGCTTGGGAAGGCCTGTCTACCTACCTGGGGCAAGCAAGTAATTTGCTGGGGCTATTACAGAATAGGCTTGGGAAGGCCTGTCTACCTACCAGGGGCAAGCAAGTAATTTGCTGGGACTATTACAGAATAGGCTTGGGAAAGTTGTCTACCTACCAGGGGCAAGCAAGTAATGTGCAGGGGCTATTAGAGAATTGGCTTGGGAAGCCCTGTCTACCTACCAGGAGCAAGCAAGTAATTTGCTGGGGCTATTACAGAATAGGCTTGGGAAGGCCTGTCTACCTACCAGGGGCAAGCAAGTAATGTGCAGGGGCTATGAGAGAAAAGGCTTGGGAATGCCTGTCTACCATACCAGGGGCAAGCAAGTAATTTGCAGGGGCTATGAGAGAAAAGGCTTTGGAAGGCCTGTCTAACTACCAGGGGAAAGCAAGTAATGTGCAGGGGCTATGAGAGAAAAGGCTTGGGAAGGCCTGTCTACCATACCAGGGGCAAGCAAGTAATTTGCAGGGGCTATGAGAGAAAAGGCTTGGGAAGGCCTGTCTACCTCCCAGGGAGAAATAAGTCATTGGCTGAGGCGATGAGACAATAGGCTTGGGAAGGCCTATCTACCTACCAGGGGCAAGCAAGTAACTTGCTGGGACTATTACAGAATAGGCTTGGGAAAGCCTGTCTACCTACCAGGGGCAAGCAAGTAATATGCAGGGGCTATTAAAGAATAGGCTTGGGAAAGCCTGTCTATCTACCAGGGACAAGGAAGTAATTTGCTGGGGCTATTTCAGAATAGGCTTGGGAAGGCCTGTCTACCTACCAGGGGCAAGCAAGTAATTTGCAGGGGCTATGAGAGAAAAGGCTTGGGAAGGCCTGTCTACCGACCAGGGGCAAGCATGTAATGTGCCTGGGCTATCAGAGAATTGGCTTGGGATATAAGAGAATTGGCTCGGGAAGGCCAGGCGACCTACCAGGGAGAAGTAAGTCATGGGCTGAGGCAATGAGAGAATAGGCTTGGGAAGGGCAGTCTACCTACCAGGGGCAAGCAAGTAATTTGCTGGGGCTATTACAGAATAGGCTTGGGAAGGCCTGTCTAGCTATCAGGGAGAAATAAGTCATGGGCTGAGGCGATGAAAGAATAGGCTTGGGAAGGCCTATGTACCTACCAGGGGCAAGCAAGTAATTTGCTGGGACTATTACAGAATAGGCTTGGGAAGGCCTGTCTGCCGACCAGGGGCAAGCAAGTAATGTGCCTGGGCTATCAGAGAATTGGCTTGGGATTTAAGAGAATTGGCTCAGGAAGGCCAGTCAATCTACCAGGTATAAGCAAGTAATTTGCTGAGACTATTAGAGAATAGGCTTGGGAAAGCCTGTCTACCTACCAGGGGCAAGCAAGTAATGTGCAGGGGCTATTAGAGAATTGGCTTGGGATATAAGAGAATTGGCTCTGGAAGGCCAGGCGACCTACTAGGGAGAAGTAAGTCATGGGCTGAGGCAATGAGAGAATAGGCTTGGGAAGGGCAGTCTACCTACCAGGGGCAAGCAAGTAATTTGCTGGGGCTATTACAGAATAGGCTTGGGAAGGCCTGTCTAAAAACCAGGGGCAAGCAAGTAATTTGCAGGGGTTATTACAGAATACGCTTGGGAAGCCCCGTCTACCTACCAGGGGCAAGCAAGTAATGTGCCTGGGCTATCAGAGAATTGGCTTGGGATTTAAGAGAATTGGCTCATGAAGGCTTGTCTACCTACCAGGGGCAAGCAAGTAATTTGCAGCGGCTATGAGAGAATAGGCTTGGGAAGGCCTGTCTACCGACCAGGGGCAAGCATGTAATGTGCCTGGGCTATCAGAGAATTGGCTTGGGATATAAGAGAATTGGCTCGGGAAGGCCAGGCGACCTACCAGGGAGAAGTAAGTCATGGGCTGAGGCAATGAGAGAATAGGCTTGGGAAGGGCAGTCTACCTACCAGGGGCAAGCAAGTAATTTGCAGGGGCTATTACAGAATAGGCTTGGGAAGGCCTGTCTAGCTATCAGGGAGAAATAAGTCATGGGCTGAGGCGATGAAAGAATAGGCTTGGGAAGGCCTATGTACCTACCAGGGGCAAGCAAGTAATTTGCTGGGACTATTACAGAATAGGCTTGGGAAGGCCTGTCTAACGACCAGGGGCAAGCAAGTAATTTGCTGGGGCTATGAGAGAAAAGGCTTGGGAAGGCCTGTCTACCTACCAGGGGCAAGCAAGTAGTTTGCAGGGGCTATTACAGAATAGGCTTGGGAAGGCCTGTCTACCTACCAGGGGAAAGCAAGTAATGTGCGGGGGCTATTCGAGAATTGGCTTGGGCTTTCAGATAATTGGTTTGGGATGGCTTGTCTACCTACCAGGGGCAAGCAAGTAATTTGCTGGGACTATTACAGAATAGGCTTGGGAAGGCCTGTCTACCAACCAGGGGCAAGCAAGTAATGTGCTGGGGCTATTCGAGAATTGGCTTGGGCTTTCAGATAATTGGTTTGGGATGGCTTGTCTACCTACCAGGGGCATGCAAGTAATTTGCTGGGACTATTACAGAATAGGCTTGAGAAAGCCTGTCTACCTACAAGGGGCAAGCAAGTAATTTGCTGGGGCTATTACAGAATAGGCTTGGGAAGGCCTGTCTGCTGACCAGGGGCAAGCAAGTAATTTGCTGGGGCTATTACAGAATAGGATTGGGAAGGCCTGTATACCTACCAGGGATAAGCAAGTAATTTGCTGGGGCTATGAGAGAAAAGGCTTGGGAAGGCCTGTCTACCTACCTGGGGCAAGCAAGTAATTTGCTGGGGCTATTACAGAATAGGCTTGGGAAGGCCTGTCTACCTACCAGGGGCAAGCAAGTAATTTGCTGGGACTATTACAGAATAGGCTTGGGAAAGATGTCTACCTACCAGGGGCAAGCAAGTAATGTTCAGGGGCTATTAGAGAATTGGCTTGGGAAGCCTTGTCTACCTACCAGGGGCAAGCAAGTAATTTGCAGGGGCTATGAGAGAAAAGGCTTGGGAAGGCCTGTCTACCTACCAGGGGCAAGCAAGTAATTTGCTGGGGCTATTTCAGAATAGGCTTGGGAAGGCCTGTCTACCTACCAGGGGCAAGCAAGTAATGTGCAGGGGCTATGAGAGAAAAGGCTTGGGAAGGCCTGTCTACCATACCAGGGGCAAGCAAGTAATTTCCAGGGGCTATGAGAGAAAAGGCTTTGGAAGGCCTGTCTACCATACCAGGGGCAAGCAAGTAATTTGCAGGGGCTATGAAAGAAAAGGCTTTGGAAGGCCTGTCTAACTACCAGAGGCAAGCAAGTAATTTGCAGGGGCTATGAGAGAAAAGGCTTTGAAAGGCCTGTCTAACTACCAGGGGCAAGCAAGTAATTTGCAGGGGCTATGAGAGAAAAGGCTTGGGAAGGCCTGTCTACCTACCAGGGACAAGCAAGTAATTTGCTGGGACTATTACAGAATAGGCTTGGGAAGGCGTGTCTACCTACCAGGGAGAAATAAGTCATGGGCTGAGGCGATGAGAGAATAGGCTTGGGAAGGCCTATCGACCTACCAGGGGCAAGCAAGTAATTTGCTGGGACTATTACAGAATAGGCTTGGGAAAGATTTCTAACTACCAGGGGCAAGCAAGTATTGTGCAGGGGCTATTAGAGAATTGGCTTGGGAAGCCCTGTCTACCTACCAGGGGCAAGCAAATAATTTGCTGGGGCTATTACAGAATAGGCTTGGGAAGGCCTGTCTACCTACCAGGGGCAAGCAAATAATTTGCTGGGGCTATTACAGAATAGGCTTGGGAAGGCCTGTCTACCTACCAGGGGCAAGCAAGTAATTTGCAGCGGCTATGAGAGAATAGGCTTGGGAAGGTCTGTCTACCGACCAGGGGCAAGCATGTAATGTGCCTGGGCTATCAGAGAATTGGCTTGGGATATAAGAGAATTGGCTCGGGAAGGCCAGGCGACCTACCAGGGAGAAGTAAGTCATGGGCTGAGGCAATGAGAGAATAGGCTTGGGAAGGGCAGTCTACCTACCAGGGGCAAGCAAGTAATTTGCAGGGGCTATTACAGAATAGGCTTGGGAAGGCCTGTCTAGCTATCAGGGAGAAATAAGTCATGGGCTGAGGCGATGAAAGAATAGGCTTGGGAAGGCCTATGTACCTACCAGGGGCAAGCAAGTAATTTGCTGGGACTATTACAGAATAGGCTTGGGAAGGCCTGTCTGCCGACCAGGGGCAAGCAAGTAATGTGCCTGGGCTATCAGAGAATTGGCTTGGGATTTAATAGAATTGGCTCATGAAGGCTTGTCTACCTACCAGGTGCAAGCAAGTAATTTGCAGCGGCTATTACAGAATAGGCTTGGGAAGGCCTGTCTACCTACCAGGGAGAAATAAGTCATGGGCTGAGGCGATGCGAGAATAGGCTTGGGAAGGCCTATCTACCTACCAGGGGCAAGCAAGTAACTTGCTGGGACTATTACAGAATAGGCTTAGGAAAGCCTGTCTACCTACCAGGGGCAAGCAAGTAATATGCAGGGGCTATTAAAGAATAGGCTTGGGAAAGCCTGTCTACCTACCAGGGGCAAACAAGTAAAGTGCAGGGGCTATTAGAGAATTGGCTTGGGATATAAGAGAATTGGCTCGGGAAGGCCAGGCGACCTACCAGGGAGAAGTAAGTCATGGGCTGAGGCAATGAGAGAATAGGCTTGGGAAGGGCAGTCTACCTACCATGGGCAAGCAAGTAATTTGCAGGGGCTATTACAGAATAGGCTTGGGAAGGCCTGTCTAGCTATCAGGGAGAAATAAGTCATGGGCTGAGGCGATGAAAGAATAGGCTTGGGAAGGCCTATGTACCTACCAGGGGCAAGCAAGTAATTTGCTGGGACTATTACAGAATATGCTTGGGAAGGCCTGTCTGCCGACCAGGGGCAAGCAAGTAATTTGCTGGGGCTATGAGAGAAAAGGCTTGGGAAGGCCTGTCTACCTACCAGGGGCAAGCAAGTAGTTTGCAGGGGCTATTACAGAATAGGCTTGGGAAGGCCTGTCTACCTACCAGGGGAAAGCAAGTAATGTGCGGGGGCTATTCGAGAATTGGCTTGGGCTTTCAGATAATTGGTTTGGGATGGCTTGTCTACCTACCAGGGGCAAGCAAGTAATTTGCTGGGACTATTACAGAATAGGCTTGGGAAGGCCTGTCTACCAACCAGGGGCAAGCAAGTAATGTGCTGGGGCTATTCGAGAATTGGCTTGGGCTTTCAGATAATTGGTTTGGGATGGCTTGTCTACCTACCAGGGGCAAGCAAGTAATTTGCTGGGACTATTACAGAATAGGCTTGAGAAAGCCTTTCTACCTACAAGGGGCAAGCAAGTAATGTGCTGGGGCTATTCGAGAATTGGCTTGGGCTATAAGAGAATTGGTTTGGGAAGGCCTGTATACCTACCAGGGGCAAGCAAGTAACTTGCTGGGACTATTACAGAATAGGCTTAGGAAAGCCTGTCTACCTACCAGGGGCAAGCAAGTAATATGCAGGGGCTATTAAAGAATAGGCTTGGGAAAGCCTGTCTACCTACCAGGGGCAAACAAGTAAAGTGCAGGGGCTATTAGAGAATTGGCTTGGGATATAAGAGAATTGGCTCGGGAAGGCCAGGCGACCTACCAGGGAGAAGTAAGTCATGGGCTGAGGCAATGAGAGAATAGGCTTGGGAAGGGCAGTCTACCTACCATGGGCAAGCAAGTAATTTGCAGGGGCTATTACAGAATAGGCTTGGGAAGGCCTGTCTAGCTATCAGGGAGAAATAAGTCATGGGCTGAGGCGATGAAAGAATAGGCTTGGGAAGGCCTATGTACCTACCAGGGGCAAGCAAGTAATTTGCTGGGACTATTACAGAATATGCTTGGGAAGGCCTGTCTGCCGACCAGGGGCAAGCAAGTAATTTGCTGGGGCTATGAGAGAAAAGGCTTGGGAAGGCCTGTCTACCTACCAGGGGCAAGCAAGTAGTTTGCAGGGGCTATTACAGAATAGGCTTGGGAAGGCCTGTCTACCTACCAGGGGAAAGCAAGTAATGTGCGGGGGCTATTCGAGAATTGGCTTGGGCTTTCAGATAATTGGTTTGGGATGGCTTGTCTACCTACCAGGGGCAAGCAAGTAATTTGCTGGGACTATTACAGAATAGGCTTGGGAAGGCCTGTCTACCAACCAGGGGCAAGCAAGTAATGTGCTGGGGCTATTCGAGAATTGGCTTGGGCTTTCAGATAATTGGTTTGGGATGGCTTGTCTACCTACCAGGGGCAAGCAAGTAATTTGCTGGGACTATTACAGAATAGGCTTGAGAAAGCCTTTCTACCTACAAGGGGCAAGCAAGTAATGTGCTGGGGCTATTCGAGAATTGGCTTGGGCTATAAGAGAATTGGTTTGGGAAGGCCTGTATACCTACCAGGGGCAAGCAAGTAATTTGCTGGGACTATTACAGAATAGGCTTGGGAAGGCCTGTCTACCTACCAGGGGTAAGCAAGTAATGTGCGGGGGCTATTCGAGAATTGGCTTGGGCTTTCAGAGAATTGGTTTGGGAACGCTTGTCTACCTACCAGGGGCAAGCAAGTAATTTGCTGGGACTATTACAGAATAGGCTTGGGAAAGTTGTCTACCTACCAGGGGCAAGCAAGTAATGTGCAGGGGCTATTAGAGAATTGGCTTGGGAAGCCCTGTCTACCTACCAGGAGCAAGCAAGTAATTTGCTGGGGCTATTACAGAATAGGCTTGGGAAGGCCTGTCTACCTACCAGGGGCAAGCAAGTAATGTGCAGGGGCTATGAGAGAAAAGGCTTGGGAAGGCCTGTCTACCATACCAGGGGCAAGCAAGTAATTTGCAGGGGCTATGAGAGAAAAGGCTTTGGAAGGCCTGTCTAACTACCAGGGGAAAGCAAGTAATGTGCAGGGGCTATGAGAGAAAAGGCTTGGGAAGGCCTGTCTACCATACCAGGGGCAAGCAAGTAATTTGCAGGGGCTATGAGAGAAAAGGCTTGGGAAGGCCTGTCTACCTACCAGGGAGAAATAAGTCATGGGCTGGGGCTATGAGAGAAAAGGCTTGGGAAGGCCTGTCTACCTACCAGGGGCAAGCAAGTAATTTGTGGGGCTATTACAGAATAGGTTTGGGAAGGCCTGTCTACCTACCAGGGGCAAGCAAGTAATTTGCTGGGACTATTACAGAATAGGCTTGGGAAGGCCTGTCTACCTACCAGGGACAAGCAAGTAATTTGCTGGGACTATTACAGAATAGGCTTGGGAAAGATGTCTACCTACCAGGGGCAAGCAAGTAATGTGCAGGGGCTATTAGAGAATTGGCTTGGGAAGCCCTGTCTACATACCAGGGACAAGCAAGTAATTTGCTGGGACTATTACAGAATAGGCTTGGGAAGGCCTGTCTACCTACCAGGGAGAAATAAGTCATGGGCTGAGGCGATGAGGTAATAGGCTTGGGAAGGCCTATCGACCTACCAGGGGCAAGCAAGTAATTTGCTAGGACTATTACAGAATAGGCTTGGGAAAGCCTGTCTACCTACCAGGGGCAAGCAAGTAATTTGCTGGGGCTATTACAGAATAGGCTTGGGAAGGCCTTTCTACCCACCAGGGGTAAGCAAGTAATATGCGGGGGCTATTCGAGAATTGGCTTGGGCTTTCAGAGAATTGGTTTGGGTAGGCCTGTCTACCTACCAGGGGCAAGCAAGTAATTTGCTGGGACTATTACAGAATAGGCTTGGGAAGGCCTGTCTACCCACCAGGGGTAAGCAAGTAATGTGCTGGGGCTATTCGAGAATTGGCTTGGGCTATAAGAGAATTGGTTTGGGAAGGCCTGTCTACCTACCAGGGGCAAGCAAGTAATTTGCTGGGACTATTACAGAATAGGCTTGGGAAGGCCTGTCTACCCACCAGGGGTAAGCAAGTAATGTGCGGGGGCTATTCGAGAATTGGCTTGGGCTTTCAGAGAATTGGTTTGGGAACGCTTGTCTACCTACCAGGGGCAAGCTAGTAATTTGCTGGGAATATTACAGAATAGGCTTGGGAAGGCCTGTCTACCTACCAGGAGCAAACAAGTAATTTGCTGGGGCTATTACAGAATAGGCTTGGGAATGCCTGTCTACCTACCAGGGACAAACAAGTAATTTGCTGGGACTATTACAGAATAGGCTTGGGAAAGCCTGTCTACCTACCAGGGGCAAGCAAGAAATGTGCAGGGGCTATTAGAGAATTGTCTTGTGAAGGCCTATCTACCTACCAGGGGCAAGCAAGTAATTTGCTGGGGCTATTACAGAATAGGCTTGGGAAGGCCTGTCTTCTGACCAGGGGCAAGCAAGTAATTTGCTGGGGCTATTACAGAATAGGATTGGGAAGGCCTGTATACCTACCAGGGATAAGCAAGTAATTTGCTGGGGCTATGAGAGAAAAGGCTTGGGAAGGCCTGTCTACCTACCTGGGGCAAGCAAGTAATTTGCTGGGGCTATTACAGAATAGGCTTGGGAAGGCCTGTCTACCTACCAGGGGCAAGCAAGTAATTTGCTGGGACTATTACAGAATAGGCTTGGGAAAGATGTCTACCTACCAGGGGCAAGCAAGTAATGTGCAGGGGCTATTAGAGAATTGGCTTGGGAAGCCCTGTCTACCTACCAGGAGCAAGCAAGTAATTTGCTGGGGCTATTACAGAATAGGCTTGGGAAGGCCTGTCTACCTACCAGGGGCAAGCAAGTAATGTGCAGGGGCTATGAGAGAAAAGGCTTGGGAAGGCCTGTCTACCATACCAGGGGCAAGCAAGTAATTTGCAGGGGCTATGAGAGAAAAGGCTTTGGAAGGCCTGTCTAACTACCAGGGGAAAGCAAGTAATGTGCAGGGGCTATGAGAGAAAAGGCTTGGGAAGGCCTGTCTACCATACCAGGGGCAAGCAAGTAATTTGCAGGGGCTATGAGAGAAAAGGCTTGGGAAGGCCTGTCTACCTACCAGGGAGAAATAAGTCATGGGCTGGGGCTATGAGAGAAAAGGCTTGGGAAGGCCTGTCTACCTACCAGGGGCAAGCAAGTAATTTGTGGGGCTATTACAGAATAGGTTTGGGAAGGCCTGTTTACCTACCAGGTGCAAGCAAGTAATTTGCTGGGACTATTACAGAATAGGCTTGGGAAGGCCTGTCTACCTACCAGGGACAAGCAAGTAATTTGCTGGGACTATTACAGAATAGGCTTGGGAAAGATGTCTACCTACCAGGGGCAAGCAAGTAATGTGCAGGGGCTATTAGAGAATTGGCTTGGGAAGCCCTGTCTACATACCAGGGACAAGCAAGTAATTTGCTGGGACTATTACAGAATAGGCTTGGGAAGGCCTGTCTACCTACCAGGGAGAAATAAGTCATGGGCTGAGGCGATGAGAGAATAGGCTTGGGAAGGCCTATCGACCTACCAGGGGCAAGCAAGTAATTTGCTAGGACTATTACAGAATAGGCTTGGGAAAGCCTGTCTACCTACCAGGGGCAAGCAAGTAATTTGCTGGGGCTATTACAGAATAGGCTTGGGAAGGCCTGTCTACCTACCAGGGGCAAGCAAGTAATTTGCAGGGACTATTACAGAATAGGCTTGGGAAGGCCTGTCTACCTACCAGGGAGAAATAAGTCATGGGCTGAGGCGATGAGAGAATAGGCTTGGGAAGGCCTATCGACCTACCAGGGGCAAGCAAGTAATTTGCTAGGACTATTACAGAATAGGCTTGGGAAGGCCTGTCTACCTACCAGGGGCAAGCAAGTAATTTGCTGGGACTTTTACAGAATAGGCTTGGGAAAGATGTCTACCTACCAGGGGCAAGCAAGTAATGTGCAGGGGCTATTAGAGAATTGGCTTGGGATTTAAGAGAATTGGCTCGGGAAGGGCTGTCTACCTACCAGGGGCAAGCAAGTAATTTGCAGCGGCTATTACAGAATAGGCTTGGGAAAGCCTGTCTACCTACCAGGGAGAAATAAGTCATGGGCTGAGGCGATGAGAGAATAGGCTTGGGAAGGCCTATCTACCTACCAGGGGCAAGCAAGTAACTTGCTGGGACTATTACAGAATAGGCTTGGGAAAGCCTGTCTACCTACCAGGGAGAAATAAGTCATGGGCTGAAGCGATGAGAGAATAGGCTTGGGAAGGCCTATCTACCTACCAGGGGCAAGCAAGTAACTTGCTGGGACTATTACAGAATAGGCTTGGGAAGGCCTGACTACCTACCAGGGGCAAGAAAGTAATGTGCCTAGGCTATCAGAGAATTGGCTTGGGATTTAAGAGAATTGGCTCGGGAAGGCCAGTCGATCTACCAGGTATAAGCAAGTAATTTCCTGAGGCTATGAGAGAATAGGCTTGGGAAGCCCCGTCTACCTACCAGGGGCAAGAAAGTAATGTGCCTAGGCTATCAGAGAATTGGCTTGGGATTTAAGAGAATTGGCTCGGGAAGGCCAGTCGATCTACCAGGTATAAGCAAGTAATTTCCTGAGGCTATGAGAGAATAGGCTTGGGAAGCCCCGTCTACCTACCAGGGGCAAGCAAGTAATGTGCCTGGGCTATCAGAGAATTGGCTTGGGATTTAAGAGAATTGGCTCGGGAAGGCCAGGCGACCTACTAGGGAGAAGTAAGTCATGGGCTGAGGCAATGAGAGAATAGGCTTGGGAAGGCCTGTCTACCGACCAGGGGCAAGCAAGTAATGTGCCTTGGCTATCAGAGAATTGGTTTGGGATTTAAGAGAATTGGCTCGGGAAGGGCTGTCTACCTACCAGGGGTAAGCAAGTAATTTGCAGCGGCTATTACAGAATAGGCTTGGGAAAGCCTGTCTACCTCCCAGGGAGAAATAAGTCATTGGCTGAGGCGATGAGACAATAGGCTTGGGAAGGCCTATCTACCTACCAGGGGCAAGCAAGTAACTTGCTGGGACTATTACAGAATAGGCTTGGGAAAGCCTGTCTACCTACCAGGGGCAAGCAAGTAATATGCAGGGGCTATTAAAGAATAGGCTTGGGAAAGCCTGTCTATCTACCAGGGACAAGGAAGTAATTTGCTGGGACTATTACAGAATAGGCTTGGGAGGGCAAGCAAGTAATGCGCAGGGGCTATTAGAGAATTGGCTTGGGAAGGCCTGTCTACCTACCAGGGGCAAGCAAGTAATTTGCTGGGGCTATTACAGAATAGGATTGGGAAGGCCTGTATACCTACCAGGGGCAAGCAAGTAATTTGCAGGGGCTATTACAGAATAGGCTTGGGAAGCCCCGTCTACCTAACAGGGGCAAGCATGTAATGTGCCTGGGCTATCAGAGAATTGGATTGGGATTTAAGAGAATTGGCTCGGGAAGGCCTGTCTACCTACCAGGGACAAGCAGGTAATTTGCTGAGACTATTAGAGAATAGGCTTGGGAAAGCCTGTCTACCTACCAGGGGCAAGCAAGTAATGTGCAGGGGCTATTAGAGAATTGGCTTGGGATATAAGAGAATTGGCTCTGGAAGGCCAGGCGACCTACTAGGGAGAAGTAAGTCATGGGCTGAGGCAATGAGAGAATAGGCTTGGGAAGGGCAGTCTACCTACCAGGGGCAAGCAAGTAATTTGCTGGGGCTATTACAGAAAAGGCTTGGGAAGGCCTGTCTACCTACCAGGGGCAAGCAAGTAGTTTGCAGGGGCTATTACAGAATAGGCTTGGGAAGGCCTGTCTACCTACCAGGGGAAAGCAAGTAATGTGCGGGGGCTATTCGAGAATTGGCTTGGGCTTTCAGATTATTGGTTTGGGATGGCTTGTCTACCTACCAGGGGCAAGCAAGTAATTTGCTGGGACTATTACAGAATAGGCTTGGGAAGGCCTGTCTACCAACCAGGGGCAAGTAAGTAATGTGCTGGGGCTATTCGAGAATTGGCTTGGGCTTTCAGATAATTGGTTTGGGATGGCTTGTCTACCTACCAGGGGCAAACAAGTAATTTGCTGGGACTATTACAGAATAGGCTTGAGAAAGCCTGTCTACATACAAGGGGCAAGCAAGTAATGTGCTGGGGCTATTCGAGAATTGGCTTGGGCTATAAGAGAATTGGTTTGGGAAGGCCTGTCTACCTACCAGGGGCAAGCAAGTAATTTGAAGGGACTATTACAGAATAGGCTTGGGAAGGCCTGTCTACCCACCAGGGGTAAGCAAGTAATGTGCGGGGGCTATTCGAGAATTGGCTTGGGCTTTCAGAGAATTGGTTTGGGAACGCTTGTCTACCTACCAGGGGCAAGCAAGTAATTTGCTGGGACTATTACAGAAAAGGCTTGGGAAGGCCTGTCTACCTACCAGGGGCAAGCAAGTAATGTGCAGGGGCTATTACAGAATAGGCTTGGGAAGGCCTGTCTACCATACCAGGGGCAAGCAAGTAATTTGCAGGGGCTATGAGAGAAAAGGCTTTGGAAGGCCTGTCTAACTAACAGGGGCGAGCAAGTAATTTGCAGGGGCTATGAGAGAAAAGGCTTGGGAAGGCCTGTCTACCTACCAGGGGCAAGCAAGTAATTTGCTGGGGCTATTTCAGAATAGGCTTGGGAAGGCCTGTCTACCTACCAGGGGCAAGCAAGTAATGTGCAGGGGCTATGAGAGAAAAGGCTTGGGAAGGCCTGTCTACCATACCAGGGGCAAGCAAGTAATTTGCAGGGGCTATGAGAGAAAAGGCTTGGGAAGGCCTGTCTACCTACCAGGGACAAGCAAGTAATTTGCTGGGACTATTACAGAATAGGCTTGGGAAGGCCTGTCTACCTACCAGGGAGAAATAAGTCATGGGCTGAGGCGATGAGAGAATAGGCTTGGGAAGGCCTATCGACCTACCAGGGGCAAGCAAGTAATTTGCTGGGACTATTTCAGAATAGGCTTGGGAAGGCCTGTCTACCTACCAGGGGCAAGCAAGTAATGTGCAGGGGCTATGAGAGAAAAGGCTTGGGAAGGCCTGTCTACCATACCAGGGGCAAGCAAGTAATTTGCAGGGGCTATGAGAGAAAAGGCTTGGGAAGGCCTGTCTACCTACCAGGGACAAGCAAGTAATTTGCTGGGACTATTACAGAATAGGCTTGGGAAGGCCTGTCTACCTACCAGGGAGAAATAAGTCATGGGCTGAGGCGATGAGAGAATAGGCTTGGGAAGGCCTATCGACCTACCAGGGGCAAGCAAGTAATTTGCTGGGACTATTACAGAATAGGCTTGGGAAAGATGTCTACCTACCAGGGGCAAGCAAGTAATGTGCAGGGGCTATTAGAGAATTGGCTTGGGAAGCCCTGTCTACCTACCAGGGGCAAGCAAATAATTTGCTTGGGCTATTACAGAATAGGATTGGGAAGGCCTGTCTACCTACCAGGGGCAAGCAAATAATTTGCTGGGGCTATTACAGAATAGGCTTGGGAAGGCCTGTCTACCTACCAGGGGCAAGCAAGTAATTTGTGGGGCTATTACAGAATAGGTTTGGGAAGGCCTGTCTACCTACCAGGGGCAAGCAAGTAATTTGCTGGGACTATTACAGAATAGGCTTGGGAAGGCCTGTCTACCTACCAGGGGCAAGCAAGTAATTTGCTGGGACTATTACAGAATAGGCTTGGGAAAGATGTCTACCTACCAGGGGCAAGCAAGTAATGTGCAGGGGCTATGAGAGAAAAGGCTTTGGAAGGCCTGTCTAACTACCAGGGGCAAGCAAGTAATGTGCAGGGGCTATGAGAGAAAAGGCTTTGGAAGGCCTGTCTAACTACCACGGGCAAGCAAGTAATTTGCAGGGGCTATGAGAGAAAAGGCTTTGAAAGGCCTGTCTAACTACCAGGGGCAAGCAAGTAATTTGCAGGGGCTATGAGAGAAAAGGCTTGGGAAGGCCTGTCTACCTACCAGTGACAAGCAAGTAATTTGCTGGGACTATTACAGAATAGGCTTGGGAAGGCCTGTCTACCTACCAGGGAGAAATAAGTCATGGGCTGAGGCGATGAGAGAATAGGCTTGGGAAGGCCTATCGACCTACCAGGGGCAAGCAAGTAATTTGCTAGGACTATTACAGAATAGGCTTGGGAAAGCCTGTCTACCTACCAGGGGCAAGCAAGTAATTTGCTGGGGCTATTACAGAATAGGCTTGGGAAGGCCTGTCTACCTACCAGGGACAAGCAAGTAATTTGCTGGGGCTATGAGAGAAAAGGCTTGGGAAGGCCTGTCTACCTACCTGGGGCAAGCAAGTAATTTGCTGGGGCTATTACAGAATAGGCTTGGGAAGGCCTGTCTACCTACCAGGGGCAAGCAAGTAATTTGCTGGGACTATTACAGAATAGGCTTGGGAAAGATGTCTACCTACCAGGGGCAAGCAAGTAATGTGCAGGGGCTATTAGAGAATTGGCTTGGGAAGCCCTGTCTACCTACCAGGAGCAAGCAAGTAATTTGCTGGGGCTATTACAGAATAGGCTTGGGAAGGCCTGTCTACCTACCAGGGGCAAGCAAGTAATGTGCAGGGGCTATGAGAGAAAAGGCTTGGGAAGGCCTGTCTACCATACCAAGGGCAAGCAAGTAATTTGCAGGGGCTATGAGAGAAAAGGCTTTGGAAGGCCTGTCTAACTACCAGGGGAAAGCAAGTAATGTGCAGGGGCTATGAGAGAAAAGGCTTGGGAAGGCCTGTCTACCATACCAGGGGAAAGCAAGTAATGTGCAGGGGCTATGAGAGAAAAGGCTTGGGAAGGCCTGTCTACCTACCAGGGAGAAATAAGTCATGGGCTGGGGCTATGAGAGAAAAGGCTTGGGAAGGCCTGTCTACCTACCAGGGGCAAGCAAGTAATTTGTGGGGCTATTACAGAATAGGTTTGGGAAGGCCTGTCTACCTACCAGGGGCAAGCAAGTAATTTGCTGGGACTATTACAGAATAGGCTTGGGAAGGCCTGTCTACCTACCAGGGACAAGCAAGTAATTTGCTGGGACTATTACAGAATAGGCTTGGGAAAGATGTCTACCTACCAGGGGCAAGCAAGTAATGTGCAGGGGCTATTAGAGAATTGGCTTGGGAAGCCCTGTCTACATACCAGGGACAAGCAAGTAATTTGCTGGGACTATTACAGAATAGGCTTGGGAAGGCCTGTCTACCTACCAGGGAGAAATAAGTCATGGGCTGAGGCGATGAGAGAATAGGCTTGGGAAGGCCTATCGACCTACCAGGGGCAAGCAAGTAATTTGCTAGGACTATTACAGAATAGGCTTGGGAACGCTTGTCTACCTACCAGGGGCAAGCAAGTAATTTGCTAGGACTATTACAGAATAGGCTTGGGAAGGCCTGTCTACCTACCAGGGGCAAGCAAGTAATTTGCTGGGACTATTACAGAATAGGCTTGGGAAAGACTGTCTACCTACCAGGGGCAAGCAAGTAATGTGCAGGGGCTATTAGAGAATTGGCTTGGGATTTAAGAGAATTGGCTCGGGAAGGGCTGTCTACCTACCAGGGGCAAGCAAGTAATTTGCAGCGGCTATTACAGAATAGGCTTGGGAAAGCCTGTCTACCTACCAGGGAGAAATAAGTCATGGGCTGAGGCGATGAGAGAATAGGCTTGGGAAGGCCTATCTACCTACCAGGGGCAAGCAAGTAACTTGCTGGGACTATTACAGAATAGGCTTGGGAAAGCCTGTCTACCTACCAGGGAGAAATAAGTCATGGGCTGAGGCGATGAGAGAATAGGCTTGGGAAGGCCTATCTACCTACCAGGGGCAAGCAAGTAACTTGCTGGGACTATTACAGAATAGGCTTGGGAAAGCCTGTCTACCTACCATGGGCAAGCAAGTAATATGCAGGGGCTATTAAAGAATAGGCTTGGGAAAGCCTGTCTACCTACCAGGGGCAAGCAAGTAATGTGCAGGGGCTATTAGAGAATTGGCTTGGGAAGGCCTGACTACCTACCAGGGGCAAGAAAGTAATGTGCCTAGGCTATCAGAGAATTGGCTTGGGATTTAAGAGAATTGGCTCGGGAAGGCCAGTCGATCTACCAGGTATAAGCAAGTAATTTCCTGAGGCTATGAGAGAATAGGCTTGGGAAGCCCCGTCTACCTACCAGGGGCAAGAAAGTAATGTGCCTAGGCTATCAGAGAATTGGCTTGGGATTTAAGAGAATTGGCTCGGGAAGGCCAGTCGATCTACCAGGTATAAGCAAGTAATTTCCTGAGGCTATGAGAGAATAGGCTTGGGAAGCCCCGTCTACCTACCAGGGGCAAGCAAGTAATGTGCCTGGGCTATCAGAGAATTGGCTTGGGATTTAAGAGAATTGGCTCGGGAAGGCCAGGCGACCTACTAGGGAGAAGTAAGTCATGGGCTGAGGCAATGAGAGAATAGGCTTGGGAAGGCCTGTCTACCGACCAGGGGCAAGCAAGTAATGTGCCTGGGCTATCAGAGAATTGGTTTGGGATTTAAGAGAATTGGCTCGGGAAGGGCTGTCTACCTACCAGGGGCAAGCAAGTAATTTGCAGCGGCTATTACAGAATAGGCTTGGGAAAGCCTGTCTACCTCCCAGGGAGAAATAAGTCATTGGCTGAGGCGATGAGACAATAGGCTTGGGAAGGCCTATCTACCTACCAGGGGCAAGCAAGTAACTTGCTGGGACTATTACAGAATAGGCTTGGGAAAGCCTGTCTACCTACCAGGGACAAGCAAGTAATATGCAGGGGCTATTAAAGAATAGGCTTGGGAAAGCCTGTCTATCTACCAGGGACAAGGAAGTAATTTGCTGGGACTATTACAGAATAGGCTTGGGATGGCAAGCAAGTAATGTGCAGGGGCTATTAGAGAATTGGCTTGGGAAGGCCTGTCTACCTACCAGGGGCAAGCAAGTAATTTGCTGGGGCTATTACAGAATAGGATTGGGAAGGCCTGTATACCTACCAGGGGCAAGCAAGTAATTTGCAGGGGCTATTACAGAATAGGCTTGGGAAGCCCCGTCTACCTAACAGGGGCAAGCATGTAATGTGCCTGGGCTATCAGAGAATTGGCTTGGGATTTAAGAGAATTGGCTCGGGAAGGCCTGTCTACCTACCAGGGACAAGCAGGTAATTTGCTGAGACTATTAGAGAATAGGCTTGGGAAAGCCTGTCTACCTACCAGGGGCAAGCAAGTAATGTGCAGGGGCTATTAGAGAATTGGCTTGGGATATAAGAGAATTGGCTCTGGAAGGCCAGGCGACCTACTAGGGAGAAGTAAGTCATGGGCTGAGGCAATGAGAGAATAGGTTTGGGAAGGGCAGTCTACCTACCAGGGGCAAGCAAGTAATTTGCTGGGGCTATTACAGAAAAGGCTTGGGAAGGCCTGTCTACCTACCAGGGGCAAGCAAGTAGTTTGCAGGGGCTATTACAGAATAGGCTTGGGAAGGCCTGTCTACCTACCAGGGGAAAGCAAGTAATGTGCGGGGGCTATTCGAGAATTGGCTTGGGCTTTCAGATAATTGGTTTGGGATGGCTTGTCTACCTACCAGGGGCAAGCAAGTAATTTGCTGGGACTATTACAGAATAGGCTTGGGAAGGCCTGTCTACCAACCAGGGGCAAGCAAGTAATGTGCTGGGGCTATTCGAGAATTGGCTTGGGCTTTCAGATAATTGGTTTGGGATGGCTTGTCTACCTACCAGGGGCAAACAAGTAATTTGCTGGGACTATTACAGAATAGGCTTGAGAAAGCCTGTCTACCTACAAGGGGCAAGCAAGTAATGTGCTGGGGCTATTCGAGAATTGGCTTGGGCTATAAGAGAATTGGTTCGGGAAGGCCTGTCTACCTACCAGGGGCAAGCAAGTAATTTGCTGGGACTATTACAGAATAGGCTTGGGAAGGCCTGTCTACCCACCAGGGGTAAGCAAGTAATGTGCGGGGGCTATTCGAGAATTGGCTTGGGCTTTCAGAGAATTGGTTTGGGAACGCTTGTCTACCTACCAGGGGCAAGCAAGTAACTTGCTGGGACTATTACAGAATAGGCTTGGGAAGGCCTGTCTACCTACCAGGGGCAAGCAAGTAATGTGCAGGGGCTATTACAGAATAGGCTTGGGAAGGCCTGTCTGCTGACCAGGGGCAAGCAAGTAATTTGCTGGGGCTATTACAGAATAGGATTGGGAAGGCCTGTATACCTACCAGGGATAAGCAAGTAATTTGCTGGGGCTATGAGAGAAAAGGCTTGGGAAGGCCTGTCTACCTACCTGGGGCAAGCAAGTAATTTGCTGGGGCTATTACAGAATAGGCTTGGGAAGGCCTGTCTACCTACCAGGGGCAAGCAAGTAATTTGCTGGGACTATTACAGAATAGGCTTGGGAAAGATGTCTACCTACCAGGGGCAAGCAAGTAATGTTCAGGGGCTATTAGAGAATTGGCTTGGGAAGCCCTGTCTACCTACCAGGGGCAAGCAAGTAATGTGCAGGGGCTATGAGAGAAAAGGCTTGGGAAGGCCTGTCTACCATACCAGGGGCAAGCAAGTAATTTGCAGGGGCTATGAGAGAAAAGGCTTTGGAAGGCCTGTCTAACTAACAGGGGCAAGCAAGTAATTTGCAGGGGCTATGAGAGAAAAGGCTTGGGAAGGCCTGTCTACCTACCAGGGTCAAGCAAGTAATTTGCTGGGGCTATTTCAGAATAGGCTTGGGAAGGCCTGTCTACCTACCAGGGGCAAGCAAGTAATGTGCAGGGGCTATGAGAGAAAAGGCTTGGGAAGGCCTGTCTACCATACCAGGGGCAAGCAAGTAATTTGCAGGGGCTATGAGAGAAAAGGCTTGGGAAGGCCTGTCTACCTACCAGGGACAAGCAAGTAATTTGCTGGGACTATTACAGAATAGGCTTGGGAAGGCCTGTCTACCTACCAGGGAGAAATAAGTCATGGGCTGAGGCGATGAGAGAATAGGCTTGGGAAGGCCTATCGACCTACCAGGGGCAAGCAAGTAATTTGCTGGGACTATTACAGAATAGGCTTGGGAAAGATGTCTACCTACCAGGGGCAAGCAAGTAATGTGCAGGGGCTATTAGAGAATTGGCTTGGGAAGCCCTGTCTACCTACCAGGGGCAAGCAAATAATTTGCTGGGGCTATTACAGAATAGGATTGGGAAGGCCTGTCTACCTACCAGGGGCAAGGAAATAATTTGCTGGGGCTATTACAGAATAGGCTTGGGAAGGCCTGTCTACCTACCAGGGGCAAGCAAGTAATTTGTGGGGCTATTACAAAATAGGTTTGGGAAGGCCTGTCTACCTACCAGGGGCAAGCAAGTAATTTGCTGGGACTATTACAGAATAGGCTTGGGAAGGCCTGTCTACCTACCAGGGGCAAGCAAGTAATTTGCTGGGACTATTACAGAATAGGCTTGGGAAAGATGTCTACCTACCAGGGGCAAGCAAGTAACGTGCAGGGGCTATGAGAGAAAAGGCTTTGGAAGGCCTGTCTAACTACCAGGGGCAAGCAAGTAATTTGCAGGGGCTATGAGAGAAAAGGCTTTGAAAGGCCTGTCTAACTACCAGGGGCAAGCAAGTAATTTGCAGGGGCTATGAGAGAAAAGGCTTGGGAAGGCCTGTCTACCTACCAGGGGCAAGCAAGTAATTTGCTGGGACTATTACAGAATAGGCTTGGGAAAGATGTCTACCTACCAGGGGCAAGCAAGTAACGTGCAGGGGCTATGAGAGAAAAGGCTTTGGAAGGCCTGTCTAACTACCAGGGGCAAGCAAGTAATTTGCAGGGGCTATGAGAGAAAAGGCTTGGGAAGCCCTGTCTACCTACCAGGGACAAGCAAGTAATTTGCTGGGACTATTACAGAATAGGCTTGGGAAGGCCTGTCTACCTACCAGGGGCAAGCAAGTAATTTGCTGGGACTATTACAGAATAGGCTTGGGAAAGATGTCTACCTACCAGGGGCAAGCAAGTAATTTGCAGGGGCTATGAGAGAAAAGGCTTGGGAAGGCCTGTCTACCTACCAGTGACAAGCAAGTAATTTGCTGGGACTATTACAGAATAGGCTTGGGAAGGCCTGTCTACCTACCAGGGAGAAATAAGTCATGGGCTGAGGCGATGAGAGAATAGGCTTGGGAAGGCCTATCGACCTACCAGGGGCAAGCAAGTAATTTGCTAGGACTATTACAGAATAGGCTTGGGAAAGCCTGTCTACCTACCAGGGGCAAGCAAGTAATTTGCTGGGGCTATTACAGAATAGGCTTGGGAAGGCCTGTCTACCTACCAGGGACAAGCAAGTAATTTGCTGGGGCTATGAGAGAAAAGGCTTGGGAAGGCCTGTCTACCTACCTGGGGCAAGCAAGTAATTTGCTTGGGCTATTACAGAATAGGCTTGGGAAGGCCTGTCTACCTACCAGGGGCAAGCAAGTAATTTGCTGGGACTATTACAGAATAGGCTTGGGAAAGATGTCTACCTACCAGGGGCAAGCAAGTAATGTGCAGGGGCTATTAGAGAATTGGCTTGGGAAGCCCTGTCTACCTACCAGGAGCAAGCAAGTAATTTGCTGGGGCTATTACAGAATAGGCTTGGGAAGGCCTGTCTACCTACCAGGGGCAAGCAAGTAATGTGCAGGGGCCATGAGAGAAAAGGCTTGGGAAGGCCTGTCTACCATACCAGGGACAAGCAAGTAATTTGCAGGGGCTATGAGAGAAAAGGCTTTGGAAGGCCTGTCTAACTACCAGGGGAAAGCAAGTAATGTGCAGGGGCTATGAGAGAAAAGGCTTGGGAAGGCCTGTCTACCATACCAGGGGCAAGCAAGTAATTTGCAGGGGCTATGAGAGAAAAGGCTTTGAAAGGCCTGTCTAACTACCAGGGGCAAGCAAGTAATTTGCAGGGGCTATGAGAGAAAAGGCTTGGGAAGGCCTGTCTACCTACCAGGGACAAGCAAGTAATTTGCTGGGACTATTACAGAATAGGCTTGGGAAGGCCTGTCTACCTACCAGGGGCAAGCAAGTAATTTGCTGGGACTATTACAGAATAGGCTTGGGAAAGATGTCTACCTACCAGGGGCAAGCAAGTAATTTGCAGGGGCTATGAGAGAAAAGGCTTGGGAAGGCCTGTCTACCTACCAGTGACAAGCAAGTAATTTGCTGGGACTATTACAGAATAGGCTTGGGAAGGCCTGTCTACCTACCAGGGAGAAATAAGTCATGGGCTGAGGCGATGAGAGAATAGGCTTGGGAAGGCCTATCGACCTACCAGGGGCAAGCAAGTAATTTGCTAGGACTATTACAGAATAGGCTTGGGAAAGCCTGTCTACCTACCAGGGGCAAGCAAGTAATTTGCTGGGGCTATTACAGAATAGGCTTGGGAAGGCCTGTCTACCTACCAGGGACAAGCAAGTAATTTGCTGGGACTATTACAGAATAGGCTTGGGAAGGCCTGTCTACCTACCAGGGAGAAATAAGTCATGGGCTGAGGCGATGAGAGAATAGGCTTGGGAAGGCCTATCGACTTACCAGGGGCAAGCAAGTAATTTGCTGGGACTATTACAGAATAGGCTTGGGAAGGCCTGTCTACCTACCAGGGGCAAGCAAGTAATTTGCTGGGACTATTACAGAAAAGGCTTGGGAAAGCCTGTCTACCTACCAGGGGCAAGCAAGTAATGTGCAGGGGCTATTAGAGAATTGGCTTGGGATTTAAGAGAATTGGCTCGGGAAGGGCTGTCTACCTACCAGGGGCAAGCAAGTAATTTGCAGCGGCTATTACAGAATAGGCTTGGGAAAGCCTGTCTACCTACCAGGGAGAAATAAGTCATGGGCTGAGGCGATGAGAGAATAGGCTTGGGAAGGCCTATCTACCTACCAGAGGCAAGCAAGTAACTTGCTGGGACTATTACAGAATAGGCTTGGGAAAGCCTGTCTACCTACCAGGGAGAAATAAGTCATGGGCTGAGGCGATGAGAGAATAGGCTTGGGAAGGCCTATCTACCTACCAGGGGCAAGCAAGTAACTTGCTGGGACTATTACAGAATAGGCTTGGGAAAGCCTGTCTACCTACCATGGGCAAGCAAGTAATATGCAGGGGCTATTAAAGAATAGGCTTGGGAAAGCCTGTCTACCTACCAGGGGCAAGCAAGTAATGTGCAGGGGCTATTAGAGAATTGGCTTGGGAAGGCCTGACTACCTACCAGGGGCAAGAAAGTAATGTGCCTAGGCTATCAGAGAATTGGCTTGGGATTTAAGAGAATTGGCTCGGGAAGGCCAGTGGATCTACCAGGTATAAGCAAGTAATTTCCTGAGGCTATGAGAGAATAGGCTTGGGAAGCCCCGTCTACCTACCAGGGACAAGCAAGTAATGTGCCTGGGCTATCAGAGAATTGGCTTGGGATTTAAGAGAATTGGCTCGGGAAGGCCAGGCGACCTACTAGGGAGAAGTAAGTCATGGGCTGAGGCAATGAGAGAATAGGCTTGGGAAGGCCTGTCTACCGACCAGGGGCAAGCAAGTAATGTGCCTGGGCTATCAGAGAATTGGCTTGGGATTTAAGAGAATTGGCTCGGGAAGGGCTGTCTACCTACCAGGGGCAAGCAAGTAATTTGCTGGGACTATTACAGAATAGGCTTGGGAAAGATGTCTACCTACCAGGGAGAAATAAGTCATTGGCTGAGGCGATGAGACAATAGGCTTGGGAAGGCCTATCTACCTACCAGGGGCAAGCAAGTAACTTGCTGGGACTATTACAGAATAGGCTTGGGAAAGCCTGTCTACCTACCAGGGGCAAGCAAGTAATATGCAGGGGCTATTAAAGAATAGGCTTGGGAAAGCCTGTCTATCTACCAGGGACAAGGAAGTAATTTGCTGGGACTATTACAGAATAGGCTTGGGAGGGCAAGCAAGTAATGTGCAGGAGCTATTAGAGAATTGGCTTGGGAAGGCCTGTCTACCTACCAGGGGCAAGCAAGTAATTTGCTGGGGCTATTACAGAATAGGATTGGGAAGGCCTGTATACCTACCAGGGGCAAGCAAGTAATTTGCAGGGGCTATTACAGAATAGGCTTGGGAAGCCCCGTCTACCTAACAGGGGCAAGCATGTAATGTGCCTGGGCTATCAGAGAATTGGCTTGGGATTTAAGAGAATTGGCTCGGGAAGGCCTGTCTACCTACCAGGGACAAGCAGGTAATTTGCTGAGACTATTAGAGAATAGGCTTGGGAAAGCCTGTCTACCTACCAGGGGCAAGCAAGTAATGTGCAGGGGCTATTAGAGAATTGGCTTGGGATATAAGAGAATTGGCTCTGGAAGGCCAGGCGACCTACTAGGGAGAAGTAAGTCATGGGCTGAGGCAATGAGAGAATAGGCTTGGGAAGGGCAGTCTACCTACCAGGGGCAAGCAAGTAATTTGCTGGGGCTATTACAGAATAGGCTTGGGAAGGCCTGTCTACCAACCAGGGGCAAGCAAGTAATTTGCAGGGGTTATTACAGAATACGCTTGGGAAGCCCCGTCTACCTACCAGGGGCAAGCAAGTAAAGTGCCTGGGCTATCAGAGAATTGGCTTGGGATTTAAGAGAATTGGCTCATGAAGGCTTGTCTACCTACCAGGGGCAAGCAAGTAATTTGCAGCGGCTATGAGAGAATAGGCTTGGGAAGGCCTGTCTACCGACCAGGGGCAAGCATGTAATGTGCCTGGGCTATCAGAGAATTGGCTTGGGATATAAGAGAATTGGCTCGGGAAGGCCAGGCGACCTACCAGGGAGAAGTAAGTCATGGGCTGAGGCAATGAGAGAATAGGCTTGGGAAGGGCAGTCTACCTACCAGGGGCAAGCAAGTAATTTGCAGGGGCTATTACAGAATAGGCTTGGGAAGGCCTGTCTAGCTATCAGGGAGAAATAAGTCATGGGCTGAGGCGATGAAAGAATAGGCTTGGGAAGGCCTATGTACCTACCAGGGGCAAGCAAGTAATTTGCTGGGCCTATTACAGAATAGGCTTGGGAAGGCCTGTCTAACGACAAGGGGCAAGCAAGTAATTTGCTGGGGCTATGAGAGAAAAGGCTTGGGAAGGCCTGTCTACCTACCAGGGGCAAGCAAGTAGTTTGCAGGGGCTATTACAGAATAGGCTTGGGAAGGCCTGTCTACCTACCAGGGGAAAGCAAGTAATGTGCGGGGGCTATTCGAGAATTGGCTTGGGCTTTCAGATAATTGGTTTGGGATGGCTTGTCTACCTACCAGGGGCAAGCAAGTAATTTGCTGGGACTATTACAGAATAGGCTTGGGAAGGCCTGTCTACCAACCAGGGGCAAGCAAGTAATGTGCTGGGGCTATTCGAGAATTGGCTTGGGCTTTCAGATAATTGGTTTGGGATGGCTTGTCTACCTACCAGGGGCAAGCAAGTAATTTGCTGGGACTATTACAGAATAGGCTTGAGAAAGCCTGTCTACCTACAAGGGGCAAGCAAGTAATGTGCTGGGGCTATTCGAGAATTTGCTTGGGCTATAAGAGAATTGGTTTGGGAAAGCCTGTCTACCTACCAGGGGCAAGCAAGTAATTTGCTGGGACTATTACAGAATAGGCTTGGGAATGCCTGTCTACCCACCAGGGGTAAGCAAGTAATGTGCGGGGGCTATTCGAGAATTGGCTTGGGCTTTCAGAGAATTGGTTTGGGAACGCTTGTCTACCTACCAGGGGCAAGCAAGTAATTTGCTGGGACTATTTCAGAATAGGCTTGGGAAGGCCTATCTACCTACCAGGGGCAAGCAAGTAATGTGCAGGGGCTATTACAGAATAGGCTTGGGAATGCCTGTCTACCTACCAGGGACAAACAAGTAATTTGCTGGGACTATTACAGAATAGGCTTGGGAAAGCCTGTCTACCTACCAGGGGCAAGCAAGTAATGTGCAGGGGCTATTAGAGAATTGTCTTGTGAAGGCCTATCTACCTACCAGGGGCAAGCAAGTAATTTGCTGGGGCTATTACAGAATAGGCTTGGGAAGGCCTGTCTGCTGACCAGGGGCAAGCAAGTAATTTGCTGGGGCTATTACAGAATAGGATTGGGAAGGCCTGTATACCTACCAGGGATAAGCAAGTAATATGCTGGGGCTATGAGAGAAAAGGCTTGGGAAGGCCTGTCTACCTACCTGGGGCAAGCAAGTAATTTGCTGGGGCTATTACAGAATAGGCTTGGGAAGGCCTGTCTACCTACCAGGGGCAAGCAAGTAATTTGCTGGGACTATTACAGAATAGGCTTGGGAAAGATGTCTACCTACCAGGGGCAAGCAAGTAATGTTCAGGGGCTATTAGAGAATTGGCTTGGGAAGCCCTGTCTACCTACCAGGGGCAAGCAAGTAATTTGCAGGGGCTATGAGAGAAAAGGCTTGGGAAGGCCTGTCTACCTACCAGGGGCAAGCAAGTAATTTGCTGGGGCTATTTCAGAATAGGCTTGGGAAGGCCTGTCTACCTACCAGGGGCAAGCAAGTAATGTGCAGGGGCTATGAGAGAAAAGGCTTGGGAAGGCCTGTCTACCATACCAGGGGCAAGCAAGTAATTTCCAGGGGCTATGAGAGAAAAGGCTTTGGAAGGCCTGTCTACCATACCAGGGGCAAGCAAGTAATTTGCAGGGGCTATGAAAGAAAAGGCTTTGGAAGGCCTGTCTAACTACCAGAGGCAAGCAAGTAATTTGCAGGGGCTATGAGAGAAAAGGCTTTGAAAGGCCTGTCTAACTACCAGGGGCAAGCAAGTAATTTGCAGGGGCTATGAGAGAAAAGGCTTGGGAAGGCCTGTCTACCTACCAGGGACAAGCAAGTAATTTGCTGGGACTATTACAGAATAGGCTTGGGAAGGCCTGTCTACCTACCAGGGGCAAGCAAGTAATGTGCTGTGGCTATTCGAGAATTGGCTTGGGCTTTCAGATAATTGGTTTGGGATGGCTTGTCTACCTACCAGGGGCAAGCAAGTAATTTGCTGGGACTATTACAGAATAGGCTTGAGAAAGCCTGTCTACCTACCAGGGGCAAGCAAGTAATGTGCAGGGGCTATTAGAGAATTGGCTTGGGATTTAAGAGAATTGGCTCGGGAAGGCCAGGCGACCTACCAGGGAGAAGTAAGTCATGGGCTGAGGCAATGAGAGAATAGGCTTGGGAAGGGCAGTCTACCTACCAGGGGCAAGCAAGTAATTTGCAGGGGCTATTACAGAATAGGCTTGGGAAGGCCTGTCTAGCTATCAGGGAGAAATAAGTCATGGGCTGAGGCGATGAAAGAATAGGCTTGGGAAGGCCTATGTACCTACCAGGGGCAAGCAAGTAATTTGCTGGGACTATTACAGAATAGGCTTGGGAAGGCCTGTCTGCCGACCAGGGGCAAGCAAGTAATTTGCTGGGGCTATGAGAGAAAAGGCTTGGGAAGGCCTGTCTACCTACCAGGGGCAAGCAAGTAGTTTGCAGGGGCTATTACAGAATAGGCTTGGGAAGGCCTGTCTACCTACCAGGGGAAAGCAAGTAATGTGCGGGGGCTATTCGAGAATTGGCTTGGGCTTTCAGATAATTGGTTTGGGATAGCTTGTCTACCTACCAGGGGCAAGCAAGTAATTTGCTGGGACTATTACAGAATAGGCTTGGGAAGGCCTGTCTACCAACCAGGGGCAAGCAAGTAATGTGCTGGGGCTATTCGAGAATTGGCTTGGGCTTTCAGATAATTGGTTTGGGATGGCTTGTCTACCTACCAGGGGCAAGCAAGTAATTTGCTGGGACTATTACAGAATAGGCTTGAGAAAGCCTGTCTACCTACCAGGGGCAAGCAAGTAATGTGCAGGGGCTATTAGAGAATTGGCTTGGGATTTAAGAGAATTGGCTCGGGAAGGGCTGTCTACCTACCAGGGGCAAGCAAGTAATTTGCAGCGGCTATTACAGAATAGGCTTGGGAAAGCCTGTCTACCTACCAGGGAGAAATAAGTCATGGGCTGAGGCGATGAGAGAATAGGCTTGGGAAGGCCTATCTACCTACCAGGGGCAAGCAAGTAATGTGCAGGGGCTATTACAGAATAGGCTTGGGAATGCCTGTCTACCTACCAGGGACAAACAAGTAATTTGCTGGGACTATTACAGAATAGGCTTGGGAAAGCCTGTCTACCTACCAGGGGCAAGCAAGTAATGTGCAGGGGCTATTAGAGAATTGTCTTGTGAAGGCCTATCTACCTACCAGGGGCAAGCAAGTAATTTGCTGGGGCTATTACAGAATAGGCTTGGGAAGGCCTGTCTGCTGACCAGGGGCAAGCAAGTAATTTGCTGGGGCTATTACAGAATAGGATTGGGAAGGCCTGTATACCTACCAGGGATAAGCAAGTAATATGCTGGGGCTATGAGAGAAAAGGCTTGGGAAGGCCTGTCTACCTACCTGGGGCAAGCAAGTAATTTGCTGGGGCTATTACAGAATAGGCTTGGGAAGGCCTGTCTACCTACCAGGGGCAAGCAAGTAATTTGCTGGGACTATTACAGAATAGGCTTGGGAAAGATGTCTACCTACCAGGGGCAAGCAAGTAATGTTCAGGGGCTATTAGAGAATTGGCTTGGGAAGCCCTGTCTACCTACCAGGGGCAAGCAAGTAATTTGCAGGGGCTATGAGAGAAAAGGCTTGGGAAGGCCTGTCTACCTACCAGGGGCAAGCAAGTAATTTGCTGGGGCTATTTCAGAATAGGCTTGGGAAGGCCTGTCTACCTACCAGGGGCAAGCAAGTAATGTGCAGGGGCTATGAGAGAAAAGGCTTGGGAAGGCCTGTCTACCATACCAGGGGCAAGCAAGTAATTTCCAGGGGCTATGAGAGAAAAGGCTTTGGAAGGCCTGTCTACCATACCAGGGGCAAGCAAGTAATTTGCAGGGGCTATGAAAGAAAAGGCTTTGGAAGGCCTGTCTAACTACCAGAGGCAAGCAAGTAATTTGCAGGGGCTATGAGAGAAAAGGCTTTGAAAGGCCTGTCTAACTACCAGGGGCAAGCAAGTAATTTGCAGGGGCTATGAGAGAAAAGGCTTGGGAAGGCCTGTCTACCTACCAGGGACAAGCAAGTAATTTGCTGGGACTATTACAGAATAGGCTTGGGAAGGCCTGTCTACCTACCAGGGGCAAGCAAGTAATGTGCTGGGGCTATTCGAGAATTGGCTTGGGCTTTCAGATAATTGGTTTGGGATGGCTTGTCTACCTACCAGGGGCAAGCAAGTAATTTGCTGGGACTATTACAGAATAGGCTTGAGAAAGCCTGTCTACCTACCAGGGGCAAGCAAGTAATGTGCAGGGGCTATTAGAGAATTGGCTTGGGATTTAAGAGAATTGGCTCGGGAAGGCCAGGCGACCTACCAGGGAGAAGTAAGTCATGGGCTGAGGCAATGAGAGAATAGGCTTGGGAAGGGCAGTCTACCTACCAGGGGCAAGCAAGTAATTTGCAGGGGCTATTACAGAATAGGCTTGGGAAGGCCTGTCTAGCTATCAGGGAGAAATAAGTCATGGGCTGAGGCGATGAAAGAATAGGCTTGGGAAGGCCTATGTACCTACCAGGGGCAAGCAAGTAATTTGCTGGGACTATTACAGAATAGGCTTGGGAAGGCCTGTCTGCCGACCAGGGGCAAGCAAGTAATTTGCTGGGGCTATGAGAGAAAAGGCTTGGGAAGGCCTGTCTACCTACCAGGGGCAAGCAAGTAGTTTGCAGGGGCTATTACAGAATAGGCTTGGGAAGGCCTGTCTACCTACCAGGGGAAAGCAAGTAATGTGCGGGGGCTATTCGAGAATTGGCTTGGGCTTTCAGATAATTGGTTTGGGATGGCTTGTCTACCTACCAGGGGCAAGCAAGTAATTTGCTGGGACTATTACAGAATAGGCTTGGGAAGGCCTGTCTACCAACCAGGGGCAAGCAAGTAATGTGCTGGGGCTATTCGAGAATTGGCTTGGGCTTTCAGATAATTGGTTTGGGATGGCTTGTCTACCTACCAGGGGCAAGCAAGTAATTTGCTGGGACTATTACAGAATAGGCTTGAGAAAGCCTGTCTACCTACCAGGGGCAAGCAAGTAATGTGCAGGGGCTATTAGAGAATTGGCTTGGGATTTAAGAGAATTGGCTCGGGAAGGGCTGTCTACCTACCAGGGGCAAGCAAGTAATTTGCAGCGGCTATTACAGAATAGGCTTGGGAAAGCCTGTCTACCTACCAGGGAGAAATAAGTCATGGGCTGAGGCGATGAGAGAATAGGCTTGGGAAGGCCTATCTACCTACCAGGGGAAAGCAAGTAACTTGCCGGGACTATTACAGAATAGGCTTGGGAAAGCCTGTCTACCTACCAGGGAGAAATAAGTCATGGGCTGAGGCGATGAGAGAATAGGCTTGGGAAGGCCTATCTACCTACCAGGGGCAAGCAAGTAACTTGCTGGGACTATTACAGAATAGGCTTGGGAAAGCCTGTCTACCTACCATGGGCAAGCAAGTAATATGCAGGGGCTATTAAAGAATAGGCTTGGGAAAGCCTGTCTACCTACCAGGGGCAAGCAAGTAATGTGCAGGGGCTATTAGAGAATTGGCTTGGGAAGGCCTGATACCTACCAGGGGCAAGAAAGTAATGTGCCTAGGCTATCAGAGAATTGGCTTGGGATTTAAGAGAATTGGCTCGGGAAGGCCAGTCGATCTACCAGGTATAAGCAAGTAATTTCCTGAGGCTATGAGAGAATAGGCTTGGGAAGCCCCGTCTACCTACCAGGGGCAAGCAAGTAATGTGCCTGGGCTATCAGAGAATTGGCTTGGGATTTAAGAGAATTGGCTCGGGAAGGCCAAGCTACCTACTAGGGAGAAGTAAGTCATGGGCTGAGGCAATGAGAGAATAGGCTTGGGAAGGCCTGTCTACCGACCAGGGGCAAGCAAGTAATGTGCCTGGGCTATCAGAGAATTGGTTTGGGATTTAAGAGAATTGGCTCGGGAAGGGCTGTCTACCTACCAGGGGCAAGCAAGTAATTTGCAGCGGCTATTACAGAATAGGCTTGGGAAAGCCTGTCTACCTCCCAGGGAGAAATAAGTCATTGGCTGAGGCGATGAGACAATAGGCTTGGGAAGGCCTATCTACCTACCAGGGGCAAGCAAGTAACTTGCAGGGACTATTACAGAATAGGCTTGGGAAAGCCTGTCTACCTACCAGGGGCAAGCAAGTAATATGCATGGGCTATTAAAGAATAGGCTTGGGAAAGCCTGTCTATCTACCAGGGACAAGGAAGTAATTTGCTGGGACTATTACAGAATAGGCTTGGGAGGGCAAGCAAGTAATGTGCAGGGGCTATTAGAGAATTGGCTTGGGAAGGCCTGTCTACCTACCAGGGGCAAGCAAGTAATTTGCTGGGGCTATTACAGAATAGGATTGGGAAGGCCTGTATACCTACCAGGGGCAAGCAAGTAATTTGCAGGGGCTATTACAGAATAGGCTTGGGAAGCCCCGTCTACCTAACAGGGGCAAGCATGTAATGTGCCTGGGCTATCAGAGAATTGGCTTGGGATTTAAGAGAATTGGCTCGGGAAGGCCTGTCTACCTACCAGGGACAAGCAGGTAATTTGCTGAGACTATTAGAGAATAGGCTTGGGAAAGCCTGTCTACCTACCAGGGGCAAGCAAGTAATGTGCAGGGGCTATTAGAGAATTGGCTTGGGATATAAGAGAATTGGCTCTGGAAGGCCAGGCGACCTACTAGGGAGAAGTAAGTCATGGGCTGAGGCAATGAGAGAATAGGCTTGGGAAGGGCAGTCTACCTACCAGGGGCTAGCAAGTAATTTGCTGGGGCTATTACAGAAAAGGCTTGGGAAGGCCTGTCTACCTACCAGGGGCAAGCAAGTAGTTTGCAGGGGCTATTACAGAATAGGCTTGGGAAGGCCTGTCTACCTACCAGGGGAAAGCAAGTAATGTGCGGGGGCTATTCGAGAATTGGCTTGGGCTTTCAGATAATTGGTTTGGGATGGCTTGTCTACCTACCAGGGGCAAGCAAGTAATTTGCTGGGACTATTACAGAATAGGCTTGGGAAGGCCTGTCTACCAACAAGGGGCAAGCAAGTAATGTGCTGGGGCTATTCGAGAATTGGCTTGGGCTTTCAGATAATTGGTTTGGGATGGCTTGTCTACCTACCAGGGGCAAACAAGTAATTTGCTGGGACTATTACAGAATAGGCTTGAGAAAGCCTGTCTACCTACCAGGGGCAAGCAAGTAATGTGCAGGGGCTATTAGAGAATTGGCTTGGGATTTAAGAGAATTGGCTCGGGAAGGCCAGGCGACCTACCAGGGAGAAGTAAGTCATGGGCTGAGGCAATGAGAGAATAGGCTTGGGAAGGGCAGTCTACCTACCAGGGGCAAGCAAGTAATTTGCAGGGGCTATTACAGAATAGGCTTGGGAAGGCCTGTCTAGCTATCAGGGAGAAATAAGTCATGGGCTGAGGCGATGAAAGAATAGGCTTGGGAAGGCCTATGTACCTACCAGGGGCAAGCAAGTAATTTGCTGGGACTATTACAGAATAGGCTTGGGAAGGCCTGTCTGCCGACCAGGGGCAAGCAAGTAATTTGCTGGGGCTATGAGAGAAAAGGCTTGGGAAGGCCTGTCTACCTACCAGGGGCAAGCAAGTAGTTTGCAGGGGCTATTACAGAATAGGCTTGGGAAGGCCTGTCTACCTACCAGGGGAAAGCAAGTAATGTGCGGGGGCTATTCGAGAATTGGCTTGGGCTTTCAGATAATTGGTTTGGGATGGCTTGTCTACCTACCAGGGGCAAGCAAGTAATTTGCTGGGACTATTACAGAATAGGCTTGGGAAGGCCTGTCTACCAACCAGGGGCAAGCAAGTAATGTGCTGGGGCTATTCGAGAATTGGCTTGGGCTTTCAGATAATTGGTTTGGGATGGCTTGTCTACCTACCAGGGGCAAGCAAGTAATTTGCTGGGACTATTACAGAATAGGCTTGAGAAAGCCTGTCTACCTACCAGGGGCAAGCAAGTAATGTGCAGGGGCTATTAGAGAATTGGCTTGGGATTTAAGAGAATTGGCTCGGGAAGGGCTGTCTACCTACCAGGGGCAAGCAAGTAATTTGCAGCGGCTATTACAGAATAGGCTTGGGAAAGCCTGTCTACCTACCAGGGAGAAATAAGTCATGGGCTGAGGCGATGAGAGAATAGGCTTGGGAAGGCCTATCTACCTACCAGGGGAAAGCAAGTAACTTGCCGGGACTATTACAGAATAGGCTTGGGAAAGCCTGTCTACCTACCAGGGAGAAATAAGTCATGGGCTGAGGCGATGAGAGAATAGGCTTGGGAAGGCCTATCTACCTACCAGGGGCAAGCAAGTAACTTGCTGGGACTATTACAGAATAGGCTTGGGAAAGCCTGTCTACCTACCATGGGCAAGCAAGTAATATGCAGGGGCTATTAAAGAATAGGCTTGGGAAAGCCTGTCTACCTACCAGGGGCAAGCAAGTAATGTGCAGGGGCTATTAGAGAATTGGCTTGGGAAGGCCTGATACCTACCAGGGGCAAGAAAGTAATGTGCCTAGGCTATCAGAGAATTGGCTTGGGATTTAAGAGAATTGGCTCGGGAAGGCCAGTCGATCTACCAGGTATAAGCAAGTAATTTCCTGAGGCTATGAGAGAATAGGCTTGGGAAGCCCCGTCTACCTACCAGGGGCAAGCAAGTAATGTGCCTGGGCTATCAGAGAATTGGCTTGGGATTTAAGAGAATTGGCTCGGGAAGGCCAAGCTACCTACTAGGGAGAAGTAAGTCATGGGCTGAGGCAATGAGAGAATAGGCTTGGGAAGGCCTGTCTACCGACCAGGGGCAAGCAAGTAATGTGCCTGGGCTATCAGAGAATTGGTTTGGGATTTAAGAGAATTGGCTCGGGAAGGGCTGTCTACCTACCAGGGGCAAGCAAGTAATTTGCAGCGGCTATTACAGAATAGGCTTGGGAAAGCCTGTCTACCTCCCAGGGAGAAATAAGTCATTGGCTGAGGCGATGAGACAATAGGCTTGGGAAGGCCTATCTACCTACCAGGGGCAAGCAAGTAACTTGCAGGGACTATTACAGAATAGGCTTGGGAAAGCCTGTCTACCTACCAGGGGCAAGCAAGTAATATGCATGGGCTATTAAAGAATAGGCTTGGGAAAGCCTGTCTATCTACCAGGGACAAGGAAGTAATTTGCTGGGACTATTACAGAATAGGCTTGGGAGGGCAAGCAAGTAATGTGCAGGGGCTATTAGAGAATTGGCTTGGGAAGGCCTGTCTACCTACCAGGGGCAAGCAAGTAATTTGCTGGGGCTATTACAGAATAGGATTGGGAAGGCCTGTATACCTACCAGGGGCAAGCAAGTAATTTGCAGGGGCTATTACAGAATAGGCTTGGGAAGCCCCGTCTACCTAACAGGGGCAAGCATGTAATGTGCCTGGGCTATCAGAGAATTGGCTTGGGATTTAAGAGAATTGGCTCGGGAAGGCCTGTCTACCTACCAGGGACAAGCAGGTAATTTGCTGAGACTATTAGAGAATAGGCTTGGGAAAGCCTGTCTACCTACCAGGGGCAAGCAAGTAATGTGCAGGGGCTATTAGAGAATTGGCTTGGGATATAAGAGAATTGGCTCTGGAAGGCCAGGCGACCTACTAGGGAGAAGTAAGTCATGGGCTGAGGCAATGAGAGAATAGGCTTGGGAAGGGCAGTCTACCTACCAGGGGCTAGCAAGTAATTTGCTGGGGCTATTACAGAAAAGGCTTGGGAAGGCCTGTCTACCTACCAGGGGCAAGCAAGTAGTTTGCAGGGGCTATTACAGAATAGGCTTGGGAAGGCCTGTCTACCTACCAGGGGAAAGCAAGTAATGTGCGGGGGCTATTCGAGAATTGGCTTGGGCTTTCAGATAATTGGTTTGGGATGGCTTGTCTACCTACCAGGGGCAAGCAAGTAATTTGCTGGGACTATTACAGAATAGGCTTGGGAAGGCCTGTCTACCAACAAGGGGCAAGCAAGTAATGTGCTGGGGCTATTCGAGAATTGGCTTGGGCTTTCAGATAATTGGTTTGGGATGGCTTGTCTACCTACCAGGGGCAAACAAGTAATTTGCTGGGACTATTACAGAATAGGCTTGAGAAAGCCTGTCTACCTACAAGGGGCAAGCAAGTAATGTGCTGGGGCTATTCGAGAATTGGCTTGGGCTATAAGAGAATTGGTTTGGGAAGGCCTGTCTACCTACCAGGGGCAAGCAAGTAATTTGCTGGGACTATTACAGAATAGGCTTGGGAAGGCCTGTCTACCCACCAGGGGTAAGCAAGTAATGTGCGGGGGCTATTCGAGAATTGGCTTGGGCTTTCAGAGAATTGGTTTGGGAACGCTTGTCTACCTACCAGGGGCAAGCAAGTAATTTGCTGGGACTATTACAGAATAGGCTTGGGAAGGCCTGTCTACCTACCAGGGGCAAGCAAGTAATGTGCAGGGGCTATTACAGAATAGGCTTGGGAAGGCCTGTCTGCTGACCAGGGGCAAGCAAGTAATTTGCTGGGGCTATTACAGAATAGGATTGGGAAGGCCTGTATACCTACCAGGGATAAGCAAGTAATTTGCTGGGGCTATGAGAGAAAAGGCTTGGGAAGGCCTGTCTACCTACCTGGGGCAAGCAAGTAATTTGCTGGGGCTATTACAGAATAGGCTTGGGAAGGCCTGTCTACCTACCAGGGGCAAGCAAGTAATTTGCTGGGACTATTACAGAATAGGCTTGGGAAAGATGTCTACCTACCAGGGGCAAGCAAGTAATGTTCAGGGGCTATTAGAGAATTGGCTTGGGAAGCCCTGTCTACCTACCAGGGGCAAGCAAGTAATGTGCAGGGGCTATGAGAGAAAAGGCTTGGGAAGGCCTGTCTACCATACCAGGGGCAAGCAAGTAATTTGCAGGGGCTATGACAGAAAAGGCTTTGGAAGGCCTGTCTAACTAACAGGGGCAAGCAAGTAATTTGCAGGGGCTATGAGAGAAAAGGCTTGGGAAGGCCTGTCTACCTACCAGGGGCAAGCAAGTAATTTGCTGGGGCTATTTCAGAATAGGCTTGGGAAGGCCTGTCTACCTACCAGGGGCAAGCAAGTAATGTGCAGGGGCTATGAGAGAAAAGGCTTGGGAAGGCCTGTCTACCGTACCAGGGGCAAGCAAGTAATTTGCAGGGGCTATGAGAGAAAAGGCTTGGGAAGGCCTGTCTACCTACCAGGGACAAGCAAGTAATTTGCTGGGACTATTACAGAATAGGCTTGGGAAGGCCTGTCTACCTACCAGGGAGAAATAAGTCATGGGCTGAGGCGATGAGAGAATAGGCTTGGGAAGGCCTATCGACCTACCAGGGGCAAGCAAGTAATTTGCTGGGACTATTACAGAATAGGCTTGGGAAAGATGTCTACCTACCAGGGGCAAGCAAGTAATGTGCAGGGGCTATTAGAGAATTGGCTTGGGAAGCCCTGTCTACCTACCAGGGGCAAGCAAATAATTTGCTGGGGCTATTACAGAATAGGATTGGGAAGGCCTGTCTACCTACCAGGGGCAAGCAAATAATTTGCTGGGGCTATTACAGAATAGGCTTGGGAAGGCCTGTCTACCTACCAGGGGCAAGCAATTAATTTGTGGGGCTATTACAGAATAGGTTTGGGAAGGCCTGTCTACCTACCAGGGGCAAGCAAGTAATTTGCTGGGACTATTACAGAATAGGCTTGGGAAGGCCTGTCTACCTACCAGGGGCAAGCAAGTAATTTGCTGGGACTATTACAGAATAGGCTTGGGAAAGATGTCTACCTACCAGGGGCAAGCAAGTAATGTGCAGGGGCTATGAGAGAAAAGGCTTTGGAAGGCCTGTCTAACTACCAGGGGCAAGCAAGTAATTTGCAGGGGCTATGAGAGAAAAGGCTTGGGAAGGCCTGTCTACCTACCAGGGACAAGCAAGTAATTTGCTGGGACTATTACAGAATAGGCTTGGGAAGGCCTGTCTACCTACCAGGGGCAAGCAAGTAATTTGCTGGGACTATTACAGAATAGGATTGGGAAGGCCTGTATACCTACCAGGGATAAGCAAGTAATTTGCTGGGGCTATGAGAGAAAAGGCTTGGGAAGGCCTGTCTACCTACCAGGGGCAAGCAAGTAATTTGCAGGGGCTATGAGAGAAAAGGCTTGGGAAGGCCTGTCTACCTACCAGTGACAAGCAAGTAATTTGCTGGGACTATTACAGAATAGGCTTGGGAAGGCCTGTCTACCTACCAGGGAGAAATAAGTCATGGGCTGAGGCGATGAGAGAATAGGCTTGGGAAGGCCTATCGACCTACCAGGGGCAAGCAAGTAATTTGCTAGGACTATTACAGAATAGGCTTGGGAAAGCCTGTCTACCTACCAGGGGCAAGCAAGTAATTTGCTGGGGCTATTACAGAATAGGCTTGGGAAGGCCTGTCTACCTACCAGGGACAAGCAAGTAATTTGCTGGGACTATTACAGAATAGGCTTGGGAAGGCCTGTCTACCTACCAGGGAGAAATAAGTCATGGGCTGAGGCGATGAGAGAATAGGCTTGGGAAGGCCTATCGACTTACCAGGGGCAAGCAAGTTATTTGCTGGGACTATTACAGAATAGGCTTGGGAAGGCCTGTCTACCTACCAGGGGCAAGCAAGTAATTTGCTGGGACTATTACAGAATAGGCTTGGGAAAGCCTGTCTACCTACCAGGGGCAAGCAAGTAATGTGCAGGGGCTATTAGAGAATTGGCTTGGGATTTAAGAGAATTGGCTCGGGAAGGGCTGTCTACCTACCAGGGGCAAGCAAGTAATTTGCAGCGGCTATTACAGAATAGGCTTGGGAAAGCCTGTCTACCTACCAGGGAGAAATAAGTCATGGGCTGAGGCGATGAGAGAATAGGCTTGGGAAGGCCTATCTACCTACCAGAGGCAAGCAAGTAACTTGCTGGGACTATTACAGAATAGGCTTGGGAAGGCCTGTCTACCAACCAGGGGCAAGCAAGTAATGTGCTGGGGCTATTCGAGAATTGGCTTGGGCTATAAGAGAATTGGTTTGGGAAGGCCTGTCTACCTACCAGGGGCAAGCAAGTAATTTGCTGGGACTATTACAGAATAGGCTTGGGAAGGCCTGTCTACCCACCAGGGGTAAGCAAGTAATGTGCGGGGGCTATTCGAGAATTGGCTTGGGCTTTCAGAGAATTGGTTTGGGAACGCTTGTCTACCTACCAGGGGCAAGCAAGTAATTTGCTGGGACTATTACAGAATAGGCTTGGGAAGGCCTGTCTACCTACCAGGGGCAAGCAAGTAATGTGCAGGGGCTATTACAGAATAGGCTTGGGAATGCCTGTCTACCTACCAGGGACAAACAAGTAATTTGCTGGGACTATTACAGAATAGGCTTGGGAAAGCCTGTCTACCTACCAGGGGCAAGCAAGTAATGTGCAGGGGCTATTAGAGAATTGTCTTGTGAAGGCCTATCTACCTACCAGGGGCAAGCAAGTAATTTGCTGGGGCTATTACAGAATAGGCTTGGGAAGGCCTGTCTGCTGACCAGGGGCAAGCAAGTAATTTGCTGGGGCTATTACAGAATAGGATTGGGAAGGCCTGTATACCTACCAGGGATAAGCAAGTAATTTGCTGGGGCTATGAGAGAAAAGGCTTGGGAAGGCCTGTCTACCTACCTGGGGCAAGCAAGTAATTTGCTGGGGCTATTACAGAATAGGCTTGGGAAGGCCTGTCTACCTACCAGGGGCAAGCAAGTAATTTGCTGGGACTATTACAGAATAGGCTTGGGAAAGATGTCTACCTACCAGGGGCAAGCAAGTAATGTTCAGGGGCTATTAGAGAATTGGCTTGGGAAGCCCTGTCTACCTACCAGGGGCAAGCAAGTAATGTGCAGGGGCTATGAGAGAAAAGGCTTGGGAAGGCCTGTCTACCATACCAGGGGCAAGCAAGTAATTTGCAGGGGCTATGAGAGAAAAGGCTTTGGAAGGCCTGTCTAACTAACAGGGGCAAGCAAGTAATTTGCAGGGGCTATGAGAGAAAAGGCTTGGGAAGGCCTGTCTACCTACCAGGGGCAAGCAAGTAATTTGCTGGGGCTATTTCAGAATAGGCTTGGGAAGGCCTGTCTACCTACCAGGGGCAAGCAAGTAATGTGCAGGGGCTATGAGAGAAAAGGCTTGGGAAGGCCTGTCTACCATACCAGGGGCAAGCAAGTAATTTCCAGGGGCTATGAGAGAAAAGGCTTTGGAAGGCCTGTCTACCATACCAGGGGCAAGCAAGTAATTTGCAGGGGCTATGAAAGAAAAGGCTTTGGAAGGCCTGTCTAACTACCAGAGGCAAGCAAGTAATTTGCAGGGGCTATGAGAGAAAAGGCTTTGAAAGGCCTGTCTAACTACCAGGGGCAAGCAAGTAATTTGCAGGGGCTATGAGAGAAAAGGCTTGGGAAGGCCTGTCTACCTACCAGGGACAAGCAAGTAATTTGCTGGGACTATTACAGAATAGGCTTGGGAAGGCCTGTCTACCTACCAGGGAGAAATAAGTCATGGGCTGAGGCGATGAGAGAATAGGCTTGGGAAGGCCTATCGACCTACCAGGGGCAAGCAAGTAATTTGCTGGGACTATTACAGAATAGGCTTGGGAAAGATGTCTAACTACCAGGGGCAAGCAAGTAATGTGCAGGGGCTATTAGAGAATTGGCTTGGGAAGCCCTGTCTACCTACCAGGGGCAAGCAAATAATTTGCTGGGGCTATTACAGAATAGGCTTGGGAAGGCCTGTCTACCTACCAGGGGCAAGCAAATAATTTGCTGGGGCTATTACAGAATAGGCTTGGGAAGGCCTGTCTACCTACCAGGGGCAAGCAAGTAATTTGTGGGGCTATTACAGAATAGGTTTGGGAAGGCCTGTCTACCTACCAGGGGCAAGCAAGTAATTTGCTGGGACTATTACAGAATAGGCTTGGGAAGGCCTGTCTACCTACCAAGGGCAAGCAAGTAATTTGCTGGGACTATTACAGAATAGGCTTGGGAAAGATGTCTACCTACCAGGGGCAAGCAAGTTATGTGCAGGGGCTATTAGAGAATTGGCTTGGGAAGCCCTGTCTACCTACCAGGGACAAGCAAGTAATTTGCTGGGACTATTACAGAATAGGCTTGGGAAGGCCTGTCTACCTACCAGGGAGAAATAAGTCATGGGCTGAGGCGATGAGAGAATAGGCTTGGGAAGGCCTATCGACCTACCAGGGGCAAGCAAGTAATTTGCTGGGGCTATTACAGAATAGGCTTGGGAAGGCCTGTCTACCTACCAGGGACAAGCAAGTAATTTGCTGGGACTATTACAGAATAGGCTTGGGAAGGCCTGTCTACCTACCAGGGAGAAATAAGTCATGGGCTGAGGCGATGAGAGAATAGGCTTGGGAAGGCCTATCGACCTACCAGGGGCAAGCAAGTAATTTGCTGGGACTATTACAGAATAGGCTTGGGAAAGCGTGTCTACCTACCAGGGGCAAGCAAGTAATTTGCTGGGACTATTACAGAATAGGCTTGGGAAGGCCTGTCTACCTACCAGGGGCAAGCAAGTAATTTGCTGGGACTATTACAGAATAGGCTTGGGAAAGATGTCTACCTACCAGGGGCAAGCAAGTAATGTGCAGGGGCTATGAGAGAAAAGGCTTTGGAAGGCCTGTCTAACTACCAGGGGCAAGCAAGTAATTTGCAGGGGCTATGAGAGAAAAGGCTTTGAAAGGCCTGTCTAACTACCAGGGGCAAGCAAGTAATTTGCAGGGGCTATGAGAGAAAAGGCTTGGGAAGGCCTGTCTACCTACCAGGGACAAGCAAGTAATTTGCTGGGACTATTACAGAATAGGCTTGGGAAGGCCTGTCTACCTACCAGGGGCAAGCAAGTAATTTGCTGGGACTATTACAGAATAGGCTTGGGAAAGATGTCTACCTACCAGGGAGAAATAAGTCATTGGCTGAGGCGATGAGACAATAGGCTTGGGAAGGCCTATCTACCTACCAGGGGCAAGCAAGTAACTTGCTGGGACTATTACAGAATAGGCTTGGGAAAGCCTGTCTACCTACCAGGGGCAAGCAAGTAATATGCAGGGGCTATTAAAGAATAGGCTTGGGAAAGCCTGTCTATCTACCAGGGACAAGGAAGTAATTTGCTGGGACTATTACAGAATAGGCTTGGGAGGGCAAGCAAGTAATGTGCAGGGGCTATTAGAGAATTGGCTTGGGAAGGCCTGTCTACCTACCAGGGGCAAGCAAGTAATTTGCTGGGGCTATTACAGAATAGGATTGGGAAGGCCTGTATACCTACCAGGGGCAAGCAAGTAATTTGCAGGGGCTATTACAGAATAGGCTTGGGAAGCCCCGTCTACCTAACAGGGGCAAGCATGTAATGTGCCTGGGCTATCAGAGAATTGGCTTGGGATTTAAGAGAATTGGCTCGGGAAGGCCTGTCTACCTACCAGGGACAAGCAGGTAATTTGCTGAGACTATTAGAGAATAGGCTTGGGAAAGCCTGTCTACCTACCAGGGGCAAGCAAGTAATGTGCAGGGGCTATTAGAGAATTGGCTTGGGATATAAGAGAATTGGCTCTGGAAGGCCAGGCGACCTACTAGGGAGAAGTAAGTCATGGGCTGAGGCAATGAGAGAATAGGCTTGGGAAGGGCAGTCTACCTACCAGGGGCAAGCATGTAATTTGCTGGGGCTATTACAGAATAGGCTTGGGAAGGCCTGTCTACCAACCAGGGGCAAGCAAGTAATTTGCAGGGGTTATTACAGAATACGCTTGGGAATCCCCGTCTACCTACCAGGGGCAAGCAAGTAATGTGCCTGGGCTATCAGAGAATTGGCTTGGGATTTAAGAGAATTGGCTCATGAAGGCTTGTCTACCTACCAGGGGCAAGCAAGTAATTTGCAGCGGCTATGAGAGAATAGGCTTGGGAAGGCCTGTCTACCGACCAGGGGCAAGCATGTAATGTGCCTGGGCTATCAGAGAATTGGCTTGGGATATAAGAGAATTGGCTCGGGAAGGCCAGGCGACCTACCAGGGAGAAGTAAGTCATGGGCTGAGGCGATGAGAGAATAGGCTTGGGAAGGCCTATCGACCTACCAGGGGCAAGCAAGTAATTTGCTGGGACTATTACAGAATAGGCTTGGGAAAGCGTGTCTACCTACCAGGGGCAAGCAAGTAATTTGCTGGGACTATTACAGAATAGGCTTGGGAAGGCCTGTCTACCTACCAGGGGCAAGCAAGTAATTTGCTGGGACTATTACAGAATAGGCTTGGGAAAGCCTGTCTACCTACCAGGGAGAAATAAGTCATGGGCTGAGGCGATGAGAGAATAGGCTTGGGAAGGCCTATCTACCTACCAGGGGCAAGCAAGTAATGTGCAGGGGCTATTACAGAATAGGCTTGGGAATGCCTGTCTACCTACCAGGGACAAGCAAGTAATTTGCTGGGACTATTACAGAATAGGCTTGGGAAAGCCTGTCTACCTACCAGGGAGAAATAAGTCATGGGCTGAGGCGATGAGAGAATAGGCTTGGGAAGGCCTATCTACCTACCAGGGGCAAGCAAGTAATGTGCAGGGGCTATTACAGAATAGGCTTGGGAATGCCTGTCTACCTACCAGGGACAAACAAGTAATTTGCTGGGACTATTACAGAATAGGCTTGGGAAAGCCTGTCTACCTACCAGGGGCAAGCAAGTAATGTGCAGGGGCTATTAGAGAATTGTCTTGTGAAGGCCTATCTACCTACCAGGGGCAAGCAAGTAATTTGCTGGGGCTATTACAGAATAGGCTTGGGAAGGCCTGTCTGCTGACCAGGGGCAAGCAAGTAATTTGCTGGGGCTATTACAGAATAGGATTGGGAAGGCCTGTATACCTACCAGGGATAAGCAAGTAATATGCTGGGGCTATGAGAGAAAAGGCTTGGGAAGGCCTGTCTACCTACCTGGGGCAAGCAAGTAATTTGCTGGGGCTATTACAGAATAGGCTTGGGAAGGCCTGTCTACCTACCAGGGGCAAGCAAGTAATTTGCTGGGACTATTACAGAATAGGCTTGGGAAAGATGTCTACCTACCAGGGGCAAGCAAGTAATGTTCAGGGGCTATTAGAGAATTGGCTTGGGAAGCCCTGTCTACCTACCAGGGGCAAGCAAGTAATTTGCAGGGGCTATGAGAGAAAAGGCTTGGGAAGGCCTGTCTACCTACCAGGGGCAAGCAAGTAATTTGCTGGGGCTATTTCAGAATAGGCTTGGGAAGGCCTGTCTACCTACCAGGGGCAAGCAAGTAATGTGCAGGGGCTATGAGAGAAAAGGCTTGGGAAGGCCTGTCTACCATACCAGGGGCAAGCAAGTAATTTCCAGGGGCTATGAGAGAAAAGGCTTTGGAAGGCCTGTCTACCATACCAGGGGCAAGCAAGTAATTTGCAGGGGCTATGAAAGAAAAGGCTTTGGAAGGCCTGTCTAACTACCAGAGGCAAGCAAGTAATTTGCAGGGGCTATGAGAGAAAAGGCTTTGAAAGGCCTGTCTAACTACCAGGGGCAAGCAAGTAATTTGCAGGGGCTATGAGAGAAAAGGCTTGGGAAGGCCTGTCTACCTACCAGGGACAAGCAAGTAATTTGCTGGGACTATTACAGAATAGGCTTGGGAAGGCCTGTCTACCTACCAGGGGCAAGCAAGTAATGTGCTGGGGCTATTCGAGAATTGGCTTGGGCTTTCAGATAATTGGTTTGGGATGGCTTGTCTACCTACCAGGGGCAAGCAAGTAATTTGCTGGGACTATTACAGAATAGGCTTGAGAAAGCCTGTCTACCTACCAGGGGCAAGCAAGTAATGTGCAGGGGCTATTAGAGAATTGGCTTGGGATTTAAGAGAATTGGCTCGGGAAGGCCAGGCGACCTACCAGGGAGAAGTAAGTCATGGGCTGAGGCAATGAGAGAATAGGCTTGGGAAGGGCAGTCTACCTACCAGGGGCAAGCAAGTAATTTGCAGGGGCTATTACAGAATAGGCTTGGGAAGGCCTGTCTAGCTATCAGGGAGAAATAAGTCATGGGCTGAGGCGATGAAAGAATAGGCTTGGGAAGGCCTATGTACCTACCAGGGGCAAGCAAGTAATTTGCTGGGACTATTACAGAATAGGCTTGGGAAGGCCTGTCTGCCGACCAGGGGCAAGCAAGTAATTTGCTGGGGCTATGAGAGAAAAGGCTTGGGAAGGCCTGTCTACCTACCAGGGGCAAGCAAGTAGTTTGCAGGGGCTATTACAGAATAGGCTTGGGAAGGCCTGTCTACCTACCAGGGGAAAGCAAGTAATGTGCGGGGGCTATTCGAGAATTGGCTTGGGCTTTCAGATAATTGGTTTGGGATGGCTTGTCTACCTACCAGGGGCAAGCAAGTAATTTGCTGGGACTATTACAGAATAGGCTTGGGAAGGCCTGTCTACCAACCAGGGGCAAGCAAGTAATGTGCTGGGGCTATTCGAGAATTGGCTTGGGCTTTCAGATAATTGGTTTGGGATGGCTTGTCTACCTACCAGGGGCAAGCAAGTAATTTGCTGGGACTATTACAGAATAGGCTTGAGAAAGCCTGTCTACCTACCAGGGGCAAGCAAGTAATGTGCAGGGGCTATTAGAGAATTGGCTTGGGATTTAAGAGAATTGGCTCGGGAAGGGCTGTCTACCTACCAGGGGCAAGCAAGTAATTTGCAGCGGCTATTACAGAATAGGCTTGGGAAAGCCTGTCTACCTACCAGGGAGAAATAAGTCATGGGCTGAGGCGATGAGAGAATAGGCTTGGGAAGGCCTATCTACCTACCAGGGGAAAGCAAGTAACTTGCCGGGACTATTACAGAATAGGCTTGGGAAAGCCTGTCTACCTACCAGGGAGAAATAAGTCATGGGCTGAGGCGATGAGAGAATAGGCTTGGGAAGGCCTATCTACCTACCAGGGGCAAGCAAGTAACTTGCTGGGACTATTACAGAATAGGCTTGGGAAAGCCTGTCTACCTACCATGGGCAAGCAAGTAATATGCAGGGGCTATTAAAGAATAGGCTTGGGAAAGCCTGTCTACCTACCAGGGGCAAGCAAGTAATGTGCAGGGGCTATTAGAGAATTGGCTTGGGAAGGCCTGATACCTACCAGGGGCAAGAAAGTAATGTGCCTAGGCTATCAGAGAATTGGCTTGGGATTTAAGAGAATTGGCTCGGGAAGGCCAGTCGATCTACCAGGTATAAGCAAGTAATTTCCTGAGGCTATGAGAGAATAGGCTTGGGAAGCCCCGTCTACCTACCAGGGGCAAGCAAGTAATGTGCCTGGGCTATCAGAGAATTGGCTTGGGATTTAAGAGAATTGGCTCGGGAAGGCCAAGCTACCTACTAGGGAGAAGTAAGTCATGGGCTGAGGCAATGAGAGAATAGGCTTGGGAAGGCCTGTCTACCGACCAGGGGCAAGCAAGTAATGTGCCTGGGCTATCAGAGAATTGGTTTGGGATTTAAGAGAATTGGCTCGGGAAGGGCTGTCTACCTACCAGGGGCAAGCAAGTAATTTGCAGCGGCTATTACAGAATAGGCTTGGGAAAGCCTGTCTACCTCCCAGGGAGAAATAAGTCATTGGCTGAGGCGATGAGACAATAGGCTTGGGAAGGCCTATCTACCTACCAGGGGCAAGCAAGTAACTTGCAGGGACTATTACAGAATAGGCTTGGGAAAGCCTGTCTACCTACCAGGGGCAAGCAAGTAATATGCATGGGCTATTAAAGAATAGGCTTGGGAAAGCCTGTCTATCTACCAGGGACAAGGAAGTAATTTGCTGGGACTATTACAGAATAGGCTTGGGAGGGCAAGCAAGTAATGTGCAGGGGCTATTAGAGAATTGGCTTGGGAAGGCCTGTCTACCTACCAGGGGCAAGCAAGTAATTTGCTGGGGCTATTACAGAATAGGATTGGGAAGGCCTGTATACCTACCAGGGGCAAGCAAGTAATTTGCAGGGGCTATTACAGAATAGGCTTGGGAAGCCCCGTCTACCTAACAGGGGCAAGCATGTAATGTGCCTGGGCTATCAGAGAATTGGCTTGGGATTTAAGAGAATTGGCTCGGGAAGGCCTGTCTACCTACCAGGGACAAGCAGGTAATTTGCTGAGACTATTAGAGAATAGGCTTGGGAAAGCCTGTCTACCTACCAGGGGCAAGCAAGTAATGTGCAGGGGCTATTAGAGAATTGGCTTGGGATATAAGAGAATTGGCTCTGGAAGGCCAGGCGACCTACTAGGGAGAAGTAAGTCATGGGCTGAGGCAATGAGAGAATAGGCTTGGGAAGGGCAGTCTACCTACCAGGGGCTAGCAAGTAATTTGCTGGGGCTATTACAGAAAAGGCTTGGGAAGGCCTGTCTACCTACCAGGGGCAAGCAAGTAGTTTGCAGGGGCTATTACAGAATAGGCTTGGGAAGGCCTGTCTACCTACCAGGGGAAAGCAAGTAATGTGCGGGGGCTATTCGAGAATTGGCTTGGGCTTTCAGATAATTGGTTTGGGATGGCTTGTCTACCTACCAGGGGCAAGCAAGTAATTTGCTGGGACTATTACAGAATAGGCTTGGGAAGGCCTGTCTACCAACAAGGGGCAAGCAAGTAATGTGCTGGGGCTATTCGAGAATTGGCTTGGGCTTTCAGATAATTGGTTTGGGATGGCTTGTCTACCTACCAGGGGCAAACAAGTAATTTGCTGGGACTATTACAGAATAGGCTTGAGAAAGCCTGTCTACCTACAAGGGGCAAGCAAGTAATGTGCTGGGGCTATTCGAGAATTGGCTTGGGCTATAAGAGAATTGGTTTGGGAAGGCCTGTCTACCTACCAGGGGCAAGCAAGTAATTTGCTGGGACTATTACAGAATAGGCTTGGGAAGGCCTGTCTACCCACCAGGGGTAAGCAAGTAATGTGCGGGGGCTATTCGAGAATTGGCTTGGGCTTTCAGAGAATTGGTTTGGGAACGCTTGTCTACCTACCAGGGGCAAGCAAGTAATTTGCTGGGACTATTACAGAATAGGCTTGGGAAGGCCTGTCTACCTACCAGGGGCAAGCAAGTAATGTGCAGGGGCTATTACAGAATAGGCTTGGGAAGGCCTGTCTGCTGACCAGGGGCAAGCAAGTAATTTGCTGGGGCTATTACAGAATAGGATTGGGAAGGCCTGTATACCTACCAGGGATAAGCAAGTAATTTGCTGGGGCTATGAGAGAAAAGGCTTGGGAAGGCCTGTCTACCTACCTGGGGCAAGCAAGTAATTTGCTGGGGCTATTACAGAATAGGCTTGGGAAGGCCTGTCTACCTACCAGGGGCAAGCAAGTAATTTGCTGGGACTATTACAGAATAGGCTTGGGAAAGATGTCTACCTACCAGGGGCAAGCAAGTAATGTTCAGGGGCTATTAGAGAATTGGCTTGGGAAGCCCTGTCTACCTACCAGGGGCAAGCAAGTAATGTGCAGGGGCTATGAGAGAAAAGGCTTGGGAAGGCCTGTCTACCATACCAGGGGCAAGCAAGTAATTTGCAGGGGCTATGACAGAAAAGGCTTTGGAAGGCCTGTCTAACTAACAGGGGCAAGCAAGTAATTTGCAGGGGCTATGAGAGAAAAGGCTTGGGAAGGCCTGTCTACCTACCAGGGGCAAGCAAGTAATTTGCTGGGGCTATTTCAGAATAGGCTTGGGAAGGCCTGTCTACCTACCAGGGGCAAGCAAGTAATGTGCAGGGGCTATGAGAGAAAAGGCTTGGGAAGGCCTGTCTACCGTACCAGGGGCAAGCAAGTAATTTGCAGGGGCTATGAGAGAAAAGGCTTGGGAAGGCCTGTCTACCTACCAGGGACAAGCAAGTAATTTGCTGGGACTATTACAGAATAGGCTTGGGAAGGCCTGTCTACCTACCAGGGAGAAATAAGTCATGGGCTGAGGCGATGAGAGAATAGGCTTGGGAAGGCCTATCGACCTACCAGGGGCAAGCAAGTAATTTGCTGGGACTATTACAGAATAGGCTTGGGAAAGATGTCTACCTACCAGGGGCAAGCAAGTAATGTGCAGGGGCTATTAGAGAATTGGCTTGGGAAGCCCTGTCTACCTACCAGGGGCAAGCAAATAATTTGCTGGGGCTATTACAGAATAGGATTGGGAAGGCCTGTCTACCTACCAGGGGCAAGCAAATAATTTGCTGGGGCTATTACAGAATAGGCTTGGGAAGGCCTGTCTACCTACCAGGGGCAAGCAATTAATTTGTGGGGCTATTACAGAATAGGTTTGGGAAGGCCTGTCTACCTACCAGGGGCAAGCAAGTAATTTGCTGGGACTATTACAGAATAGGCTTGGGAAGGCCTGTCTACCTACCAGGGGCAAGCAAGTAATTTGCTGGGACTATTACAGAATAGGCTTGGGAAAGATGTCTACCTACCAGGGGCAAGCAAGTAATGTGCAGGGGCTATGAGAGAAAAGGCTTTGGAAGGCCTGTCTAACTACCAGGGGCAAGCAAGTAATTTGCAGGGGCTATGAGAGAAAAGGCTTGGGAAGGCCTGTCTACCTACCAGGGACAAGCAAGTAATTTGCTGGGACTATTACAGAATAGGCTTGGGAAGGCCTGTCTACCTACCAGGGGCAAGCAAGTAATTTGCTGGGACTATTACAGAATAGGATTGGGAAGGCCTGTATACCTACCAGGGATAAGCAAGTAATTTGCTGGGGCTATGAGAGAAAAGGCTTGGGAAGGCCTGTCTACCTACCAGGGGCAAGCAAGTAATTTGCAGGGGCTATGAGAGAAAAGGCTTGGGAAGGCCTGTCTACCTACCAGTGACAAGCAAGTAATTTGCTGGGACTATTACAGAATAGGCTTGGGAAGGCCTGTCTACCTACCAGGGAGAAATAAGTCATGGGCTGAGGCGATGAGAGAATAGGCTTGGGAAGGCCTATCGACCTACCAGGGGCAAGCAAGTAATTTGCTAGGACTATTACAGAATAGGCTTGGGAAAGCCTGTCTACCTACCAGGGGCAAGCAAGTAATTTGCTGGGGCTATTACAGAATAGGCTTGGGAAGGCCTGTCTACCTACCAGGGACAAGCAAGTAATTTGCTGGGACTATTACAGAATAGGCTTGGGAAGGCCTGTCTACCTACCAGGGAGAAATAAGTCATGGGCTGAGGCGATGAGAGAATAGGCTTGGGAAGGCCTATCGACTTACCAGGGGCAAGCAAGTTATTTGCTGGGACTATTACAGAATAGGCTTGGGAAGGCCTGTCTACCTACCAGGGGCAAGCAAGTAATTTGCTGGGACTATTACAGAATAGGCTTGGGAAAGCCTGTCTACCTACCAGGGGCAAGCAAGTAATGTGCAGGGGCTATTAGAGAATTGGCTTGGGATTTAAGAGAATTGGCTCGGGAAGGGCTGTCTACCTACCAGGGGCAAGCAAGTAATTTGCAGCGGCTATTACAGAATAGGCTTGGGAAAGCCTGTCTACCTACCAGGGAGAAATAAGTCATGGGCTGAGGCGATGAGAGAATAGGCTTGGGAAGGCCTATCTACCTACCAGAGGCAAGCAAGTAACTTGCTGGGACTATTACAGAATAGGCTTGGGAAGGCCTGTCTACCAACCAGGGGCAAGCAAGTAATGTGCTGGGGCTATTCGAGAATTGGCTTGGGCTATAAGAGAATTGGTTTGGGAAGGCCTGTCTACCTACCAGGGGCAAGCAAGTAATTTGCTGGGACTATTACAGAATAGGCTTGGGAAGGCCTGTCTACCCACCAGGGGTAAGCAAGTAATGTGCGGGGGCTATTCGAGAATTGGCTTGGGCTTTCAGAGAATTGGTTTGGGAACGCTTGTCTACCTACCAGGGGCAAGCAAGTAATTTGCTGGGACTATTACAGAATAGGCTTGGGAAGGCCTGTCTACCTACCAGGGGCAAGCAAGTAATGTGCAGGGGCTATTACAGAATAGGCTTGGGAATGCCTGTCTACCTACCAGGGACAAACAAGTAATTTGCTGGGACTATTACAGAATAGGCTTGGGAAAGCCTGTCTACCTACCAGGGGCAAGCAAGTAATGTGCAGGGGCTATTAGAGAATTGTCTTGTGAAGGCCTATCTACCTACCAGGGGCAAGCAAGTAATTTGCTGGGGCTATTACAGAATAGGCTTGGGAAGGCCTGTCTGCTGACCAGGGGCAAGCAAGTAATTTGCTGGGGCTATTACAGAATAGGATTGGGAAGGCCTGTATACCTACCAGGGATAAGCAAGTAATTTGCTGGGGCTATGAGAGAAAAGGCTTGGGAAGGCCTGTCTACCTACCTGGGGCAAGCAAGTAATTTGCTGGGGCTATTACAGAATAGGCTTGGGAAGGCCTGTCTACCTACCAGGGGCAAGCAAGTAATTTGCTGGGACTATTACAGAATAGGCTTGGGAAAGATGTCTACCTACCAGGGGCAAGCAAGTAATGTTCAGGGGCTATTAGAGAATTGGCTTGGGAAGCCCTGTCTACCTACCAGGGGCAAGCAAGTAATGTGCAGGGGCTATGAGAGAAAAGGCTTGGGAAGGCCTGTCTACCATACCAGGGGCAAGCAAGTAATTTGCAGGGGCTATGAGAGAAAAGGCTTTGGAAGGCCTGTCTAACTAACAGGGGCAAGCAAGTAATTTGCAGGGGCTATGAGAGAAAAGGCTTGGGAAGGCCTGTCTACCTACCAGGGGCAAGCAAGTAATTTGCTGGGGCTATTTCAGAATAGGCTTGGGAAGGCCTGTCTACCTACCAGGGGCAAGCAAGTAATGTGCAGGGGCTATGAGAGAAAAGGCTTGGGAAGGCCTGTCTACCATACCAGGGGCAAGCAAGTAATTTCCAGGGGCTATGAGAGAAAAGGCTTTGGAAGGCCTGTCTACCATACCAGGGGCAAGCAAGTAATTTGCAGGGGCTATGAAAGAAAAGGCTTTGGAAGGCCTGTCTAACTACCAGAGGCAAGCAAGTAATTTGCAGGGGCTATGAGAGAAAAGGCTTTGAAAGGCCTGTCTAACTACCAGGGGCAAGCAAGTAATTTGCAGGGGCTATGAGAGAAAAGGCTTGGGAAGGCCTGTCTACCTACCAGGGACAAGCAAGTAATTTGCTGGGACTATTACAGAATAGGCTTGGGAAGGCCTGTCTACCTACCAGGGAGAAATAAGTCATGGGCTGAGGCGATGAGAGAATAGGCTTGGGAAGGCCTATCGACCTACCAGGGGCAAGCAAGTAATTTGCTGGGACTATTACAGAATAGGCTTGGGAAAGATGTCTAACTACCAGGGGCAAGCAAGTAATGTGCAGGGGCTATTAGAGAATTGGCTTGGGAAGCCCTGTCTACCTACCAGGGGCAAGCAAATAATTTGCTGGGGCTATTACAGAATAGGCTTGGGAAGGCCTGTCTACCTACCAGGGGCAAGCAAATAATTTGCTGGGGCTATTACAGAATAGGCTTGGGAAGGCCTGTCTACCTACCAGGGGCAAGCAAGTAATTTGTGGGGCTATTACAGAATAGGTTTGGGAAGGCCTGTCTACCTACCAGGGGCAAGCAAGTAATTTGCTGGGACTATTACAGAATAGGCTTGGGAAGGCCTGTCTACCTACCAAGGGCAAGCAAGTAATTTGCTGGGACTATTACAGAATAGGCTTGGGAAAGATGTCTACCTACCAGGGGCAAGCAAGTTATGTGCAGGGGCTATTAGAGAATTGGCTTGGGAAGCCCTGTCTACCTACCAGGGACAAGCAAGTAATTTGCTGGGACTATTACAGAATAGGCTTGGGAAGGCCTGTCTACCTACCAGGGAGAAATAAGTCATGGGCTGAGGCGATGAGAGAATAGGCTTGGGAAGGCCTATCGACCTACCAGGGGCAAGCAAGTAATTTGCTGGGGCTATTACAGAATAGGCTTGGGAAGGCCTGTCTACCTACCAGGGACAAGCAAGTAATTTGCTGGGACTATTACAGAATAGGCTTGGGAAGGCCTGTCTACCTACCAGGGAGAAATAAGTCATGGGCTGAGGCGATGAGAGAATAGGCTTGGGAAGGCCTATCGACCTACCAGGGGCAAGCAAGTAATTTGCTGGGACTATTACAGAATAGGCTTGGGAAAGCGTGTCTACCTACCAGGGGCAAGCAAGTAATTTGCTGGGACTATTACAGAATAGGCTTGGGAAGGCCTGTCTACCTACCAGGGGCAAGCAAGTAATTTGCTGGGACTATTACAGAATAGGCTTGGGAAAGATGTCTACCTACCAGGGGCAAGCAAGTAATGTGCAGGGGCTATGAGAGAAAAGGCTTTGGAAGGCCTGTCTAACTACCAGGGGCAAGCAAGTAATTTGCAGGGGCTATGAGAGAAAAGGCTTTGAAAGGCCTGTCTAACTACCAGGGGCAAGCAAGTAATTTGCAGGGGCTATGAGAGAAAAGGCTTGGGAAGGCCTGTCTACCTACCAGGGACAAGCAAGTAATTTGCTGGGACTATTACAGAATAGGCTTGGGAAGGCCTGTCTACCTACCAGGGGCAAGCAAGTAATTTGCTGGGACTATTACAGAATAGGCTTGGGAAAGATGTCTACCTACCAGGGAGAAATAAGTCATTGGCTGAGGCGATGAGACAATAGGCTTGGGAAGGCCTATCTACCTACCAGGGGCAAGCAAGTAACTTGCTGGGACTATTACAGAATAGGCTTGGGAAAGCCTGTCTACCTACCAGGGGCAAGCAAGTAATATGCAGGGGCTATTAAAGAATAGGCTTGGGAAAGCCTGTCTATCTACCAGGGACAAGGAAGTAATTTGCTGGGACTATTACAGAATAGGCTTGGGAGGGCAAGCAAGTAATGTGCAGGGGCTATTAGAGAATTGGCTTGGGAAGGCCTGTCTACCTACCAGGGGCAAGCAAGTAATTTGCTGGGGCTATTACAGAATAGGATTGGGAAGGCCTGTATACCTACCAGGGGCAAGCAAGTAATTTGCAGGGGCTATTACAGAATAGGCTTGGGAAGCCCCGTCTACCTAACAGGGGCAAGCATGTAATGTGCCTGGGCTATCAGAGAATTGGCTTGGGATTTAAGAGAATTGGCTCGGGAAGGCCTGTCTACCTACCAGGGACAAGCAGGTAATTTGCTGAGACTATTAGAGAATAGGCTTGGGAAAGCCTGTCTACCTACCAGGGGCAAGCAAGTAATGTGCAGGGGCTATTAGAGAATTGGCTTGGGATATAAGAGAATTGGCTCTGGAAGGCCAGGCGACCTACTAGGGAGAAGTAAGTCATGGGCTGAGGCAATGAGAGAATAGGCTTGGGAAGGGCAGTCTACCTACCAGGGGCAAGCATGTAATTTGCTGGGGCTATTACAGAATAGGCTTGGGAAGGCCTGTCTACCAACCAGGGGCAAGCAAGTAATTTGCAGGGGTTATTACAGAATACGCTTGGGAATCCCCGTCTACCTACCAGGGGCAAGCAAGTAATGTGCCTGGGCTATCAGAGAATTGGCTTGGGATTTAAGAGAATTGGCTCATGAAGGCTTGTCTACCTACCAGGGGCAAGCAAGTAATTTGCAGCGGCTATGAGAGAATAGGCTTGGGAAGGCCTGTCTACCGACCAGGGGCAAGCATGTAATGTGCCTGGGCTATCAGAGAATTGGCTTGGGATATAAGAGAATTGGCTCGGGAAGGCCAGGCGACCTACCAGGGAGAAGTAAGTCATGGGCTGAGGCGATGAGAGAATAGGCTTGGGAAGGCCTATCGACCTACCAGGGGCAAGCAAGTAATTTGCTGGGACTATTACAGAATAGGCTTGGGAAAGCGTGTCTACCTACCAGGGGCAAGCAAGTAATTTGCTGGGACTATTACAGAATAGGCTTGGGAAGGCCTGTCTACCTACCAGGGGCAAGCAAGTAATTTGCTGGGACTATTACAGAATAGGCTTGGGAAAGATGTCTACCTACCAGGGGCAAGCAAGTAATGTGCAGGGGCTATGAGAGAAAAGGCTTTGGAAGGCCTGTCTAACTACCAGGGGCAAGCAAGTAATTTGCAGGGGCTATGAGAGAAAAGGCTTTGAAAGGCCTGTCTAACTACCAGGGGCAAGCAAGTAATTTGCAGGGGCTATGAGAGAAAAGGCTTGGGAAGGCCTGTCTACCTACCAGGGACAAGCAAGTAATTTGCTGGGACTATTACAGAATAGGCTTGGGAAGGCCTGTCTACCTACCAGGGGCAAGCAAGTAATTTGCTGGGACTATTACAGAATAGGCTTGGGAAAGATGTCTACCTACCAGGGAGAAATAAGTCATTGGCTGAGGCGATGAGACAATAGGCTTGGGAAGGCCTATCTACCTACCAGGGGCAAGCAAGTAACTTGCTGGGACTATTACAGAATAGGCTTGGGAAAGCCTGTCTACCTACCAGGGGCAAGCAAGTAATATGCAGGGGCTATTAAAGAATAGGCTTGGGAAAGCCTGTCTATCTACCAGGGACAAGGAAGTAATTTGCTGGGACTATTACAGAATAGGCTTGGGAGGGCAAGCAAGTAATGTGCAGGGGCTATTAGAGAATTGGCTTGGGAAGGCCTGTCTACCTACCAGGGGCAAGCAAGTAATTTGCTGGGGCTATTACAGAATAGGATTGGGAAGGCCTGTATACCTACCAGGGGCAAGCAAGTAATTTGCAGGGGCTATTACAGAATAGGCTTGGGAAGCCCCGTCTACCTAACAGGGGCAAGCATGTAATGTGCCTGGGCTATCAGAGAATTGGCTTGGGATTTAAGAGAATTGGCTCGGGAAGGCCTGTCTACCTACCAGGGACAAGCAGGTAATTTGCTGAGACTATTAGAGAATAGGCTTGGGAAAGCCTGTCTACCTACCAGGGGCAAGCAAGTAATGTGCAGGGGCTATTAGAGAATTGGCTTGGGATATAAGAGAATTGGCTCTGGAAGGCCAGGCGACCTACTAGGGAGAAGTAAGTCATGGGCTGAGGCAATGAGAGAATAGGCTTGGGAAGGGCAGTCTACCTACCAGGGGCAAGCATGTAATTTGCTGGGGCTATTACAGAATAGGCTTGGGAAGGCCTGTCTACCAACCAGGGGCAAGCAAGTAATTTGCAGGGGTTATTACAGAATACGCTTGGGAATCCCCGTCTACCTACCAGGGGCAAGCAAGTAATGTGCCTGGGCTATCAGAGAATTGGCTTGGGATTTAAGAGAATTGGCTCATGAAGGCTTGTCTACCTACCAGGGGCAAGCAAGTAATTTGCAGCGGCTATGAGAGAATAGGCTTGGGAAGGCCTGTCTACCGACCAGGGGCAAGCATGTAATGTGCCTGGGCTATCAGAGAATTGGCTTGGGATATAAGAGAATTGGCTCGGGAAGGCCAGGCGACCTACCAGGGAGAAGTAAGTCATGGGCTGAGGCAATGAGAGAATAGGCTTGGGAAGGCCTGTCTACCAACCAGGGGCAAGCAAATAATTTGCTGGGGCTATTACAGAATAGGCTTGGGAAGGCCTATCGACCTACCAGGGGCAAGCAAGTAATTTGCTGGGACTATTACAGAATAGGCTTGGGAAAGATGTCTAACTACCAGGGGCAAGCAAGTAATGTGCAGGGGCTATTAGAGAATTGGCTTGGGAAGCCCTGTCTACCTACCAGGGGCAAGCAAATAATTTGCTGGGGCTATTACAGAATAGGCTTGGGAAGGCCTGTCTACCTACCAGGGGCAAGCAAATAATTTGCTGGGGCTATTACAGAATAGGCTTGGGAAGGCCTGTCTACCTACCAGGGGCAAGCAAGTAATTTGCAGCGGCTATGAGAGAATAGGCTTGGGAAGGCCTGTCTACCGACCAGGGGCAAGCATGTAATGTGCCTGGGCTATCAGAGAATTGGCTTGGGATATAAGAGAATTGGCTCGGGAAGGCCAGGCGACCTACCAGGGAGAAGTAAGTCATGAGCTGAGGCAATGAGAGAATAGGCTTGGGAAGGGCAGTCTACCTACCAGGGGCAAGCAAGTAATTTGCAGGGGCTATTACAGAATAGGCTTGGGAAGGCCTGTCTAGCTATCAGGGAGAAATAAGTCATGGGCTGAGGCGATGAAAGAATAGGCTTGGGAAGGCCTATGTACCTACCAGGGGCAAGCAAGTAATTTGCTGGGACTATTACAGAATAGGCTTGGGAAGGCCTGTCTGCCGACCAGGGGCAAGCAAGTAATTTGCTGGGGCTATGAGAGAAAAGGCTTGGGAAGGCCTGTCTACCTACCAGGGGCAAGCAAGTAGTTTGCAGGGGCTATTACAGAATAGGCTTGGGAAGGCCTGTCTACCTACCAGGGGAAAGCAAGTAATGTGCGGGGGCTATTCGAGAATTGGCTTGGGCTTTCAGATAATTGGTTTGGGATGGCTTGTCTACCTACCAGGGGCAAGCAAGTAATTTGCTGGGACTATTACAGAATAGGCTTGGGAAGGCCTGTCTACCAACCAGGGGCAAGCAAGTAATGTGCTGGGGCTATTCGAGAATTGGCTTGGGCTTTCAGATAATTGGTTTGGGATGGCTTGTCTACCTACCAGGGGCAAGCAAGTAATTTGCTGGGACTATTACAGAATAGGCTTGAGAAAGCCTGTCTACCTACAAGGGGCAAGCAAGTAATGTGCTGGGGCTATTCGAGAATTGGCTTGGGCTATAAGAGAATTGGTTTGGGAAGGCCTGTCTACCTACCAGGGGCAAGCAAGTAATTTGCTGGGACTATTACAGAATAGGCTTGGGAAGGCCTGTCTACCCACGAGGGGTAAGCAAGTAATGTGCGGGGGCTATTCGAGAATTGGCTTGGGCTTTCAGAGAATTGGTTTGGGAACGCTTGTCTACCTACCAGGGGCAAGCAAGTAATTTGCTGGGACTATTACAGAATAGGCTTGGGAAGGCCTGTCTACCTACCAGGGGCAAGCAAGTAATGTGCAGGGGCTATTACAGAATAGGCTTGGGAATGCCTGTCTACCTACCAGGGACAAACAAGTAATTTGCTGGGACTATTACAGAATAGGCTTGGGAAAGCCTGTCTACCTACCAGGGGCAAGCAAGTAATGTGCAGGGGCTATTAGAGAATTGTCTTGTGAAGGCCTATCTACCTACCAGGGGCAAGCAAGTAATTTGCTGGGGCTATTACAGAATAGGCTTGGGAAGGCCTGTCTGCTGACCAGGGGCAAGCAAGTAATTTGCTGGGGCTATTACAGAATAGGATTGGGAAGGCCTGTATACCTACCAGGGATAAGCAAGTAATTTGCTGGGGCTATGAGAGAAAAGGCTTGGGAAGGCCTGTCTACCTACCTGGGGCAAGCAAGTAATTTGCTGGGGCTATTACAGAATAGGCTTGGGAAGGCCTGTCTACCTACCAGGGGCAAGCAAGTCATTTGCTGGGGCTATGAGAGAAAAGGCTTTGGAAGGCCTGTCTAACTAACAGGGGCAAGCAAGTAATTTGCAGGGGCTATGAGAGAATAGGCTTGGGAAGGCCTGTCTACCTACCAGGGGCAAGCAAGTAATGTGCAGGGGCTATGAGAGAAAAGGCTTGGGAAGGCCTGTCTACCATACCAGGGGCAAGCAAGTAATTTCCAGGGGCTATGAGAGAAAAGGCTTTGGAAGGCCTGTCTACCATACCAGGGGCAAGCAAGTAATTTGCAGGGGCTATGAAAGAAAAGGCTTTGGAAGGCCTGTCTAACTACCAGAGGCAAGCAAGTAATTTGCAGGGGCTATGAGAGAAAAGGCTTGGGAAGGCCTGTCTACCTACCAGGGACAAGCAAGTAATTTGCTGGGACTATTACAGAATAGGCTTGGGAAGGCCTGTCTAACTACCAGGGGCAAGCAAGTAATTTGCAGGGGCTATGAGAGAAAAGGCTTGGGAAGGCCTGTCTACCTACCAGGGACAAGCAAGTAATTTGCTGGGACTATTACAGAATAGGCTTGGGAAGGCCTGTCTACCTACCAGGGAGAAATAAGTCATGGGCTGAGGCGATGAGAGAATAGGCTTGGGAAGGCCTATCGACCTACCAGGGGCAAGCAAGTAATTTGCTGGGACTATTACAGAATAGGCTTGGGAAAGATGTCTAACTACCAGGGGCAAGCAAGTAATGTGCAGGGGCTATTAGAGAATTGGCTTGGGAAGCCCTGTCTACCTACCAGGGGCAAGCAAATAATTTGCTGGGGCTATTACAGAATAGGCTTGGGAAGGCCTGTCTACCTACCAGGGGCAAGCAAATAATTTGCTGGGGCTATTACAGAATAGGCTTGGGAAGGCCTGTCTACCTACCAGGGGCAAGCAAGTAATTTGTGGGGCTATTACAGAATAGGTTTGGGAAGGCCTGTCGACCTACCAGGGGCAAGCAAGTAATTTGCTGGGACTATTACAGAATAGGCTTGGGAAGGCCTGTCTACCTACCAAGGGCAAGCAAGTAATTTGCTGGGACTATTACAGAATAGGCTTGGGAAAGATGTCTACCTACCAGGGGCAAGCAAGTAATGTGCAGGGGCTATTAGAGAATTGGCTTGGGAAGCCCTGTCTACCTACCAGGGACAAGCAAGTAATTTGCTGGGACTATTACAGAATAGGCTTGGGAAGGCCTGTCTACCTACCAGGGAGAAATAAGTCATGGGCTGAGGCGATGAGAGAATAGGCTTGGGAAGGCCTATCGACCTACCAGGGGCAAGCAAGTAATTTGCTGGGACTATTACAGAATAGGCTTGGGAAAGCGTGTCTACCTACCAGGGGCAAGCAAGTAATTTGCTGGGACTATTACAGAATAGGCTTGGGAAGGCCTGTCTACCTACCAGGGGCAAGCAAGTAATTTGCTGGGACTATTACAGAATAGGCTTGGGAAAGATGTCTACCTACCAGGGGCAAGCAAGTAATGTGCAGGGGCTATGAGAGAAAAGGCTTTGGAAGGCCTGTCTAACTACCAGGGGCAAGCAAGTAATTTGCAGGGGCTATGAGAGAAAAGGCTTTGAAAGGCCTGTCTAACTACCAGGGGCAAGCAAGTAATTTGCAGGGGCTATGAGAGAAAAGGCTTGGGAAGGCCTGTCTACCTACCAGGGACAAGCAAGTAATTTGCTGGGACTATTACAGAATAGGCTTGGGAAGGCCTGTCTACCTACCAGGGGCAAGCAAGTAATTTGCTGGGACTATTACAGAATAGGCTTGGGAAAGATGTCTACCTACCAGGGAGAAATAAGTCATTGGCTGAGGCGATGAGACAATAGGCTTGGGAAGGCCTATCTACCTACCAGGGGCAAGCAAGTAACTTGCTGGGACTATTACAGAATAGGCTTGGGAAAGCCTGTCTACCTACCAGGGGCAAGCAAGTAATATGCAGGGGCTATTAAAGAATAGGCTTGGGAAAGCCTGTCTATCTACCAGGGACAAGGAAGTAATTTGCTGGGACTATTACAGAATAGGCTTGGGAGGGCAAGCAAGTAATGTGCAGGGGCTATTAGAGAATTGGCTTGGGAAGGCCTGTCTACCTACCAGGGGCAAGCAAGTAATTTGCTGGGGCTATTACAGAATAGGATTGGGAAGGCCTGTATACCTACCAGGGGCAAGCAAGTAATTTGCAGGGGCTATTACAGAATAGGCTTGGGAAGCCCCGTCTACCTAACAGGGGCAAGCATGTAATGTGCCTGGGCTATCAGAGAATTGGCTTGGGATTTAAGAGAATTGGCTCGGGAAGGCCTGTCTACCTACCAGGGACAAGCAGGTAATTTGCTGAGACTATTAGAGAATAGGCTTGGGAAAGCCTGTCTACCTACCAGGGGCAAGCAAGTAATGTGCAGGGGCTATTAGAGAATTGGCTTGGGATATAAGAGAATTGGCTCTGGAAGGCCAGGCGACCTACTAGGGAGAAGTAAGTCATGGGCTGAGGCAATGAGAGAATAGGCTTGGGAAGGGCAGTCTACCTACCAGGGGCAAGCAAGTAATTTGCTGGGGCTATTACAGAATAGGCTTGGGAAGGCCTGTCTACCAACCAGGGGCAAGCAAGTAATTTGCAGGGGTTATTACAGAATACGCTTGGGAATCCCCGTCTACCTACCAGGGGCAAGCAAGTAATGTGCCTGGGCTATCAGAGAATTGGCTTGGGATTTAAGAGAATTGGCTCATGAAGGCTTGTCTACCTACCAGGGGCAAGCAAGTAATTTGCAGCGGCTATGAGAGAATAGGCTTGGGAAGGCCTGTCTACCGACCAGGGGCAAGCATGTAATGTGCCTGGGCTATCAGAGAATTGGCTTGGGATATAAGAGAATTGGCTCGGGAAGGCCAGGCGACCTACCAGGGAGAAGTAAGTCATGGGCTGAGGCAATGAGAGAATAGGCTTGGGAAGGCCTGTCTACCAACCAGGGGCAAGCGAATAATTTGCTGGGGCTATTACAGAATAGGCTTGGGAAGGCCTATCGACCTACCAGGGGCAAGCAAGTAATTTGCTGGGACTATTACAGAATAGGCTTGGGAAAGATGTCTAACTACCAGGGGCAAGCAAGTAATGTGCAGGGGCTATTAGAGAATTGGCTTGGGAAGCCCTGTCTACCTATCAGGGGCAAGCAAATAATTTGCTGGGGCTATTACAGAATAGGCTTGGGAAGGCCTGTCTACCTACCAGGGGCAAGCAAATAATTTGCTGGGGCTATTACAGAATAGGCTTGGGAAGGCCTGTCTACCTACCAGGGGCAAGCAAGTAATTTGCAGCGGCTATGAGAGAATAGGCTTGGGAAGGCCTGTCTACCGACCAGGGGCAAGCATGTAATGTGCCTGGGCTATCAGAGAATTGGCTTGGGCTATAAGAGAATTGGTTTGGGAAGGCCTGTCTACCTACCAGGGGCAAGCAAGTAATTTGCTGGGACTATTACAGAATAGGCTTGGGAAGGCCTGTCTACCCACCAGGGGTAAGCAAGTAATGTGCGGGGGCTATTCGAGAATTGGCTTGGGCTTTCAGAGAATTGGTTTGGGAACGCTTGTCTACCTACCAGGGGCAAGCAAGTAATTTGCTGGGACTATTACAGAATAGGCTTGGGAAGGCCTGTCTACCTACCAGGGGCAAGCAAGTAATGTGCAGGGGCTATTACAGAATAGGCTTGGGAATGCCTGTCTACCTACCAGGGACAAACAAGTAATTTGCTGGGACTATTACAGAATAGGCTTGGGAAAGCCTGTCTACCTACCAGGGGCAAGCAAGTAATGTGCAGGGGCTATTAGAGAAATGTCTTGTGAAGGCCTATCTACCTACCAGGGGCAAGCAAGTAATTTGCTGGGGCTATTACAGAATAGGCTTGGGAAGGCCTGTCTGCTGACCAGGGGCAAGCAAGTAATTTGCTGGGGCTATTACAGAATAGGATTGGGAAGGCCTGTATACCTACCAGGGATAAGCAAGTAATTTGCTGGGGCTATGAGAGAAAAGGCTTGGGAAGGCCTGTCTACCTACCTGGGGCAAGCAAGTAATTTGCTGGGGCTATTACAGAATAGGCTTGGGAAGGCCTGTCTACCTACCAGGGGCAAGCAAGTAATTTGCTGGGACTATTACAGAATAGGCTTGGGAAAGATGTCTACCTACCAGGGGCAAGCAAGTAATGTTCAGGGGCTATTAGAGAATTGGCTTGGGAAGCCCTGTCTACCTACCAGGGGCAAGCAAGTAATGTGCAGGGGCTATGAGAGAAAAGGCTTGGGAAGGCCTGTCTACCATACCAGGGGCAAGCAAGTAATTTGCAGGGGCTATGAGAGAAAAGGCTTTGGAAGGCCTGTCTAACTAACAGGGGCAAGCAAGTAATTTGCAGGGGCTATGAGAGAAAAGGCTTGGGAAGGCCTGTCTACCATACCAGGGGCAAGCAAGTAATTTCCAGGGGCTATGAGAGAAAAGGCTTTGGAAGGCCTGTCTACCATACCAGGGGCAAGCAAGTAATTTGCAGGGGCTATGAAAGAAAAGGCTTTGGAAGGCCTGTCTAACTACCAGAGGCAAGCAAGTAATTTGCAGGGGCTATGAGAGAAAAGGCTTTGAAAGGCCTGTCTAACTACCAGGGGCAAGCAAGTAATTTGCAGGGGCTATGAGAGAAAAGGCTTGGGAAGGCCTGTCTACCTACCAGGGACAAGCAAGTAATTTGCTGGGACTATTACAGAATAGGCTTGGGAAGGCCTGTCTACCTACCAGGGAGAAATAAGTCATGGGCTGAGGCGATGAGAGAATAGGCTTGGGAAGGCCTATCGACCTACCAGGGGCAAGCAAGTAATTTGCTGGGACTATTACAGAATAGGCTTGGGAAAGATGTCTAACTACCAGGGGCAAGCAAGTAATGTGCAGGGGCTATTAGAGAATTGGCTTGGGAAGCCCTGTCTACCTACCAGGGGCAAGCAAGTAATGTGCCTGGGCTATCAGAGAATTGGCTTGGGATTTAAGAGAATTGGCTCATGAAGGCTTGTCTACCTACCAGGGGCAAGCAAGTAATTTGCAGCGGCTATGAGAGAATAGGCTTGGGAAGGCCTGACTACCGACCAGGGGCAAGCATGTAATGTGCCTGGGCTATCAGAGAATTGGCTTGGGATATAAGAGAATTGGCTCGGGAAGGCCAGGCGACCTACCAGGGAGAAGTAAGTCATGGGCTGAGGCGATGAGAGAATAGGCTTGGGAAGGCCTATCGACCTACCAGGGGCAAGCAAGTAATTTGCTGGGACTATTACAGAATAGGCTTGGGAAAGCGTGTCTACCTACCAGGGGCAAGCAAGTAATTTGCTGGGACTATTACAGAATAGGCTTGGGAAGGCCTGTCTACCTACCAGGGGCAAGCAAGTAATTTGCTGGGACTATTACAGAATAGGCTTGGGAAAGATGTCTACCTACCAGGGGCAAGCAAGTAATGTGCAGGGGCTATGAGAGAAAAGGCTTTGGAAGGCCTGTCTAACTACCAGGGGCAAGCAAGTAATTTGCAGGGGCTATGAGAGAAAAGGCTTTGAAAGGCCTGTCTAACTACCAGGGGCAAGCAAGTAATTTGCAGGGGCTATGAGAGAAAAGGCTTGGGAAGGCCTGTCTACCTACCAGGGACAAGCAAGTAATTTGCTGGGACTATTACAGAATAGGCTTGGGAAGGCCTGTCTACCTACCAGGGGCAAGCAAGTAATTTGCTGGGACTATTACAGAATAGGCTTGGGAAAGATGTCTACCTACCAGGGAGAAATAAGTCATTGGCTGAGGCGATGAGACAATAGGCTTGGGAAGGCCTATCTACCTACCAGGGGCAAGCAAGTAACTTGCTGGGACTATTACAGAATAGGCTTGGGAAAGCCTGTCTACCTACCAGGGGCAAGCAAGTAATATGCAGGGGCTATTAAAGAATAGGCTTGGGAAAGCCTGTCTATCTACCAGGGACAAGGAAGTAATTTGCTGGGACTATTACAGAATAGGCTTGGGAGGGCAAGCAAGTAATGTGCAGGGGCTATTAGAGAATTGGCTTGGGAAGGCCTGTCTACCTACCAGGGGCAAGCAAGTAATTTGCTGGGGCTATTACAGAATAGGATTGGGAAGGCCTGTATACCTACCAGGGGCAAGCAAGTAATTTGCAGGGGCTATTACAGAATAGGCTTGGGAAGCCCCGTCTACCTAACAGGGGCAAGCATGTAATGTGCCTGGGCTATCAGAGAATTGGCTTGGGATTTAAGAGAATTGGCTCGGGAAGGCCTGTCTACCTACCAGGGACAAGCAGGTAATTTGCTGAGACTATTAGAGAATAGGCTTGGGAAAGCCTGTCTACCTACCAGGGGCAAGCAAGTAATGTGCAGGGGCTATTAGAGAATTGGCTTGGGATATAAGAGAATTGGCTCTGGAAGGCCAGGCGACCTACTAGGGAGAAGTAAGTCATGGGCTGAGGCAATGAGAGAATAGGCTTGGGAAGGGCAGTCTACCTACCAGGGGCAAGCATGTAATTTGCTGGGGCTATTACAGAATAGGCTTGGGAAGGCCTGTCTACCAACCAGGGGCAAGCAAGTAATTTGCAGGGGTTATTACAGAATACGCTTGGGAATCCCCGTCTACCTACCAGGGCAAGCAAGTAATGTGCCTGGGCTATCAGAGAATTGGCTTGGGATTTAAGAGAATTGGCTCATGAAGGCTTGTCTACCTACCAGGGGCAAGCAAGTAATTTGCAGCGGCTATGAGAGAATAGGCTTGGGAAGGCCTGTCTACCGACCAGGGGCAAGCATGTAATGTGCCTGGGCTATCAGAGAATTGGCTTGGGATATAAGAGAATTGGCTCGGGAAGGCCAGGCGACCTACCAGGGAGAAGTAAGTCATGGGCTGAGGCAATGAGAGAATAGGCTTGGGAAGGCCTGTCTACCAACCAGGGGCAAGCAAATAATTTGCTGGGGCTATTACAGAATAGGCTTGGGAAGGCCTATCGACCTACCAGGGGCAAGCAAGTAATTTGCTGGGACTATTACAGAATAGGCTTGGGAAAGATGTCTAACTACCAGGGGCAAGCAAGTAATGTGCAGGGGCTATTAGAGAATTGGCTTGGGAAGCCCTGTCTACCTACCAGGGGCAAGCAAATAATTTGCTGGGGCTATTACAGAATAGGCTTGGGAAGGCCTGTCTACCTACCAGGGGCAAGCAAATAATTTGCTGGGGCTATTACAGAATAGGCTTGGGAAGGCCTGTCTACCTACCAGGGGCAAGCAAGTAATTTGCAGCGGCTATGAGAGAATAGGCTTGGGAAGGCCTGTCTACCGACCAGGGGCAAGCATGTAATGTGCCTGGGCTATCAGAGAATTGGCTTGGGATATAAGAGAATTGGCTCGGGAAGGCCAGGCGACCTACCAGGGAGAAGTAAGTCATGGGCTGAGGCAATGAGAGAATAGGCTTGGGAAGGGCAGTCTACCTACCAGGGGCAAGCAAGTAATTTGCAGGGGCTATTACAGAATAGGCTTGGGAAGGCCTGTCTAGCTATCAGGGAGAAATAAGTCATGGGCTGAGGCGATGAAAGAATAGGCTTGGGAAGGCCTATGTACCTACCAGGGGCAAGCAAGTAATTTGCTGGGACTATTACAGAATAGGCTTGGGAAGGCCTGTCTGCCGACCAGGGGCAAGCAAGTAATTTGCTGGGGCTATGAGAGAAAAGGCTTGGGAAGGCCTGTCTACCTACCAGGGGCAAGCAAGTAGTTTGCAGGGGCTATTACAGAATAGGCTTGGGAAGGCCTGTCTACCTACCAGGGGAAAGCAAGTAATGTGCGGGGGCTATTCGAGAATTGGCTTGGGCTTTCAGATAATTGGTTTGGGATGGCTTGTCTACCTACCAGGGGCAAGCAAGTAATTTGCTGGGACTATTACAGAATAGGCTTGGGAAGGCCTGTCTACCAACCAGGGGCAAGCAAGTAATGTGCTGGGGCTATTCGAGAATTGGCTTGGGCTTTCAGATAATTGGTTTGGGATGGCTTGTCTACCTACCAGGGGCAAGCAAGTAATTTGCTGGGACTATTACAGAATAGGCTTGAGAAAGCCTGTCTACCTACAAGGGGCAAGCAAGTAATGTGCTGGGGCTATTCGAGAATTGGCTTGGGCTATAAGAGAATTGGTTTGGGAAGGCCTGTCTACCTACCAGGGGCAAGCAAGTAATTTGCTGGGACTATTACAGAATAGGCTTGGGAAGGCCTGTCTACCCACCAGGGGTAAGCAAGTAATGTGCGGGGGCTATTCGAGAATTGGCTTGGGCTTTCAGAGAATTGGTTTGGGAATGCTTGTCTACCTACCAGGGGCAAGCAAGTAATTTGCTGGGACTATTACAGAATAGGCTTGGGAAGGCCTGTCTACCTACCAGGGGCAAGCAAGTAATGTGCAGGGGCTATTACAGAATAGGCTTGGGAATGCCTGTCTACCTACCAGGGACAAACAAGTAATTTGCTGGGACTATTACAGAATAGGCTTGGGAAAGCCTGTCTACCTACCAGGGGCAAGCAAGTAATGTGCAGGGGCTATTAGAGAATTGTCTTGTGAAGGCCTATCTACCTACCAGGGGCAAGCAAGTAATTTGCTGGGGCTATTACAGAATAGGCTTGGGAAGGCCTGTCTGCTGACCAGGGGCAAGCAAGTAATTTGCTGGGGCTATTACAGAATAGGATTGGGAAGGCCTGTATACCTACCAGGGATAAGCAAGTAATTTGCTGGGGCTATGAGAGAAAAGGCTTGGGAAGGCCTGTCTACCTACCTGGGGCAAGCAAGTAATTTGCTGGGGCTATTACAGAATAGGCTTGGGAAGGCCTGTCTACCTACCAGGGGCAAGCAAGTCATTTGCTGGGGCTATGAGAGAAAAGGCTTTGGAAGGCCTGTCTAACTAACAGGGGCAAGCAAGTAATTTGCAGGGGCTATGAGAGAAAAGGCTTGGGAAGGCCTGTCTACCTACCAGGGGCAAGCAAGTAATTTGCTGGGGCTATTTCAGAATAGGCTTGGGAAGGCCTGTCTACCTACCAGGGGCAAGCAAGTAATGTGCAGGGGCTATGAGAGAAAAGGCTTGGGAAGGCCTGTCTACCATAACAGGGGCAAGCAAGTAATTTCCAGGGGCTATGAGAGAAAAGGCTTTGGAAGGCCTGTCTACCATACCAGGGGCAAGCAAGTAATTTGCAGGGGCTATGAAAGAAAAGGCTTTGGAAGGCCTGTCTAACTACCAGAGGCAAGCAAGTAATTTGCAGGGGCTATGAGAGAAAAGGCTTTGAAAGGCCTGTCTAACTACCAGGGGCAAGCAAGTAATTTGCAGGGGCTATGAGAGAAAAGGCTTGGGAAGGCCTGTCTACCTACCAGGGACAAGCAAGTAATTTGCTGGGACTATTACAGAATAGGCTTGGGAAGGCCTGTCTACCTACCAGGGAGAAATAAGTCATGGGCTGAGGCGATGAGAGAATAGGCTTGGGAAGGCCTATCGACCTACCAGGGGCAAGCAAGTAATTTGCTGGGACTATTACAGAATAGGCTTGGGAAAGATGTCTAACTACCAGGGGCAAGCAAGTAATGTGCAGGGGCTATTAGAGAATTGGCTTGGGAAGCCCTGTCTACCTACCAGGGGCAAGCAAATAATTTGCTGGGGCTATTACAGAATAGGCTTGGGAAGGCCTGTCTACCTACCAGGGGCAAGCAAATAATTTGCTGGGGCTATTACAGAATAGGCTTGGGAAGGCCTGTCTACCTACCAGGGGCAAGCAAGTAATTTGTGGGGCTATTACAGAATAGGTTTGGGAAGGCCTGTCGACCTACCAGGGGCAAGCAAGTAATTTGCTGGGACTATTACAGAATAGGCTTGGGAAGGCCTGTCTACCTACCAAGGGCAAGCAAGTAATTTGCTGGGACTATTACAGAATAGGCTTGGGAAAGATGTCTACCTACCAGGGGCAAGCAAGTAATGTGCAGGGGCTATTAGAGAATTGGCTTGGGAAGCCCTGTCTACCTACCAGGGACAAGCAAGTAATTTGCTGGGACTATTACAGAATAGGCTTGGGAAGGCCTGTCTACCTACCAGGGAGAAATAAGTCATGGGCTGAGGCGATGAGAGAATAGGCTTGGGAAGGCCTATCGACCTACCAGGGGCAATCAAGTAATTTGCTGGGGCTATTACAGAATAGGCTTGGGAAGGCCTGTCTACCTACCAGGGACAAGCAAGTAATTTGCTGGGACTATTACAGAATAGGCTTGGGAAGGCCTGTCTACCTACCAGGGAGAAATAAGTCATGGGCTGAGGCGATGAGAGAATAGGCTTGGGAAGGCCTATCGACCTACCAGGGGCAAGCAAGTAATTTGCTGGGACTATTACAGAATAGGCTTGGGAAAGCGTGTCTACCTACCAGGGGCAAGCAAGTAATTTGCTGGGACTATTACAGAATAGGCTTGGGAAGGCCTGTCTACCTACCAGGGGCAAGAAAGTAATTTGCTGGGACTATTACAGAATAGGCTTGGGAAAGATGTCTACCTACCAGGGGCAAGCAAGTAATGTGCAGGGGCTATGAGAGAAAAGGCTTTGGAAGGCCTGTCTAACTACCAGGGGCAAGCAAGTAATTTGCAGGGGCTATGAGAGAAAAGGCTTTGAAAGGCCTGTCTAACTACCAGGGGCAAGCAAGTAATTTGCAGGGGCTATGAGAGAAAAGGCTTGGGAAGGCCTGTCTACCTACCAGGGACAAGCAAGTAATTTGCTGGGACTATTACAGAATAGGCTTGGGAAGGCCTGTCTACCTACCAGGGGCAAGCAAGTAATTTGCTGGGACTATTACAGAATAGGCTTGGGAAAGATGTCTACCTACCAGGGAGAAATAAGTCATTGGCTGAGGCGATGAGACAATAGGCTTGGGAAGGCCTATCTACCTACCAGGGGCAAGCAAGTAACTTGCTGGGACTATTACAGAATAGGCTTGGGAAAGCCTGTCTACCTACCAGGGGCAAGCAAGTAATATGCAGGGGCTATTAAAGAATAGGCTTGGGAAAGCCTGTCTATCTACCAGGGACAAGGAAGTAATTTGCTGGGACTATTACAGAATAGGCTTGGGAGGGCAAGCAAGTAATGTGCAGGGGCTATTAGAGAATTGGCTTGGGAAGGCCTGTCTACCTACCAGGGGCAAGCAAGTAATTTGCTGGGGCTATTACAGAATAGGATTGGGAAGGCCTGTATACCTACCAGGGGCAAGCAAGTAATTTGCAGGGGCTATTACAGAATAGGCTTGGGAAGCCCCGTCTACCTAACAGGGGCAAGCATGTAATGTGCCTGGGCTATCAGAGAATTGGCTTGGGATTTAAGAGAATTGGCTCGGGAAGGCCTGTCTACCTACCAGGGACAAGCAGGTAATTTGCTGAGACTATTAGAGAATAGGCTTGGGAAAGCCTGTCTACCTACCAGGGGCAAGCAAGTAATGTGCAGGGGCTATTAGAGAATTGGCTTGGGATATAAGAGAATTGGCTCTGGAAGGCCAGGCGACCTACTAGGGAGAAGTAAGTCATGGGCTGAGGCAATGAGAGAATAGGCTTGGGAAGGGCAGTCTACCTACCAGGGGCAAGCATGTAATTTGCTGGGGCTATTACAGAATAGGCTTGGGAAGGCCTGTCTACCAACCAGGGGCAAGCAAGTAATTTGCAGGGGTTATTACAGAATACGCTTGGGAATCCCCGTCTACCTACCAGGGCAAGCAAGTAATGTGCCTGGGCTATCAGAGAATTGGCTTGGGATTTAAGAGAATTGGCTCATGAAGGCTTGTCTACCTACCAGGGGCAAGCAAGTAATTTGCAGCGGCTATGAGAGAATAGGCTTGGGAAGGCCTGTCTACCGACCAGGGGCAAGCATGTAATGTGCCTGGGCTATCAGAGAATTGGCTTGGGATATAAGAGAATTGGCTCGGGAAGGCCAGGCGACCTACCAGGGAGAAGTAAGTCATGGGCTGAGGCAATGAGAGAATAGGCTTGGGAAGGCCTGTCTACCAACCAGGGGCAAGCAAATAATTTGCTGGGGCTATTACAGAATAGGCTTGGGAAGGCCTATCGACCTACCAGGGGCAAGCAAGTAATTTGCTGGGACTATTACAGAATAGGCTTGGGAAAGATGTCTAACTACCAGGGGCAAGCAAGTAATGTGCAGGGGCTATTAGAGAATTGGCTTGGGAAGCCCTGTCTACCTACCAGGGGCAAGCAAATAATTTGCTGGGGCTATTACAGAATAGGCTTGGGAAGGCCTGTCTACCTACCAGGGGCAAGCAAATAATTTGCTGGGGCTATTACAGAATAGGCTTGGGAAGGCCTGTCTACCTACCAGGGGCAAGCAAGTAATTTGCAGCGGCTATGAGAGAATAGGCTTGGGAAGGCCTGTCTACCGACCAGGGGCAAGCATGTAATGTGCCTGGGCTATCAGAGAATTGGCTTGGGATATAAGAGAATTGGCTCGGGAAGGCCAGGCGACCTACCAGGGAGAAGTAAGTCATGGGCTGAGGCAATGAGAGAATAGGCTTGGGAAGGGCAGTCTACCTACCAGGGGCAAGCAAGTAATTTGCAGGGGCTATTACAGAATAGGCTTGGGAAGGCCTGTCTAGCTATCAGGGAGAAATAAGTCATGGGCTGAGGCGATGAAAGAATAGGCTTGGGAAGGCCTATGTACCTACCAGGGGCAAGCAAGTAATTTGCTGGGACTATTACAGAATAGGCTTGGGAAGGCCTGTCTGCCGACCAGGGGCAAGCAAGTAATTTGCTGGGGCTATGAGAGAAAAGGCTTGGGAAGGCCTGTCTACCTACCAGGGGCAAGCAAGTAGTTTGCAGGGGCTATTACAGAATAGGCTTGGGAAGGCCTGTCTACCTACCAGGGGAAAGCAAGTAATGTGCGGGGGCTATTCGAGAATTGGCTTGGGCTTTCAGATAATTGGTTTGGGATGGCTTGTCTACCTACCAGGGGCAAGCAAGTAATTTGCTGGGACTATTACAGAATAGGCTTGGGAAGGCCTGTCTACCAACCAGGGGCAAGCAAGTAATGTGCTGGGGCTATTCGAGAATTGGCTTGGGCTTTCAGATAATTGGTTTGGGATGGCTTGTCTACCTACCAGGGGCAAGCAAGTAATTTGCTGGGACTATTACAGAATAGGCTTGAGAAAGCCTGTCTACCTACAAGGGGCAAGCAAGTAATGTGCTGGGGCTATTCGAGAATTGGCTTGGGCTATAAGAGAATTGGTTTGGGAAGGCCTGTCTACCTACCAGGGGCAAGCAAGTAATTTGCTGGGACTATTACAGAATAGGCTTGGGAAGGCCTGTCTACCCACCAGGGGTAAGCAAGTAATGTGCGGGGGCTATTCGAGAATTGGCTTGGGCTTTCAGAGAATTGGTTTGGGAATGCTTGTCTACCTACCAGGGGCAAGCAAGTAATTTGCTGGGACTATTACAGAATAGGCTTGGGAAGGCCTGTCTACCTACCAGGGGCAAGCAAGTAATGTGCAGGGGCTATTACAGAATAGGCTTGGGAATGCCTGTCTACCTACCAGGGACAAACAAGTAATTTGCTGGGACTATTACAGAATAGGCTTGGGAAAGCCTGTCTACCTACCAGGGGCAAGCAAGTAATGTGCAGGGGCTATTAGAGAATTGTCTTGTGAAGGCCTATCTACCTACCAGGGGCAAGCAAGTAATTTGCTGGGGCTATTACAGAATAGGCTTGGGAAGGCCTGTCTGCTGACCAGGGGCAAGCAAGTAATTTGCTGGGGCTATTACAGAATAGGATTGGGAAGGCCTGTATACCTACCAGGGATAAGCAAGTAATTTGCTGGGGCTATGAGAGAAAAGGCTTGGGAAGGCCTGTCTACCTACCTGGGGCAAGCAAGTAATTTGCTGGGGCTATTACAGAATAGGCTTGGGAAGGCCTGTCTACCTACCAGGGGCAAGCAAGTCATTTGCTGGGGCTATGAGAGAAAAGGCTTTGGAAGGCCTGTCTAACTAACAGGGGCAAGCAAGTAATTTGCAGGGGCTATGAGAGAAAAGGCTTGGGAAGGCCTGTCTACCTACCAGGGGCAAGCAAGTAATTTGCTGGGGCTATTTCAGAATAGGCTTGGGAAGGCCTGTCTACCTACCAGGGGCAAGCAAGTAATGTGCAGGGGCTATGAGAGAAAAGGCTTGGGAAGGCCTGTCTACCATAACAGGGGCAAGCAAGTAATTTCCAGGGGCTATGAGAGAAAAGGCTTTGGAAGGCCTGTCTACCATACCAGGGGCAAGCAAGTAATTTGCAGGGGCTATGAAAGAAAAGGCTTTGGAAGGCCTGTCTAACTACCAGAGGCAAGCAAGTAATTTGCAGGGGCTATGAGAGAAAAGGCTTTGAAAGGCCTGTCTAACTACCAGGGGCAAGCAAGTAATTTGCAGGGGCTATGAGAGAAAAGGCTTGGGAAGGCCTGTCTACCTACCAGGGACAAGCAAGTAATTTGCTGGGACTATTACAGAATAGGCTTGGGAAGGCCTGTCTACCTACCAGGGAGAAATAAGTCATGGGCTGAGGCGATGAGAGAATAGGCTTGGGAAGGCCTATCGACCTACCAGGGGCAAGCAAGTAATTTGCTGGGACTATTACAGAATAGGCTTGGGAAAGATGTCTAACTACCAGGGGCAAGCAAGTAATGTGCAGGGGCTATTAGAGAATTGGCTTGGGAAGCCCTGTCTACCTACCAGGGGCAAGCAAATAATTTGCTGGGGCTATTACAGAATAGGCTTGGGAAGGCCTGTCTACCTACCAGGGGCAAGCAAATAATTTGCTGGGGCTATTACAGAATAGGCTTGGGAAGGCCTGTCTACCTACCAGGGGCAAGCAAGTAATTTGTGGGGCTATTACAGAATAGGTTTGGGAAGGCCTGTCGACCTACCAGGGGCAAGCAAGTAATTTGCTGGGACTATTACAGAATAGGCTTGGGAAGGCCTGTCTACCTACCAAGGGCAAGCAAGTAATTTGCTGGGACTATTACAGAATAGGCTTGGGAAAGATGTCTACCTACCAGGGGCAAGCAAGTAATGTGCAGGGGCTATTAGAGAATTGGCTTGGGAAGCCCTGTCTACCTACCAGGGACAAGCAAGTAATTTGCTGGGACTATTACAGAATAGGCTTGGGAAGGCCTGTCTACCTACCAGGGAGAAATAAGTCATGGGCTGAGGCGATGAGAGAATAGGCTTGGGAAGGCCTATCGACCTACCAGGGGCAATCAAGTAATTTGCTGGGGCTATTACAGAATAGGCTTGGGAAGGCCTGTCTACCTACCAGGGACAAGCAAGTAATTTGCTGGGACTATTACAGAATAGGCTTGGGAAGGCCTGTCTACCTACCAGGGAGAAATAAGTCATGGGCTGAGGCGATGAGAGAATAGGCTTGGGAAGGCCTATCGACCTACCAGGGGCAAGCAAGTAATTTGCTGGGACTATTACAGAATAGGCTTTGGAAAGCGTGTCTACCTACCAGGGGCAAGCAAGTAATTTGCTGGGACTATTACAGAATAGGCTTGGGAAGGCCTGTCTACCTACCAGGGGCAAGAAAGTAATTTGCTGGGACTATTACAGAATAGGCTTGGGAAAGATGTCTACCTACCAGGGGCAAGCAAGTAATGTGCAGGGGCTATGAGAGAAAAGGCTTTGGAAGGCCTGTCTAACTACCAGGGGCAAGCAAGTAATTTGCAGGGGCTATGAGAGAAAAGGCTTTGAAAGGCCTGTCTAACTACCAGGGGCAAGCAAGTAATTTGCAGGGGCTATGAGAGAAAAGGCTTGGGAAGGCCTGTCTACCTACCAGGGACAAGCAAGTAATTTGCTGGGACTATTACAGAATAGGCTTGGGAAGGCCTGTCTACCTACCAGGGGCAAGCAAGTAATTTGCTGGGACTATTACAGAATAGGCTTGGGAAAGATTTCTACCTACCAGGGAGAAATAAGTCATTGGCTGAGGCGATGAGACAATAGGCTTGGGAAGGCCTATCTACCTACCAGGGGCAAGCAAGTAACTTGCTGGGACTATTACAGAATAGGCTTGGGAAAGCCTGTCTACCTACCAGGGGCAAGCAAGTAATATGCAGGGGCTATTAAAGAATAGGCTTGGGAAAGCCTGTCTATCTACCAGGGACAAGGAAGTAATTTGCTGGGACTATTACAGAATAGGCTTGGGAGGGCAAGCAAGTAATGTGCAGGGGCTATTAGAGAATTGGCTTGGGAAGGCATGTCTACCTACCAGGGGCAAGCAAGTAATTTGCTGGGGCTATTACAGAATAGGATTGGGAAGGCCTGTATACCTACCAGGGGCAAGCAAGTAATTTGCAGGGGCTATTACAGAATAGGCTTGGGAAGCCCCGTCTACCTAACAGGGGCAAGCATGTAATGTGCCTGGGCTATCAGAGAATTGGCTTGGGATTTAAGAGAATTGGCTCGGGAAGGCCTGTCTACCTACCAGGGACAAGCAGGTAATTTGCTGAGACTATTAGAGAATAGGCTTCGGAAAGCCTGTCTACCTACCAGGGGCAAGCAAGTAATGTGCAGGGGCTATTAGAGAATTGGCTTGGGATATAAGAGAATTGGCTCTGGAAGGCCAGGCGACCTACTAGGGAGAAGTAAGTCATGGGCTGAGGCAATGAGAGAATAGGCTTGGGAAGGGCAGTCTACCTACCAGGGGCAAGCAAGTAATTTGCTGGGGCTATTACAGAATAGGCTTGGGAAGGCCTGTCTACCAACCAGGGGCAAGCAAGTAATTTGCAGGGGTTATTACAGAATACGCTTGGGAATCCCCGTCTACCTACCAGGGGCAAGCAAGTAATGTGCCTGGGCTATCAGAGAATATGCTTGGGATTTAAGAGAATTGGCTCATGAAGGCTTGTCTACCTACCAGGGGCAAGCAAGTAATTTGCAGCGGCTATGAGAGAATAGGCTTGGGAAGGCCTGTCTACCGACCAGGGGCAAGCATGTAATGTGCCTGGGCTATCAGAGAATTGGCTTGGGATATAAGAGAATTGGCTCGGGAAGGCCAGGCGACCTACCAGGGAGAAGTAAGTCATGGGCTGAGGCAATGAGAGAATAGGCTTGGGAAGGCCTGTCTACCAACCAGGGGCAAGCGAATAATTTGCTGGGGCTATTACAGAATAGGCTTGGGAAGGCCTATCGACCTACCAGGGGCAAGCAAGTAATTTGCTGGGACTATTACAGAATAGGCTTGGGAAAGATGTCTAACTACCAGGGGCAAGCAAGTAATGTGCAGGGGCTATTAGAGAATTGGCTTGGGAAGCCCTGTCTACCTACCAGGGGCAAGCAAATAATTTGCTGGGGCTATTACAGAATAGGCTTGGGAAGGCCTGTCTACCTACCAGGGGCAAGCAAATAATTTGCTGGGGCTATTACAGAATAGGCTTGGGAAGGCCTGTCTACCTACCAGGGGCAAGCAAGTAATTTGCAGCGGCTATGAGAGAATAGGCTTGGGAAGGCCTGTCTACCGACCAGGGGCAAGCATGTAATGTGCCTGGGCTATCAGAGAATTGGCTTGGGCTATAAGAGAATTGGTTTGGGAAGGCCTGTCTACCTACCAGGGGCAAGCAAGTAATTTGCTGGGACTATTACAGAATAGGCTTGGGAAGGCCTGTCTACCCACCAGGGGTAAGCAAGTAATGTGCGGGGGCTATTCGAGAATTGGCTTGGGCTTTCAGAGAATTGGTTTGGGAACGCTTGTCTACCTACCAGGGGCAAGCAAGTAATTTGCTGGGACTATTACAGAATAGGCTTGGGAAGGCCTGTCTACCTACCAGGGGCAAGCAAGTAATGTGCAGGGGCTATTACAGAATAGGCTTGGGAATGCCTGTCTACCTACCAGGGACAAACAAGTAATTTGCTGGGACTATTACAGAATAGGCTTGGGAAAGCCTGTCTACCTACCAGGGGCAAGCAAGTAATGTGCAGGGGCTATTAGAGAATTGTCTTGTGAAGGCCTATCTACCTACCAGGGGCAAGCAAGTAATTTGCTGGGGCTATTACAGAATAGGCTTGGGAAGGCCTGTCTGCTGACCAGGGGCAAGCAAGTAATTTGCTGGGGCTATTACAGAATAGGATTGGGAAGGCCTGTATACCTACCAGGGATAAGCAAGTAATTTGCTGGGGCTATGAGAGAAAAGGCTTGGGAAGGCCTGTCTACCTACCTGGGGCAAGCAAGTAATTTGCTGGGGCTATTACAGAATAGGCTTGGGAAGGCCTGTCTACCTACCAGGGGCAAGCAAGTAATTTGCTGGGACTATTACAGAATAGGCTTGGGAAAGATGTCTACCTACCAGGGGCAAGCAAGTAATGTTCAGGGGCTATTAGAGAATTGGCTTGGGAAGCCCTGTCTACCTACCAGGGGCAAGCAAGTAATGTGCAGGGGCTATGAGAGAAAAGGCTTGGGAAGGCCTGTCTACCATACCAGGGGCAAGCAAGTAATTTGCAGGGGCTATGAGAGAAAAGGCTTTGGAAGGCCTGTCTAACTAACAGGGGCAAGCAAGTAATTTGCAGGGGCTATGAGAGAAAAGGCTTGGGAAGGCCTGTCTACCTACCAGGGGCAAGCAAGTAATTTGCTGGGGCTATTTCAGAATAGGCTTGGGAAGGCCTGTCTACCTACCAGGGGCAAGCAAGTAATGTGCAGGGGCTATGAGAGAAAAGGCTTGGGAAGGCCTGTCTACCATACCAGGGGCAAGCAAGTAATTTCCAGGGGCTATGAGAGAAAAGGCTTTGGAAGGCCTGTCTACCATACCAGGGGCAAGCAAGTAATTTGCAGGGGCTATGAAAGAAAAGGCTTTGGAAGGCCTGTCTAACTACCAGAGGCAAGCAAGTAATTTGCAGGGGCTATGAGAGAAAAGGCTTGGGAAGGCCTGTCTACCTACCAGGGACAAGCAAGTAATTTGCTGGGACTATTACAGAATAGGCTTGGGAAGGCCTGTCTACCTACCAGGGGCAAGCAAGTAATTTGCTGGGACTATTACAGAATAGGCTTGGGAAAGATGTCTACCTACCAGGGAGAAATAAGTCATTGGCTGAGGCGATGAGACAATAGGCTTGGGAAGGCCTATCTACCTACCAGGGGCAAGCAAGTAACTTGCTGGGACTATTACAGAATAGGCTTGGGAAAGCCTGTCTACCTACCAGGGGCAAGCAAGTAATATGCAGGGGCTATTAAAGAATAGGCTTGGGAAAGCCTGTCTATCTACCAGGGACAAGGAAGTAATTTGCTGGGACTATTACAGAATAGGCTTGGGAGGGCAAGCAAGTAATGTGCAGGGGCTATTAGAGAATTGGCTTGGGAAGGCCTGTCTACCTACCAGGGGCAAGCAAGTAATTTGCTGGGGCTATTACAGAATAGGATTGGGAAGGCCTGTATACCTACCAGGGGCAAGCAAGTAATTTGCAGGGGCTATTACAGAATAGGCTTGGGAAGCCCCGTCTACCTAACAGGGGCAAGCATGTAATGTGCCTGGGCTATCAGAGAATTGGCTTGGGATTTAAGAGAATTGGCTCGGGAAGGCCTGTCTACCTACCAGGGACAAGCAGGTAATTTGCTGAGACTATTAGAGAATAGGCTTGGGAAAGCCTGTCTACCTACCAGGGGCAAGCAAGTAATGTGCAGGGGCTATTAGAGAATTGGCTTGGGATATAAGAGAATTGGCTCTGGAAGGCCAGGCGACCTACTAGGGAGAAGTAAGTCATGGGCTGAGGCAATGAGAGAATAGGCTTGGGAAGGGCAGTCTACCTACCAGGGGCAAGCATGTAATTTGCTGGGGCTATTACAGAATAGGCTTGGGAAGGCCTGTCTACCAACCAGGGGCAAGCAAGTAATTTGCAGGGGTTATTACAGAATACGCTTGGGAATCCCCGTCTACCTACCAGGGCAAGCAAGTAATGTGCCTGGGCTATCAGAGAATTGGCTTGGGATTTAAGAGAATTGGCTCATGAAGGCTTGTCTACCTACCAGGGGCAAGCAAGTAATTTGCAGCGGCTATGAGAGAATAGGCTTGGGAAGGCCTGTCTACCGACCAGGGGCAAGCATGTAATGTGCCTGGGCTATCAGAGAATTGGCTTGGGATATAAGAGAATTGGCTCGGGAAGGCCAGGCGACCTACCAGGGAGAAGTAAGTCATGGGCTGAGGCAATGAGAGAATAGGCTTGGGAAGGCCTGTCTACCAACCAGGGGCAAGCAAATAATTTGCTGGGGCTATTACAGAATAGGCTTGGGAAGGCCTATCGACCTACCAGGGGCAAGCAAGTAATTTGCTGGGACTATTACAGAATAGGCTTGGGAAAGATGTCTAACTACCAGGGGCAAGCAAGTAATGTGCAGGGGCTATTAGAGAATTGGCTTGGGAAGCCCTGTCTACCTACCAGGGGCAAGCAAATAATTTGCTGGGGCTATTACAGAATAGGCTTGGGAAGGCCTGTCTACCTACCAGGGGCAAGCAAATAATTTGCTGGGGCTATTACAGAATAGGCTTGGGAAGGCCTGTCTACCTACCAGGGGCAAGCAAGTAATTTGCAGCGGCTATGAGAGAATAGGCTTGGGAAGGCCTGTCTACCGACCAGGGGCAAGCATGTAATGTGCCTGGGCTATCAGAGAATTGGCTTGGGATATAAGAGAATTGGCTCGGGAAGGCCAGGCGACCTACCAGGGAGAAGTAAGTCATGGGCTGAGGCAATGAGAGAATAGGCTTGGGAAGGGCAGTCTACCTACCAGGGGCAAGCAAGTAATTTGCAGGGGCTATTACAGAATAGGCTTGGGAAGGCCTGTCTAGCTATCAGGGAGAAATAAGTCATGGGCTGAGGCGATGAAAGAATAGGCTTGGGAAGGCCTATGTACCTACCAGGGGCAAGCAAGTAATTTGCTGGGACTATTACAGAATAGGCTTGGGAAGGCCTGTCTGCCGACCAGGGGCAAGCAAGTAATTTGCTGGGGCTATGAGAGAAAAGGCTTGGGAAGGCCTGTCTACCTACCAGGGGCAAGCAAGTAGTTTGCAGGGGCTATTACAGAATAGGCTTGGGAAGGCCTGTCTACCTACCAGGGGAAAGCAAGTAATGTGCGGGGGCTATTCGAGAATTGGCTTGGGCTTTCAGATAATTGGTTTGGGATGGCTTGTCTACCTACCAGGGGCAAGCAAGTAATTTGCTGGGACTATTACAGAATAGGCTTGGGAAGGCCTGTCTACCAACCAGGGGCAAGCAAGTAATGTGCTGGGGCTATTCGAGAATTGGCTTGGGCTTTCAGATAATTGGTTTGGGATGGCTTGTCTACCTACCAGGGGCAAGCAAGTAATTTGCTGGGACTATTACAGAATAGGCTTGAGAAAGCCTGTCTACCTACAAGGGGCAAGCAAGTAATGTGCTGGGGCTATTCGAGAATTGGCTTGGGCTATAAGAGAATTGGTTTGGGAAGGCCTGTCTACCTACCAGGGGCAAGCAAGTAATTTGCTGGGACTATTACAGAATAGGCTTGGGAAGGCCTGTCTACCCACCAGGGGTAAGCAAGTAATGTGCGGGGGCTATTCGAGAATTGGCTTGGGCTTTCAGAGAATTGGTTTGGGAATGCTTGTCTACCTACCAGGGGCAAGCAAGTAATTTGCTGGGACTATTACAGAATAGGCTTGGGAAGGCCTGTCTACCTACCAGGGGCAAGCAAGTAATGTGCAGGGGCTATTACAGAATAGGCTTGGGAATGCCTGTCTACCTACCAGGGACAAACAAGTAATTTGCTGGGACTATTACAGAATAGGCTTGGGAAAGCCTGTCTACCTACCAGGGGCAAGCAAGTAATGTGCAGGGGCTATTAGAGAATTGTCTTGTGAAGGCCTATCTACCTACCAGGGGCAAGCAAGTAATTTGCTGGGGCTATTACAGAATAGGCTTGGGAAGGCCTGTCTGCTGACCAGGGGCAAGCAAGTAATTTGCTGGGGCTATTACAGAATAGGATTGGGAAGGCCTGTATACCTACCAGGGATAAGCAAGTAATTTGCTGGGGCTATGAGAGAAAAGGCTTGGGAAGGCCTGTCTACCTACCTGGGGCAAGCAAGTAATTTGCTGGGGCTATTACAGAATAGGCTTGGGAAGGCCTGTCTACCTACCAGGGGCAAGCAAGTCATTTGCTGGGGCTATGAGAGAAAAGGCTTTGGAAGGCCTGTCTAACTAACAGGGGCAAGCAAGTAATTTGCAGGGGCTATGAGAGAAAAGGCTTGGGAAGGCCTGTCTACCTACCAGGGGCAAGCAAGTAATTTGCTGGGGCTATTTCAGAATAGGCTTGGGAAGGCCTGTCTACCTACCAGGGGCAAGCAAGTAATGTGCAGGGGCTATGAGAGAAAAGGCTTGGGAAGGCCTGTCTACCATAACAGGGGCAAGCAAGTAATTTCCAGGGGCTATGAGAGAAAAGGCTTTGGAAGGCCTGTCTACCATACCAGGGGCAAGCAAGTAATTTGCAGGGGCTATGAAAGAAAAGGCTTTGGAAGGCCTGTCTAACTACCAGAGGCAAGCAAGTAATTTGCAGGGGCTATGAGAGAAAAGGCTTTGAAAGGCCTGTCTAACTACCAGGGGCAAGCAAGTAATTTGCAGGGGCTATGAGAGAAAAGGCTTGGGAAGGCCTGTCTACCTACCAGGGACAAGCAAGTAATTTGCTGGGACTATTACAGAATAGGCTTGGGAAGGCCTGTCTACCTACCAGGGAGAAATAAGTCATGGGCTGAGGCGATGAGAGAATAGGCTTGGGAAGGCCTATCGACCTACCAGGGGCAAGCAAGTAATTTGCTGGGACTATTACAGAATAGGCTTGGGAAAGATGTCTAACTACCAGGGGCAAGCAAGTAATGTGCAGGGGCTATTAGAGAATTGGCTTGGGAAGCCCTGTCTACCTACCAGGGGCAAGCAAATAATTTGCTGGGGCTATTACAGAATAGGCTTGGGAAGGCCTGTCTACCTACCAGGGGCAAGCAAATAATTTGCTGGGGCTATTACAGAATAGGCTTGGGAAGGCCTGTCTACCTACCAGGGGCAAGCAAGTAATTTGTGGGGCTATTACAGAATAGGTTTGGGAAGGCCTGTCGACCTACCAGGGGCAAGCAAGTAATTTGCTGGGACTATTACAGAATAGGCTTGGGAAGGCCTGTCTACCTACCAAGGGCAAGCAAGTAATTTGCTGGGACTATTACAGAATAGGCTTGGGAAAGATGTCTACCTACCAGGGGCAAGCAAGTAATGTGCAGGGGCTATTAGAGAATTGGCTTGGGAAGCCCTGTCTACCTACCAGGGACAAGCAAGTAATTTGCTGGGACTATTACAGAATAGGCTTGGGAAGGCCTGTCTACCTACCAGGGAGAAATAAGTCATGGGCTGAGGCGATGAGAGAATAGGCTTGGGAAGGCCTATCGACCTACCAGGGGCAATCAAGTAATTTGCTGGGGCTATTACAGAATAGGCTTGGGAAGGCCTGTCTACCTACCAGGGACAAGCAAGTAATTTGCTGGGACTATTACAGAATAGGCTTGGGAAGGCCTGTCTACCTACCAGGGAGAAATAAGTCATGGGCTGAGGCGATGAGAGAATAGGCTTGGGAAGGCCTATCGACCTACCAGGGGCAAGCAAGTAATTTGCTGGGACTATTACAGAATAGGCTTGGGAAAGCGTGTCTACCTACCAGGGGCAAGCAAGTAATTTGCTGGGACTATTACAGAATAGGCTTGGGAAGGCCTGTCTACCTACCAGGGGCAAGAAAGTAATTTGCTGGGACTATTACAGAATAGGCTTGGGAAAGATGTCTACCTACCAGGGGCAAGCAAGTAATGTGCAGGGGCTATGAGAGAAAAGGCTTTGGAAGGCCTGTCTAACTACCAGGGGCAAGCAAGTAATTTGCAGGGGCTATGAGAGAAAAGGCTTTGAAAGGCCTGTCTAACTACCAGGGGCAAGCAAGTAATTTGCAGGGGCTATGAGAGAAAAGGCTTGGGAAGGCCTGTCTACCTACCAGGGACAAGCAAGTAATTTGCTGGGACTATTACAGAATAGGCTTGGGAAGGCCTGTCTACCTACCAGGGGCAAGCAAGTAATTTGCTGGGACTATTACAGAATAGGCTTGGGAAAGATGTCTACCTACCAGGGAGAAATAAGTCATTGGCTGAGGCGATGAGACAATAGGCTTGGGAAGGCCTATCTACCTACCAGGGGCAAGCAAGTAACTTGCTGGGACTATTACAGAATAGGCTTGGGAAAGCCTGTCTACCTACCAGGGGCAAGCAAGTAATATGCAGGGGCTATTAAAGAATAGGCTTGGGAAAGCCTGTCTATCTACCAGGGACAAGGAAGTAATTTGCTGGGACTATTACAGAATAGGCTTGGGAGGGCAAGCAAGTAATGTGCAGGGGCTATTAGAGAATTGGCTTGGGAAGGCCTGTCTACCTACCAGGGGCAAGCAAGTAATTTGCTGGGGCTATTACAGAATAGGATTGGGAAGGCCTGTATACCTACCAGGGGCAAGCAAGTAATTTGCAGGGGCTATTACAGAATAGGCTTGGGAAGCCCCGTCTACCTAACAGGGGCAAGCATGTAATGTGCCTGGGCTATCAGAGAATTGGCTTGGGATTTAAGAGAATTGGCTCGGGAAGGCCTGTCTACCTACCAGGGACAAGCAGGTAATTTGCTGAGACTATTAGAGAATAGGCTTGGGAAAGCCTGTCTACCTACCAGGGGCAAGCAAGTAATGTGCAGGGGCTATTAGAGAATTGGCTTGGGATATAAGAGAATTGGCTCTGGAAGGCCAGGCGACCTACTAGGGAGAAGTAAGTCATGGGCTGAGGCAATGAGAGAATAGGCTTGGGAAGGGCAGTCTACCTACCAGGGGCAAGCATGTAATTTGCTGGGGCTATTACAGAATAGGCTTGGGAAGGCCTGTCTACCAACCAGGGGCAAGCAAGTAATTTGCAGGGGTTATTACAGAATACGCTTGGGAATCCCCGTCTACCTACCAGGGCAAGCAAGTAATGTGCCTGGGCTATCAGAGAATTGGCTTGGGATTTAAGAGAATTGGCTCATGAAGGCTTGTCTACCTACCAGGGGCAAGCAAGTAATTTGCAGCGGCTATGAGAGAATAGGCTTGGGAAGGCCTGTCTACCGACCAGGGGCAAGCATGTAATGTGCCTGGGCTATCAGAGAATTGGCTTGGGATATAAGAGAATTGGCTCGGGAAGGCCAGGCGACCTACCAGGGAGAAGTAAGTCATGGGCTGAGGCAATGAGAGAATAGGCTTGGGAAGGCCTGTCTACCAACCAGGGGCAAGCAAATAATTTGCTGGGGCTATTACAGAATAGGCTTGGGAAGGCCTATCGACCTACCAGGGGCAAGCAAGTAATTTGCTGGGACTATTACAGAATAGGCTTGGGAAAGATGTCTAACTACCAGGGGCAAGCAAGTAATGTGCAGGGGCTATTAGAGAATTGGCTTGGGAAGCCCTGTCTACCTACCAGGGGCAAGCAAATAATTTGCTGGGGCTATTACAGAATAGGCTTGGGAAGGCCTGTCTACCTACCAGGGGCAAGCAAATAATTTGCTGGGGCTATTACAGAATAGGCTTGGGAAGGCCTGTCTACCTACCAGGGGCAAGCAAGTAATTTGCAGCGGCTATGAGAGAATAGGCTTGGGAAGGCCTGTCTACCGACCAGGGGCAAGCATGTAATGTGCCTGGGCTATCAGAGAATTGGCTTGGGATATAAGAGAATTGGCTCGGGAAGGCCAGGCGACCTACCAGGGAGAAGTAAGTCATGGGCTGAGGCAATGAGAGAATAGGCTTGGGAAGGGCAGTCTACCTACCAGGGGCAAGCAAGTAATTTGCAGGGGCTATTACAGAATAGGCTTGGGAAGGCCTGTCTAGCTATCAGGGAGAAATAAGTCATGGGCTGAGGCGATGAAAGAATAGGCTTGGGAAGGCCTATGTACCTACCAGGGGCAAGCAAGTAATTTGCTGGGACTATTACAGAATAGGCTTGGGAAGGCCTGTCTGCCGACCAGGGGCAAGCAAGTAATTTGCTGGGGCTATGAGAGAAAAGGCTTGGGAAGGCCTGTCTACCTACCAGGGGCAAGCAAGTAGTTTGCAGGGGCTATTACAGAATAGGCTTGGGAAGGCCTGTCTACCTACCAGGGGAAAGCAAGTAATGTGCGGGGGCTATTCGAGAATTGGCTTGGGCTTTCAGATAATTGGTTTGGGATGGCTTGTCTACCTACCAGGGGCAAGCAAGTAATTTGCTGGGACTATTACAGAATAGGCTTGGGAAGGCCTGTCTACCAACCAGGGGCAAGCAAGTAATGTGCTGGGGCTATTCGAGAATTGGCTTGGGCTTTCAGATAATTGGTTTGGGATGGCTTGTCTACCTACCAGGGGCAAGCAAGTAATTTGCTGGGACTATTACAGAATAGGCTTGAGAAAGCCTGTCTACCTACAAGGGGCAAGCAAGTAATGTGCTGGGGCTATTCGAGAATTGGCTTGGGCTATAAGAGAATTGGTTTGGGAAGGCCTGTCTACCTACCAGGGGCAAGCAAGTAATTTGCTGGGACTATTACAGAATAGGCTTGGGAAGGCCTGTCTACCCACCAGGGGTAAGCAAGTAATGTGCGGGGGCTATTCGAGAATTGGCTTGGGCTTTCAGAGAATTGGTTTGGGAATGCTTGTCTACCTACCAGGGGCAAGCAAGTAATTTGCTGGGACTATTACAGAATAGGCTTGGGAAGGCCTGTCTACCTACCAGGGGCAAGCAAGTAATGTGCAGGGGCTATTACAGAATAGGCTTGGGAATGCCTGTCTACCTACCAGGGACAAACAAGTAATTTGCTGGGACTATTACAGAATAGGCTTGGGAAAGCCTGTCTACCTACCAGGGGCAAGCAAGTAATGTGCAGGGGCTATTAGAGAATTGTCTTGTGAAGGCCTATCTACCTACCAGGGGCAAGCAAGTAATTTGCTGGGGCTATTACAGAATAGGCTTGGGAAGGCCTGTCTGCTGACCAGGGGCAAGCAAGTAATTTGCTGGGGCTATTACAGAATAGGATTGGGAAGGCCTGTATACCTACCAGGGATAAGCAAGTAATTTGCTGGGGCTATGAGAGAAAAGGCTTGGGAAGGCCTGTCTACCTACCTGGGGCAAGCAAGTAATTTGCTGGGGCTATTACAGAATAGGCTTGGGAAGGCCTGTCTACCTACCAGGGGCAAGCAAGTCATTTGCTGGGGCTATGAGAGAAAAGGCTTTGGAAGGCCTGTCTAACTAACAGGGGCAAGCAAGTAATTTGCAGGGGCTATGAGAGAAAAGGCTTGGGAAGGCCTGTCTACCTACCAGGGGCAAGCAAGTAATTTGCTGGGGCTATTTCAGAATAGGCTTGGGAAGGCCTGTCTACCTACCAGGGGCAAGCAAGTAATGTGCAGGGGCTATGAGAGAAAAGGCTTGGGAAGGCCTGTCTACCATAACAGGGGCAAGCAAGTAATTTCCAGGGGCTATGAGAGAAAAGGCTTTGGAAGGCCTGTCTACCATACCAGGGGCAAGCAAGTAATTTGCAGGGGCTATGAAAGAAAAGGCTTTGGAAGGCCTGTCTAACTACCAGAGGCAAGCAAGTAATTTGCAGGGGCTATGAGAGAAAAGGCTTTGAAAGGCCTGTCTAACTACCAGGGGCAAGCAAGTAATTTGCAGGGGCTATGAGAGAAAAGGCTTGGGAAGGCCTGTCTACCTACCAGGGACAAGCAAGTAATTTGCTGGGACTATTACAGAATAGGCTTGGGAAGGCCTGTCTACCTACCAGGGAGAAATAAGTCATGGGCTGAGGCGATGAGAGAATAGGCTTGGGAAGGCCTATCGACCTACCAGGGGCAAGCAAGTAATTTGCTGGGACTATTACAGAATAGGCTTGGGAAAGATGTCTAACTACCAGGGGCAAGCAAGTAATGTGCAGGGGCTATTAGAGAATTGGCTTGGGAAGCCCTGTCTACCTACCAGGGGCAAGCAAATAATTTGCTGGGGCTATTACAGAATAGGCTTGGGAAGGCCTGTCTACCTACCAGGGGCAAGCAAATAATTTGCTGGGGCTATTACAGAATAGGCTTGGGAAGGCCTGTCTACCTACCAGGGGCAAGCAAGTAATTTGTGGGGCTATTACAGAATAGGTTTGGGAAGGCCTGTCGACCTACCAGGGGCAAGCAAGTAATTTGCTGGGACTATTACAGAATAGGCTTGGGAAGGCCTGTCTACCTACCAAGGGCAAGCAAGTAATTTGCTGGGACTATTACAGAATAGGCTTGGGAAAGATGTCTACCTACCAGGGGCAAGCAAGTAATGTGCAGGGGCTATTAGAGAATTGGCTTGGGAAGCCCTGTCTACCTACCAGGGACAAGCAAGTAATTTGCTGGGACTATTACAGAATAGGCTTGGGAAGGCCTGTCTACCTACCAGGGAGAAATAAGTCATGGGCTGAGGCGATGAGAGAATAGGCTTGGGAAGGCCTATCGACCTACCAGGGGCAATCAAGTAATTTGCTGGGGCTATTACAGAATAGGCTTGGGAAGGCCTGTCTACCTACCAGGGACAAGCAAGTAATTTGCTGGGACTATTACAGAATAGGCTTGGGAAGGCCTGTCTACCTACCAGGGAGAAATAAGTCATGGGCTGAGGCGATGAGAGAATAGGCTTGGGAAGGCCTATCGACCTACCAGGGGCAAGCAAGTAATTTGCTGGGACTATTACAGAATAGGCTTGGGAAAGCGTGTCTACCTACCAGGGGCAAGCAAGTAATTTGCTGGGACTATTACAGAATAGGCTTGGGAAGGCCTGTCTACCTACCAGGGGCAAGAAAGTAATTTGCTGGGACTATTACAGAATAGGCTTGGGAAAGATGTCTACCTACCAGGGGCAAGCAAGTAATGTGCAGGGGCTATGAGAGAAAAGGCTTTGGAAGGCCTGTCTAACTACCAGGGGCAAGCAAGTAATTTGCAGGGGCTATGAGAGAAAAGGCTTTGAAAGGCCTGTCTAACTACCAGGGGCAAGCAAGTAATTTGCAGGGGCTATGAGAGAAAAGGCTTGGGAAGGCCTGTCTACCTACCAGGGACAAGCAAGTAATTTGCTGGGACTATTACAGAATAGGCTTGGGAAGGCCTGTCTACCTACCAGGGGCAAGCAAGTAATTTGCTGGGACTATTACAGAATAGGCTTGGGAAAGATGTCTACCTACCAGGGAGAAATAAGTCATTGGCTGAGGCGATGAGACAATAGGCTTGGGAAGGCCTATCTACCTACCAGGGGCAAGCAAGTAACTTGCTGGGACTATTACAGAATAGGCTTGGGAAAGCCTGTCTACCTACCAGGGGCAAGCAAGTAATATGCAGGGGCTATTAAAGAATAGGCTTGGGAAAGCCTGTCTATCTACCAGGGACAAGGAAGTAATTTGCTGGGACTATTACAGAATAGGCTTGGGAGGGCAAGCAAGTAATGTGCAGGGGCTATTAGAGAATTGGCTTGGGAAGGCATGTCTACCTACCAGGGGCAAGCAAGTAATTTGCTGGGGCTATTACAGAATAGGATTGGGAAGGCCTGTATACCTACCAGGGGCAAGCAAGTAATTTGCAGGGGCTATTACAGAATAGGCTTGGGAAGCCCCGTCTACCTAACAGGGGCAAGCATGTAATGTGCCTGGGCTATCAGAGAATTGGCTTGGGATTTAAGAGAATTGGCTCGGGAAGGCCTGTCTACCTACCAGGGACAAGCAGGTAATTTGCTGAGACTATTAGAGAATAGGCTTCGGAAAGCCTGTCTACCTACCAGGGGCAAGCAAGTAATGTGCAGGGGCTATTAGAGAATTGGCTTGGGATATAAGAGAATTGGCTCTGGAAGGCCAGGCGACCTACTAGGGAGAAGTAAGTCATGGGCTGAGGCAATGAGAGAATAGGCTTGGGAAGGGCAGTCTACCTACCAGGGGCAAGCAAGTAATTTGCTGGGGCTATTACAGAATAGGCTTGGGAAGGCCTGTCTACCAACCAGGGGCAAGCAAGTAATTTGCAGGGGTTATTACAGAATACGCTTGGGAATCCCCGTCTACCTACCAGGGGCAAGCAAGTAATGTGCCTGGGCTATCAGAGAATATGCTTGGGATTTAAGAGAATTGGCTCATGAAGGCTTGTCTACCTACCAGGGGCAAGCAAGTAATTTGCAGCGGCTATGAGAGAATAGGCTTGGGAAGGCCTGTCTACCGACCAGGGGCAAGCATGTAATGTGCCTGGGCTATCAGAGAATTGGCTTGGGATATAAGAGAATTGGCTCGGGAAGGCCAGGCGACCTACCAGGGAGAAGTAAGTCATGGGCTGAGGCAATGAGAGAATAGGCTTGGGAAGGCCTGTCTACCAACCAGGGGCAAGCGAATAATTTGCTGGGGCTATTACAGAATAGGCTTGGGAAGGCCTATCGACCTACCAGGGGCAAGCAAGTAATTTGCTGGGACTATTACAGAATAGGCTTGGGAAAGATGTCTAACTACCAGGGGCAAGCAAGTAATGTGCAGGGGCTATTAGAGAATTGGCTTGGGAAGCCCTGTCTACCTACCAGGGGCAAGCAAATAATTTGCTGGGGCTATTACAGAATAGGCTTGGGAAGGCCTGTCTACCTACCAGGGGCAAGCAAATAATTTGCTGGGGCTATTACAGAATAGGCTTGGGAAGGCCTGTCTACCTACCAGGGGCAAGCAAGTAATTTGCAGCGGCTATGAGAGAATAGGCTTGGGAAGGCCTGTCTACCGACCAGGGGCAAGCATGTAATGTGCCTGGGCTATCAGAGAATTGGCTTGGGCTATAAGAGAATTGGTTTGGGAAGGCCTGTCTACCTACCAGGGGCAAGCAAGTAATTTGCTGGGACTATTACAGAATAGGCTTGGGAAGGCCTGTCTACCCACCAGGGGTAAGCAAGTAATGTGCGGGGGCTATTCGAGAATTGGCTTGGGCTTTCAGAGAATTGGTTTGGGAACGCTTGTCTACCTACCAGGGGCAAGCAAGTAATTTGCTGGGACTATTACAGAATAGGCTTGGGAAGGCCTGTCTACCTACCAGGGGCAAGCAAGTAATGTGCAGGGGCTATTACAGAATAGGCTTGGGAATGCCTGTCTACCTACCAGGGACAAACAAGTAATTTGCTGGGACTATTACAGAATAGGCTTGGGAAAGCCTGTCTACCTACCAGGGGCAAGCAAGTAATGTGCAGGGGCTATTAGAGAATTGTCTTGTGAAGGCCTATCTACCTACCAGGGGCAAGCAAGTAATTTGCTGGGGCTATTACAGAATAGGCTTGGGAAGGCCTGTCTGCTGACCAGGGGCAAGCAAGTAATTTGCTGGGGCTATTACAGAATAGGATTGGGAAGGCCTGTATACCTACCAGGGATAAGCAAGTAATTTGCTGGGGCTATGAGAGAAAAGGCTTGGGAAGGCCTGTCTACCTACCTGGGGCAAGCAAGTAATTTGCTGGGGCTATTACAGAATAGGCTTGGGAAGGCCTGTCTACCTACCAGGGGCAAGCAAGTAATTTGCTGGGACTATTACAGAATAGGCTTGGGAAAGATGTCTACCTACCAGGGGCAAGCAAGTAATGTTCAGGGGCTATTAGAGAATTGGCTTGGGAAGCCCTGTCTACCTACCAGGGGCAAGCAAGTAATGTGCAGGGGCTATGAGAGAAAAGGCTTGGGAAGGCCTGTCTACCATACCAGGGGCAAGCAAGTAATTTGCAGGGGCTATGAGAGAAAAGGCTTTGGAAGGCCTGTCTAACTAACAGGGGCAAGCAAGTAATTTGCAGGGGCTATGAGAGAAAAGGCTTGGGAAGGCCTGTCTACCTACCAGGGGCAAGCAAGTAATTTGCTGGGGCTATTTCAGAATAGGCTTGGGAAGGCCTGTCTACCTACCAGGGGCAAGCAAGTAATGTGCAGGGGCTATGAGAGAAAAGGCTTGGGAAGGCCTGTCTACCATACCAGGGGCAAGCAAGTAATTTCCAGGGGCTATGAGAGAAAAGGCTTTGGAAGGCCTGTCTACCATACCAGGGGCAAGCAAGTAATTTGCAGGGGCTATGAAAGAAAAGGCTTTGGAAGGCCTGTCTAACTACCAGAGGCAAGCAAGTAATTTGCAGGGGCTATGAGAGAAAAGGCTTTGAAAGGCCTGTCTAACTACCAGGGGCAAGCAAGTAATTTGCAGGGGCTATGAGAGAAAAGGCTTGGGAAGGCCTGTCTACCTACCAGGGACAAGCAAGTAATTTGCTGGGACTATTACAGAATAGGCTTGGGAAGGCCTGTCTACCTACCAGGGAGAAATAAGTCATGGGCTGAGGCGATGAGAGAATAGGCTTGGGAAGGCCTATCGACCTACCAGGGGCAAGCAAGTAATTTGCTGGGACTATTACAGAATAGGCTTGGGAAAGATGTCTAACTACCAGGGGCAAGCAAGTAATGTGCAGGGGCTATTAGAGAATTGGCTTGGGAAGCCCTGTCTACCTACCAGGGGCAAGCAAATAATTTGCTGGGGCTATTACAGAATAGGCTTGGGAAGGCCTGTCTACCTTCCAGGGGCAAGCAAATAATTTGCTGGGGCTATTACAGAATAGGCTTGGGAAGGCCTGTCTACCTACCAGGGGCAAGCAAGTAATTTGTGGGGCTATTACAGAATAGGTTTGGGAAGGCCTGTCTACCTACCAGGGGCAAGCAAGTAATTTGCTGGGACTATTACAGAATAGGCTTGGGAAGGCCTGTCTACCTACCAAGGGCAAGCAAGTAATTTGCTGGGACTATTACAGAATAGGCTTGGGAAAGATGTCTACCTACCAGGGGCAAGCAAGTAATGTGCAGGGGCTATTAGAGAATTGGCTTGGGAAGCCCTGTCTACCTACCAGGGACAAGCAAGTAATTTGCTGGGACTATTACAGAATAGGCTTGGGAAGGCCTGTCTACCTACCAGGGAGAAATAAGTCATGGGCTGAGGCGATGAGAGAATAGGCTTGGGAAGGCCTATCGACCTACCAGGGGCAAGCAAGTAATTTGCTGGGGCTATTACAGAATAGGCTTGGGAAGGCCTGTCTACCTACCAGGGACAAGCAAGTAATTTGCTGGGACTATTACAGAATAGGCTTGGGAAGGCCTGTCTACCTACCAGGGAGAAATAAGTCATGGGCTGAGGCGATGAGAGAATAGGCTTGGGAAGGCCTATCGACCTACCAGGGGCAAGCAAGTAATTTGCTGGGACTATTACAGAATAGGCTTGGGAAAGCGTGTCTACCTACCAGGGGCAAGCAAGTAATTTGCTGGGACTATTACAGAATAGGCTTGGGAAGGCCTGTCTACCTACCAGGGGCAAGCAAGTAATTTGCTGGGACTATTACAGAATAGGCTTGGGAAAGATGTCTACCTACCAGGGGCAAGCAAGTAATGTGCAGGGGCTATGAGAGAAAAGGCTTTGGAAGGCCTGTCTAACTACCAGGGGCAAGCAAGTAATTTGCAGGGGCTATGAGAGAAAAGGCTTTGAAAGGCCTGTCTAACTACCAGGGGCAAGCAAGTAATTTGCAGGGGCTATGAGAGAAAAGGCTTGGGAAGGCCTGTCTACCTACCAGGGACAAGCAAGTAATTTGCTGGGACTATTACAGAATAGGCTTGGGAAGGCCTGTCTACCTACCAGGGGCAAGCAAGTAATTTGCTGGGACTATTACAGAATAGGCTTGGGAAAGATGTCTACCTACCAGGGGCAAGCAAGTAATTTGCAGGGGCTATGAGAGAAAAGGCTTGGGAAGGCCTGTCTACCTACCAGGGACAAGCAAGTAATTTGCTGGGACTATTACAGAATAGGCTTGGGAAGGCCTGTCTACCTACCAGGGAGAAATAAGTCATGGGCTGAGGCGATGAGAGAATAGGCTTGGGAAGGCCTATCGACCTACCAGGGGCAAGCAAGTAATTTGCTGGGACTATTACAGAATAGGCTTGGGAAAGATGTCTACCTACCAGGGGCAAGCAAGTAATTTGCTAGGACTATTACAGAATAGGCTTGAGAAAGCCTGTCTACCTACAAGGGGCAAGCAAGTAATGTGCTGGGGCTATTCGAGAATTGGCTTGGGCTATAAGAGAATTGGTTTGGGAAGGCCTGTCTACCTACCAGGGGCAAGCAAGTAATTTGCTGGGACTATTACAGAATAGGCTTGGGAAGGCCTGTCTACCTACCAGGGGCAAGCAAGTAATGTGCAGGGGCTATGAGAGAAAAGGCTTGGGAAGGCCTGTCTACCATACCAGGGGCAAGCAAGTAATTTGCTGGGGCTATTACAGAATAGGCTTGGGAAGGCCTGTCTACCTACCAGGGACAAGCAAGTAATTTGCTGGGACTATTACAGAATAGGCTTGGGAAGGCCTGTCTACCTACCAGGGAGAAATAAGTCATGGGCTGAGGCGATGAGAGAAAAGGCTTGGGAAGGCCTGTCTACCTACCAGGGGCAAGCAAGTAATTTGCTGGGACTATTACAGAATAGGCTTGGGAAGGCCTGTCTACCTACCAGGGGCAAGCAAGTAATTTGCTGGGACTTTTACAGAATAGGCTTGGGAAAGATGTCTACCTACCAGGGGCAAGCAAGTAATGTGCAGGGGCTATTAGAGAATTGGCTTGGGAAGCCCTGACTACCTACCAGGGGCAAGCAAGTAATTTGCTGGGGCTATTACAGAATAGGCTTGGGAAGGCCTGTCTACCTACCAGGGGCAAGCAAGTAATTTGCTGGGACTATTACAGAATAGGCTTGGGAAAGATGTTTACCTACCAGGGGCAAGCAAGTAATGTGCAGGGGCTATTAGAGAATTGGCTTGGGAAGCCCTGTCTACCTACCAGGGGCAAGCAAGTAATTTGCTGGGGCTATTACAGAATAGGCTTGGGAAGGCCTGTCTACCTACCAGGGGCAAGCAAGTAATGTGCAGGGGCTATGAGAGAAAAGGCTTGGGAAGGCCTGTCTACCATACCAGGGGCAAGCAAGTAATTTGCAAGGGCTATGAGAGAAAAGGCTTTGGAAGGCCTGTCTAACTACCAGGGGCAAGCAAGTAATTTGCTGGGACTATTACAGAATAGGCTTGGGAAGGCCTGTCTACCTACCAGGGGCAAGCAAGTAATGTGCAGGGGCTATTAGAGAATTGGCTTGGGAAGCCCTGTCTACCTACCAAGGGCAAGCAAGTAATTTGCTGGGGCTATTACAGAATAGGCTTGGGAAGGCCTGTCTACCTACCAGGGGCAAGCAAGTAATGTGCAGGGGCTATGAGAGAAAATGCTTGGGAATGATGTCTACCTACCAGGGGCAAGCATGTAATTTGCAGGGGCTATGAGAGAAAAGGCTTTGGAAGGCCTGTCTAACTACCAGGGGCAAGCAAGTAATTTGCAGGGGCTATGAGAGAAAAGGCTTGGGAAGGCCTGTCTACCTACCAGGGGCAAGCAAGTAATTTCCTGGGGCTATTACAGAATAGGCTTGGGAAGGCCTGTCTACCTACCAGGGTTAAGCAAGTAATTTGCTGGGGCTATTACAGAATAGGTTTGGGAAGGCCTGTCTACCTACCAGGGGCAAGCAAGTAATTTGCTGGGACTATTACAGAATAGGCTTGGGAAGGCCTGTCTACCTACCAGGGGCAAGCAAGTAATTTGCTGGGACTATTACAGAATAGGCTTGGGAAAGATGTCTACCTACCAGGGGCAAGCAAGTAATGTGCAGGGGCTATTAGAGAATTGGCTTGGGAAGCCCTGTCTACCTACCAGGGACAAGCAAGTAATTTGCTGGGACTATTACAGAATAGGCTTGGGAAGGCCTGTCTACCTACCAGGGAGAAATAAGTCATGGGCTGAGGCGATGAGAGAATAGGCTTGGGAAGGCCTATCGAACTACCAGGGGCAAGCAAGTAATTTGCTAGGACTATTACAGAATAGGCTTGGGAAAGCCTGTCTACCTACCAGGGGCAAGCAAGTAATTTGCTGGGGCTATTACAGAATAGGCTTGGGAAGGCCTGTCTACCTACCAGGGACAAGCAAGTAATTTGCTGGGACTATTACAGAATAGGCTTGGGAAGGCCTGTCTACCTACCAGGGAGAAATAAGTCATGGGCTGAGGCGATGAGAGAATAGGCTTGGGAAGGCCTATCGACCTACCAGGGGCAAGCAAGTAATTTGCTGGGACTATTACAGAATAGGCTTAGGAAAGATGTCTAACTACCAGGGGCAAGCAAGTAATGTGCAGGGGCTATTAGAGAATTGGCTTGGGAAGCCCTGTCTACCTACCAGGGGCAAGAAATTAATTTGCTGGGGCTATTACAGAATAGGCTTGGGAAGGCCTGTCTACCTACCAGGGGCAAGCAAATAATTTGCTGGGGCTATTACAGAATAGGCTTGGGAAGGCCTGTCTACCTACCAGGGGCAAGCAAGTAATTTGTGGGGCTATTACAGAATAGGTTTGGGAAGGCCTGTCTACCTACCAGGGGCAAGCAAGTAATTTGCTGGGACTATTACAGAATAGGCTTGGGAAGGCCTGTCTACCTACCAAGGGCAAGCAAGTAATTTGCTGGGACTATTACAGAATAGGCTTGGGAAAGATGTCTACCTACCAGGGGCAAGCAAGTAATGTGCAGGGGCTATTAGAGAATTGGCTTGGGAAGCCCTGTCTACCTACCAGGGACAAGCAAGTAATTTGCTGGGACTATTACAGAATAGGCTTGGGAAGGCCTGTCTACCAACCAGGGAGAAATAAGTCATGGGCTGAGGCGATGAAAGAATAGGCTTGGGAAGGCCTATCGACCTACCAGGGGCAAGCAAGTAATTTGCTGGGGCTATTACAGAATAGGCTTGGGAAGGCCTGTCTACCTACCAGGGACAAGCAAGTAATTTGCTGGGACTATTACAGAATAGGCTTGGGAAGGCCTGTCTACCTACCAGGGAGAAATAAGTCATGGGCTGAGGCGATGAGAGAATAGGCTTGGGAAGGCCTATCGACCTACCAGGGGCAAGCAAGTAATTTGCTGGGACTATTACAGAATAGGCTTGGGAAAGCGTGTCTACCTACCAGGGGCAAGCAAGTAATTTGCTGGGACTATTACAGAATAGGCTTGGGAAGGCCTGTCTACCTACCAGGGGCAAGCAAGTAATTTGCTGGGACTATTACAGAATAGGCTTGGGAAAGATGTCTACCTACCAGGGGCAAGCAAGTAATGTGCAGGGGCTATGAGAGAAAAGGCTTTGGAAGGCCTGTCTAACTACCAGGGGCAAGCAAGTAATTTGCAGGGGCTATGAGAGAAAAGGCTTTGAAAGGCCTGTCTAACTACCAGGGGCAAGCAAGTAATTTGCAGGGGCTATGAGAGAAAAGGCTTGGGAAGGCCTGTCTACCTACCAGGGACAAGCAAGTAATTTGCTGGGACTATTACAGAATAGGCTTGGGAAGGCCTGTCTACCTACCAGAGGCAAGCAAGTAATTTGCTGGGGCTATTACAGAATAGGCTTGGGAAGGCCTGTCTACCTACCAGGGACAAGCAAGTAATTTGCAGGGGCTATGAGAGAAAAGGCTTGGGAAGGCCTGTCTACCTACCAGGGACAAGCAAGTAATTTGCTGGGACTATTACAGAATAGGCTTGGGAAGGCCTGTCTACCTACCAGGGAGAAATAAGTCATGGGCTGAGGCGATGAGAGAATACGCTTGGGAAGGCCTATAGACCTACCAGGGGCAAGCAAGTAATTTGCTGGGACTATTACAGAATAGGCTTGGGAAGGCCTGTCTACCTACCAGGGGCAAGCAAGTAATGTGCAGGGGCTATGAGAGAAAAGGCTTGGGAAGGCCTGTCTACCATACCAGGGGCAAGCAAGTAATTTGCTGGGGCTATTACAGAATAGGCTTGGGAAGGCCTGTCTACCTACCAGGGACAAGCAAGTAATTTGCTGGGACTATTACAGAATAGGCTTGGGAAGGCCTGTCTACCTACCAGGGAGAAATAAGTCATGGGCTGAGGCGATGAGAGAAAAGGCTTGGGAAGGCCTGTCTACCTACCAGGAGCAAGCAAGTAATTTGCTGGGACTATTACAGAATAGGCTTGGGAAGGCCTGTCTAGCTACCAGGGGCAAGCAAGTAATTTGCTGGGACTTTTACAGAATAGGCTTGGGAAAGATGTCTACCTACCAGGGGCAAGCAAGTAATGTGCAGGGGCTATTAGAGAATTGGCTTGGGAAGCCCTGTCTACCTACCAGGGGCTAGCAAGTAATTTGCTGGGGCTATTACAGAAAAGGCTTGGGAAGGCCTGTCTACCTACCAGGGGCAAGCAAGTAATTTCCTGGGGCTATTACAGAATAGGCTTGGGAAGGCCTGTCTACCTACCAGGGTTAAGCAAGTAATGTGCAGGGGCTATTAGAGAATTGGCTTGGGAAGCCCTGTCTACCTACCAAGGGCAAGCAAGTAATTTGCTGGGGCTATTACAGAATAGGCTTGGGAAGGCCTGTCTACCTACCAGGGGCAAGCAAGTAATGTGCAGGGGCTATGAGAGAAAATGCTTGGGAATGATGTCTACCTACCAGGGGCAAGCATGTAATTTGCAGGGGCTATGAGAGAAAAGGCTTTGGAAGGCCTGTCTAACTACCAGGGGCAAGCAAGTAATTTGCAGGGGCTATGAGAGAAAAGGCTTGGGAAGGCCTGTCTACCTACCAGGGGCAAGCAAGTAATTTCCTGGGGCTATTACAGAATAGGCTTGGGAAGGCCTGTCTACCTACCAGGGTTAAGCAAGTAATTTGCTGGGGCTATTACAGAATAGGTTTGGGAAGGCCTGTCTACCTACCAGGGGCAAGCAAGTAATTTGCTGGGACTATTACAGAATAGGCTTGGGAAGGCCTGTCTACCTACCAGGGGCAAGCAAGTAATTTGCTGGGACTATTACAGAATAGGCTTGGGAAAGATGTCTACCTACCAGGGGCAAGCAAGTAATGTGCAGGGGCTATTAGAGAATTGGCTTGGGAAGCCCTGTCTACCTACCAGGGACAAGCAAGTAATTTGCTGGGACTATTACAGAATAGGCTTGGGAAGGCCTGTCTACCTACCAGGGAGAAATAAGTCATGGGCTGAGGCGATGAGAGAATAGGCTTGGAAAGGCCTATCGACCTACCAGGGGCAAGCAAGTAATTTGCTAGGACTATTACAGAATAGGCTTGGGAAAGCCTGTCTACCTACCAGGGGCAAGCAAGTAATTTGCTGGGGCTATTACAAAATAGGCTTGGGAAGGCCTGTCTACCTACCAGGGACAAGCAAGTAATTTGCTGGGACTATTACAGAATAGGCTTGGGAAGGCCTGTCTACCTACCAGGGAGAAATAAGTCATGGGCTGAGGCGATGAGAGAATAGGCTTGGGAAGGCCTGTCTACCTACCAGGGACAAGCAAGTAATTTGCTGGGACTATTACAGAATAGGCTTGGGAAGGCCTGTCTACCTACCAGGGGCAAGCAAGTAATTTGCTGGGGCTATTACAGAATAGGCTTGGGAAGGCCTGTCTACCTACCAGGGACAAGCAAGTAATTTGCAGGGGCTATGAGAGAAAAGGCTTGGGAAGGCCTGTCTACCTACCAGGGACAAGCAAGTAATTTGCTGGGACTATTACAGAATAGGCTTGGGAAGGCCTGTCTACCTACCAGGGAGAAATAAGTCATGGGCTGAGGCGATGAGAGAATACGCTTGGGAAGGCCTATAGACCTACCAGGGGCAAGCAAGTAATTTGCTGGGACTATTACAGAATAGGCTTGGGAAGGCCTGTCTACCTACCAGGGGCAAGCAAGTAATGTGCAGGGGCTATGAGAGAAAAGGCTTGGGAAGGCCTGTCTACCATACCAGGGGCAAGCAAGTAATTTGCTGGGGCTATTACAGAATAGGCTTGGGAAGGCCTGTCTACCTACCAGGGACAAGCAAGTAATTTGCTGGGACTATTACAGAATAGGCTTGGGAAGGCCTGTCTACCTACCAGGGAGAAATAAGTCATGGGCTGAGGCGATGAGAGAAAAGGCTTGGGAAGGCCTGTCTACCTACCAGGGGCAAGCAAGTAATTTGCTGGGACTATTACAGAATAGGCTTGGGAAGGCCTGTCTAGCTACCAGGGGCAAGCAAGTAATTTGCTGGGACTTTTACAGAATAGGCTTGGGAAAGATGTCTACCTACCAGGGGCAAGCAAGTAATGTGCAGGGGCTATTAGAGAATTGGCTTGGGAAGCCCTGTCTACCTACCAGGGGCTAGCAAGTAATTTGCTGGGGCTATTACAGAATAGGCTTGGGAAGGCCTGTCTACCTACCAGGGGCAAGCAAGTAATTTGCTGGGACTACTACAGAATAGGCTTGGGAAAGATGTTTACCTACCAGGGAGAAATAAGTCATGGGCTGAGGCGATGAGAGAATAGGCTTGGGAAGGCCTATCGACCTACCAGGGGCAAGCAAGTAATTTGCTGGGACTATTACAGAATAGGCTTAGGAAAGATGTCTAACTACCAGGGGCAAGCAAGTAATGTGCAGGGGCTATTAGAGAATTGGCTTGGGAAGCCCTGTCTACCTACCAGGGGCAAGAAATTAATTTGCTGGGGCTATTACAGAATAGGCTTGGGAAGGCCTGTCTACCTACCAGGGGCAAGCAAATAATTTGCTGGGGCTATTACAGAATAGGCTTGGGAAGGCCTGTCTACCTACCAGGGGCAAGCAAGTAATTTGTGGGGCTATTACAGAATAGGTTTGGGAAGGCCTGTCTACCTACCAGGGGCAAGCAAGTAATTTGCTGGGACTATTACAGAATAGGCTTGGGAAGGCCTGTCTACCTACCAAGGGCAAGCAAGTAATTTGCTGGGACTATTACAGAATAGGCTTGGGAAAGATGTCTACCTACCAGGGGCAAGCAAGTAATGTGCAGGGGCTATTAGAGAATTGGCTTGGGAAGCCCTGTCTACCTACCAGGGACAAGCAAGTAATTTGCTGGGACTATTACAGAATAGGCTTGGGAAGGCCTGTCTACCTACCAGGGAGAAATAAGTCATGGGCTGAGGCGATGAAAGAATAGGCTTGGGAAGGCCTATCGACCTACCAGGGGCAAGCAAGTAATTTGCTGGGGCTATTACAGAATAGGCTTGGGAAGGCCTGTCTACCTACCAGGGACAAGCAAGTAATTTGCTGGGACTATTACAGAATAGGCTTGGGAAGGCCTGTCTACCTACCAGGGAGAAATAAGTCATGGGCTGAGGCGATGAGAGAATAGGCTTGGGAAGGCCTATCGACCTACCAGGGGCAAGCAAGTAATTTGCTGGGACTATTACAGAATAGGCTTGGGAAAGCGTGTCTACCTACCAGGGGCAAGCAAGTAATTTGCTGGGACTATTACAGAATAGGCTTGGGAAGGCCTGTCTACCTACCAGGGGCAAGCAAGTAATTTGCTGGGACTATTACAGAATAGGCTTGGGAAAGATGTCTACCTACCAGGGGCAAGCAAGTAATGTGCAGGGGCTATGAGAGAAAAGGCTTTGGAAGGCCTGTCTAACTACCAGGGGCAAGCAAGTAATTTGCAGGGGCTATGAGAGAAAAGGCTTTGAAAGGCCTGTCTAACTACCAGGGGCAAGCAAGTAATTTGCAGGGGCTATGAGAGAAAAGGCTTGGGAAGGCCTGTCTACCTACCAGGGACAAGCAAGTAATTTGCTGGGACTATTACAGAATAGGCTTGGGAAGGCCTGTCTACCTACCAGAGGCAAGCAAGTAATTTGCTGGGGCTATTACAGAATAGGCTTGGGAAGGCCTGTCTACCTACCAGGGACAAGCAAGTAATTTGCAGGGGCTATGAGAGAAAAGGCTTGGGAAGGCCTGTCTACCTACCAGGGACAAGCAAGTAATTTGCTGGGACTATTACAGAATAGGCTTGGGAAGGCCTGTCTACCTACCAGGGAGAAATAAGTCATGGGCTGAGGCGATGAGAGAATACGCTTGGGAAGGCCTATAGACCTACCAGGGGCAAGCAAGTAATTTGCTGGGACTATTACAGAATAGGCTTGGGAAGGCCTGTCTACCTACCAGGGGCAAGCAAGTAATGTGCAGGGGCTATGAGAGAAAAGGCTTGGGAAGGCCTGTCTACCATACCAGGGGCAAGCAAGTAATTTGCTGGGGCTATTACAGAATAGGCTTGGGAAGGCCTGTCTACCTACCAGGGACAAGCAAGTAATTTGCTGGGACTATTACAGAATAGGCTTGGGAAGGCCTGTCTACCTACCAGGGAGAAATAAGTCATGGGCTGAGGCGATGAGAGAAAAGGCTTGGGAAGGCCTGTCTACCTACCAGGAGCAAGCAAGTAATTTGCTGGGACTATTACAGAATAGGCTTGGGAAGGCCTGTCTAGCTACCAGGGGCAAGCAAGTAATTTGCTGGGACTTTTACAGAATAGGCTTGGGAAAGATGTCTACCTACCAGGGGCAAGCAAGTAATGTGCAGGGGCTATTAGAGAATTGGCTTGGGAAGCCCTGTCTACCTACCAGGGGCTAGCAAGTAATTTGCTGGGGCTATTACAGAAAAGGCTTGGGAAGGCCTGTCTACCTACCAGGGGCAAGCAAGTAATTTCCTGGGGCTATTACAGAATAGGCTTGGGAAGGCCTGTCTACCTACCAGGGTTAAGCAAGTAATGTGCAGGGGCTATTAGAGAATTGGCTTGGGAAGCCCTGTCTACCTACCAAGGGCAAGCAAGTAATTTGCTGGGGCTATTACAGAATAGGCTTGGGAAGGCCTGTCTACCTACCAGGGGCAAGCAAGTAATGTGCAGGGGCTATGAGAGAAAATGCTTGGGAATGATGTCTACCTACCAGGGGCAAGCATGTAATTTGCAGGGGCTATGAGAGAAAAGGCTTTGGAAGGCCTGTCTAACTACCAGGGGCAAGCAAGTAATTTGCAGGGGCTATGAGAGAAAAGGCTTGGGAAGGCCTGTCTACCTACCAGGGGCAAGCAAGTAATTTCCTGGGGCTATTACAGAATAGGCTTGGGAAGGCCTGTCTACCTACCAGGGTTAAGCAAGTAATTTGCTGGGGCTATTACAGAATAGGTTTGGGAAGGCCTGTCTACCTACCAGGGGCAAGCAAGTAATTTGCTGGGACTATTACAGAATAGGCTTGGGAAGGCCTGTCTACCTACCAGGGGCAAGCAAGTAATTTGCTGGGACTATTACAGAATAGGCTTGGGAAAGATGTCTACCTACCAGGGGCAAGCAAGTAATGTGCAGGGGCTATTAGAGAATTGGCTTGGGAAGCCCTGTCTACCTACCAGGGACAAGCAAGTAATTTGCTGGGACTATTACAGAATAGGCTTGGGAAGGCCTGTCTACCTACCAGGGAGAAATAAGTCATGGGCTGAGGCGATGAGAGAATAGGCTTGGAAAGGCCTATCGACCTACCAGGGGCAAGCAAGTAATTTGCTAGGACTATTACAGAATAGGCTTGGGAAAGCCTGTCTACCTACCAGGGGCAAGCAAGTAATTTGCTGGGGCTATTACAAAATAGGCTTGGGAAGGCCTGTCTACCTACCAGGGACAAGCAAGTAATTTGCTGGGACTATTACAGAATAGGCTTGGGAAGGCCTGTCTACCTACCAGGGAGAAATAAGTCATGGGCTGAGGCGATGAGAGAATAGGCTTGGGAAGGCCTGTCTACCTACCAGGGACAAGCAAGTAATTTGCTGGGACTATTACAGAATAGGCTTGGGAAGGCCTGTCTACCTACCAGGGGCAAGCAAGTAATTTGCTGGGGCTATTACAGAATAGGCTTGGGAAGGCCTGTCTACCTACCAGGGACAAGCAAGTAATTTGCAGGGGCTATGAGAGAAAAGGCTTGGGAAGGCCTGTCTACCTACCAGGGACAAGCAAGTAATTTGCTGGGACTATTACAGAATAGGCTTGGGAAGGCCTGTCTACCTACCAGGGAGAAATAAGTCATGGGCTGAGGCGATGAGAGAATACGCTTGGGAAGGCCTATAGACCTACCAGGGGCAAGCAAGTAATTTGCTGGGACTATTACAGAATAGGCTTGGGAAGGCCTGTCTACCTACCAGGGGCAAGCAAGTAATGTGCAGGGGCTATGAGAGAAAAGGCTTGGGAAGGCCTGTCTACCATACCAGGGGCAAGCAAGTAATTTGCTGGGGCTATTACAGAATAGGCTTGGGAAGGCCTGTCTACCTACCAGGGACAAGCAAGTAATTTGCTGGGACTATTACAGAATAGGCTTGGGAAGGCCTGTCTACCTACCAGGGAGAAATAAGTCATGGGCTGAGGCGATGAGAGAAAAGGCTTGGGAAGGCCTGTCTACCTACCAGGGGCAAGCAAGTAATTTGCTGGGACTATTACAGAATAGGCTTGGGAAGGCCTGTCTAGCTACCAGGGGCAAGCAAGTAATTTGCTGGGACTTTTACAGAATAGGCTTGGGAAAGATGTCTACCTACCAGGGGCAAGCAAGTAATGTGCAGGGGCTATTAGAGAATTGGCTTGGGAAGCCCTGTCTACCTACCAGGGGCAAGCAAGTAATTTCCAGGCGCTATGAGAGAAAAGGCTTGGGAAGGCCTGTCTATCTACCAGGGGCAAGCAAGTAATTTGCTGGGGCTATTACAGAATAGGCTTGGGAAGGCCTGTCTACCTACCAGGGGCAAGCAAGTAATTTGCTGGGACTACTACAGAATAGGCTTGGGAAAGATGTTTACCTACCAGGGGCAAGCAAGTAATGTGCAGGGGCTATTAGAGAATTGGCTTGGGAAGCCCTGTCTACCTACCAGGGGCAAGCAAGTAATTTGCTGGGGCTATTACAGAATAGGCTTGGGAAGGCCTGTCTACCTACCAGGGGCAAGCAAGTAATGTGCAGGGGCTATGAGAGAAAAGGCTTGGGAAGGCCTGTCTACCATACCAGGGGCAAGCAAAGAATGTGATGGGGTTATTAGAGAATTAGCTTGGGCTAACAGAGAATTTGCTTGGGCTATTACAGAATAGGCTTGGGAAGGCCTGTCTACCTACCAGGTGCAAGTAAGTCATGGGCTGTGGCTATAAGAGAAAAGGCCTGGGAAGGTTGGTCTACCTATAAGGGGCAAGCAAGTAATTTGCTGGGGCTATTACAGAATAGGCTTGGGAAGGCCTGTCTACCTACCAGGGGCAGGCAAGTAATTTGCTGGGGCTATGAGAGAATAGGCTTTGGGAAGGCCAGTCTACCTACCAGGGGCAAGAAAGTAATTTGCTGGGGCTTTTACAGAATAGGCTTGGGAAGGCCTGTCTACCTACCATGGGAAAGTAAATCATGGGCTGTTGTTATGAGAGAATAGGTTTGGGAAGGCCTATCTACCTACCAGGGGCAAGCAAGTAATATACTGGGGCTATTAGAGAATATGCTTGGGAAATAAGAGAATTGACTCGGGAAGGCCTGTCGACCTACCAGGGGCAAGCAAGTAATTTGCAGGGGTTATGAGAGAATTGGCTTGGGAAGGCCAGTCTACCTATAAGGGGTAAGAAAGTAATTTGCTGGGGCTATTACAGAATAGGCTTGGGAAGGCCTGTCTACCTACCAGGCTGTCTACCTACCAGGAGCAAGCAAGTAATTTTTTGGGGCTATTACAGAACAGGCTTGGGAAGGCCTGTCTACCTACCATGGGAAAGTAAATCATGGGCTGTTGTTATGAGAGAATAGGTTTGGGAAGGCCTATCTACCTACCAGGGGCAAGCAAGTAATTTGCAGGGGCTATGAGAGAAAAGGCTTGGGAAGGCCAGTCTACCTACCTGGGGCAAGCATGTAATTTGCTGGGGCTATCACAGAATAGGCTTGGGAAGGCCTGTCTACCTACCAGGGGCAAGCAAGTAATTTGCTGGTGCTATTGAAGAATAGGCTTGGGAAGGTCTTTCAACCTACCAGGGGCAAGCAAGTAATTTGCAGGGGCTATGAAAGAAAAGGCTTGGGAAGGCCAGTCTACCACCAGGGGCAAGCAATAATTTGCTGGGGCTTTTACAGAATAGGCTTGGGAAGGCCTGTCTACCTACCAGGTACAAGTAAGTCATGGGCTGTGGCTATGAGAGAAAAGGCCTGGGAAGGCTGGTCTACCTACCAGGGGCAGGCAAGTAATTTGCTGGGGCTATGAGAGAATAGGCTTGGGAAGGCCAGTCTACCTACCAGGGGCAAGAAAGTAATTTGCTGGGGCTTTGAGAGAAAAGGCTTGGGAAGGCCAGTCTACCTACCAGGGGCAAGCAAGTAATTTGCTGGGGCTATTACAGAATAGGCTTGGGAAGGCCTGTCTACCTACCAGGGGCAAGAAAGTAATTTGCTGGGGCTTTGAGAGAAAAGGCTTGGGAAGGCCAGTCTACCTACCAGGGGCAAGCAAGTAATTTGCTGGGGCTGTTACAGAATAGGCTTGGGAAGGCCTGTCTACCTACCAGGGGCAAGAAAGTAATTTGCTGGGGCTTTGAGAGAAAAGGCTTGGGAAGGCCAATCTACCTACCAGGGGCAAGCAAGTAATTTGCTGGGGCTATTACAGAATAGGCTTGGGAAAGCTTGTCTACCTACCATGGGAAAGTAAATCATGGGCTGTTGTTATGAGAGAATAGGTTTGGGAAGGCCTATCTACCTACCAGGGAAAAGCAAGTAATTTGCAGGGGCTATGAGAGAAAAGGCTTGGGAAGGCCAGTCTACCTACCTGGGGCAAGCAAGTAATTTTCTGGGGCTATCACAGAATAGGCCTGGGAAGGCCTGTCTACCTACCAGGGGCAAGTAAGTAATTTGCTGGGGCTATTGAAGAATGGGCTTGGGTAGGTCTTTCAACCTACCAGGGGCAAGCAAGTAATTTGCAGGGGCTATGAAAGAAAAGGCTTGGGAAGGCCAGTCTACCACCAGGGGCAAGCAATAATTTGCTGGGGCTTTTACAGAATAGGCTTGGGAAGGCCTGTCTACCTACCAGGTACAAGTAAGTCATGGGCTGTGGCTATGAGAGAAAAGGCCTGGGAAGGCTGGTCTACCTACCAGGGGCAGGCAAGTAATTTGCTGGGGCTATGAGAGAATAGGCTTGGGAAGGCCAGTCTACCTACCAGGGGCAAGCAAGTAATTTGCTGGGGCTATTACAGAATAGGCTTGGGAAGGACTGTCTACCTACCTGGGAAGGCTGGTCCCAGGCTGGGAAGTCTTGCCCTACCAGGGGCAAGCAGTTAATTTGAGGGGCTATGAGAGAAAAGGCTTGGGAAGGCCAGTCTACCTACCAGGAGCAAGCAAGTAATTTGCTGGGGCTATGAAAGAATAGGCTTGGGAAGGCCTTTCTACCTACCAGGGGAAGGAAAGTAATTTGCTGAAGCTAAGAGAGAATAGGCTTGGGAAGGCCAGTTTACCTACCAGGGGCAAGCAAGTAATTTGTGGGGCTATTACAGAATAGGTTTGGGAAGGCCTGTCTACCTACCAGGGGCAAGCAAGTAATTTGCTGGGACTATTAAAGAATAGGCTTGGGAAGGCCTGTCTACCTACCAGGGGCAAGCAAGTAATTTGCTGGGACTATTACAGAATAGGCTTGGGAAAGATGTCTACCTACCAGGGGCAAGCAAGTAATGTGCAGGGGCTATTAGAGAATTGGCTTGGGAAGCCCTGTCTACCTACCAGGGACAAGCAAGTAATTTGCTGGGACTATTACAGAATAGGCTTGGGAAGGCCTGTCTACCTACCAGGGAGAAATAAGTCATGGGCTGAGGCGATGAGAGAATAGGCTTGGGAAGGCCTATCGACCTACCAGGGGCAAGCAAGTACTTTGCTGGGGCTATTACAAAATAGGCTTGGGAAGGCCTGTCTACCTACAAGAGGCAAGCAAGTTATTTGCTGGGGCTATTACAGAATAGGCTTGGGAAGGCCTGTCTACCTACCAGGGGCAGGCAAGTAATTTGCTGGGGCTATGAGAGAATAGGCTTTGGGAAGGCCAGTCTACCTACCAGGGGCAAGAAAGTAATTTGCTGGGGCTTTGAGAGAAAAGGCTTGGGAAGGCCAGTCTACCTACCAGGGGCAAGCAAGTAATTTGCTGGGGCTTTTACAGAATAGGCTTGGGAAGGCCTGTCTACCTACCATGGGAAAGTAAATCATGGGCTGTTGTTATGAGAGAATAGGTTTGGGAAGGCCTATCTACCTACCAGGGGCAAGCAAGTAATATACTGGGGCTATTAGAGAATATGCTTGGGAAATAAGAGAATTGACTCGGGAAGGCCTGTCGACCTACCAGGGGCAAGCAAGTAATTTGCAGGGGTTATGAGAGAATTGGCTTGGGAAGGCCAGTCTACCTATAAGGGGTAAGAAAGTAATTTGCTGGGGCTATTACAGAATAGGCTTGGGAAGGCCTGTCTACCTACCAGGGGCAAGCAAGTAATTTGCAGGGGCTATGAAAGAAAAGGCTTGGGAAGGCCTGTCTACCTACCAGGGGCAAGCAAGTAATTTGCAGGGTCTATGAGAGAAAAGGCTTGGGAAGGCCTGTCTACCTACCAGGGGCAAGCAAGTAATTTGCTGGGGCTATGAGAGAATAGGCTTGGCAAGGCCTTTCTACCTACCAGGGGCAAGCAAAAATTTTGCTGGGGCTATGAAAGAATAGGCTTGGGAAGGCCTTTCTACCTACCAGGTGCAGGCAAGTAATTTGCTGAGGCTAAGAGAGAATAGGCTTGGGAAGGCCAGTCTACTTATCAGGGGAAAGCAAGTAATTTGCAGGGGCTATGAGAGAATAGGCGTGGGAAGGTCAGTCTACCTACCAGGGGCAAGCAAGTACTTTGCTGGGGCTATTACAAAATAGGCTTGGGAAGGCCTGTCTACCTACCAGAGGCAAGCAAGTAATTTGCTGGGGCTATTACAGAATAGGCTTGGGAAGGCCTGTCTACCTATCAGGGGCAAGCAAGTAATTTGCTAGGGCTATGAGAGAATAGGCTTGGGAAGGCCTTTCTACCTACCAGGGGCAGGCAAGTAATTTGCTGAGGCTAAGAGAGAATAGGCTTGGGAAGGCCAGTCTACCTACCAGGGGCAAGCAAGTAATTTGCTGGGGATATTACAGAATAGGCTTGGGAAGGCCTGTCTACCTACCAGGGGCAAGCAAGTAATTTGCTGGGGCTATGAAAGAATAGGCTTGGGAAGGCCTTTCGACCTACCAGGGGCAGGCAAGTAATTTGCTGAGGCTAAGAGAGAATAGGCTTGGGAAGGCCAGTCTACTTATCGGGGGCAAGCAAGTAATTTGCTAAGGCTATGAGAGAATAGGCTTGGGAAGGCCTTTCTACCTACCAGGGGCAAGCAAGTAATTTGCTGGGGCTATGAAAGAATAGGCTTGGGAAGGCCTTTCGACCTACCAGGGGCAGGCAAGTAATTTGCTGAGGCTAAGAGAGAATAGGCTTGGGAAGGCCAGTCTACTTATCAGGGGCAAGCAAGTAATTTGCTAAGGCTATGAGAGAATAGGCTTGGGAAGGCCTTTCTACCTACCAGGGGCAAGAAAGTAATTTGCTGGGGCTTTGAGAGAAAAGTCTTGGGAAGGCCAGTCTACCTACCAGGGGCAAGCAAGTAATTTGCTGGGGCTATTACAGAATAGGCTTGGGCTATAAGAGAATTGGTTTGGGAAGGCCAGTCTACCTAACAGGGGCAAGCAAGTAATTTGCTGGGGCTATTACAGAATAGGCTTGGGAAGGCCTGTCTACCTACCAGGGGCAAGCAAGTAATTTGCTGCGGCTATTTCAGAATACGCTTGGGAAGGCCTGTCTACCTACCAGGGGCAAGCAAGTAATTTCCAGGCGCTATGAGAGAAAAGGCTTGGGAAGGCCTGTCTATCTACCAGGGGCAAGCAAGTAATTTGCTGGGGCTATTACAGAATAGGCTTGGGAAGGCCTGTCTATCTATCAGGGGCAAGCAAGTAATTTGATGGGGCTATTACAAAATAGGCTTGGGAAGGCCAGTCTACCTACCAGGGGCAGGCAAGTAATTTGCAGGGGCTATGAAAGAAAACGCTTGGGAAGGCCAGTATACCTACCAGGAGCAAGCAAGTAATTTGCTGGGGCTATGAAAGAATAGGCTTGGGAAGGCCTTTCTACCTACCAGGGGAAGGAAAGTAATTTGCTGAAGCTAAGAGAGAATAGGCTTGGGAAGGCCAGTTTACCTACCAGGAGCAAGCAAGTAATTTGCTGGGGCTATTACAGAATAGGCTTGGGAAGGACTGTCTACCTACCAGGGGCAAGCAAGTACTTTGCTGGGGCTATTACAGAATAGACTTGGGAAGGCCAGTCTATCTACCAGGGGCAAGCAAGTAATTTGCTGGGGCTATTTCAGAATACGCTTGGGAAGGCCTGTCTACCTACCAGGGGCAAGCAAGTAATTTCCAGGCGCTATGAGAGAAAAGGCTTGGGAAGGCCTGTCTATCTACCAGGGGCAAGCAAGTAATTTGCTGGGGCTATTACAGAATAGGCTTGGGAAGGCCTGTCTATCTACCAGGGGCAAGCAAGTAATTTGCAGGGGCTATTACAGAATAGGCTTGGGAAAGCCTGTCTACCTACCAGGGGCAGCAAGTAATGTGCTGGGGCTATTAGAGAATTGGCTAGGATATAAGAGAATTGTTTCGGGAAGGCCGGCGACCTACCAGGGTCAAGCAAGTAATTTGCTGGGGCAATGAGAGAAAAGGCTTGGGAAGGCCTGTCTACCTACCAAGGGCAAGCAAATAATTTGCAGGGGCTATGAAAGAAAAAGCTTGGGAAGGCCTGTCTACCTACCAGGAGCAGGGAAGTAATTTGCAGGGGCTATGAGAGAAAAGGCTTGCGAAGGCCTGTCTACCTACCAGGGGCAAGCAAAGAATGTGATGGGGTTATTAGAGAATTAGCTTGGGCTAACAGAGAATTTGCTTGGGCTATTACAGAATAGGCTTGGGAAGGCCTGTCTACCTACCAGGTGCAAGTAAGTCATGGGCTGTGGCTATAAGAGAAAAGGCCTGGGAAGGTTGGTCTACCTATAAGGGGCAAGCAAGTAATTTGCTGGGGCTATTACAGAATAGGCTTGGGAAGGCCTGTCTACCTACCAGGGGCAGGCAAGTAATTTGCTGGGGCTATGAGAGAATAGGCTTTGGGAAGGCCAGTCTACCTACCAGGGGCAAGAAAGTAATTTGCTGGGGCTTTTACAGAATAGGCTTGGGAAGGCCTGTCTACCTACCATGGGAAAGTAAATCATGGGCTGTTGTTATGAGAGAATAGGTTTGGGAAGGCCTATCTACCTACCAGGGGCAAGCAAGTAATATACTGGGGCTATTAGAGAATATGCTTGGGAAATAAGAGAATTGACTCGGGAAGGCCTGTCGACCTACCAGGGGCAAGCAAGTAATTTGCAGGGGTTATGAGAGAATTGGCTTGGGAAGGCCAGTCTACCTATTAGGGGTAAGAAAGTAATTTGCTGGGGCTATTACAGAATAGGCTTGGGAAGGCCTGTCTACCTACCAGGCTGTCTACCTACCAGGAGCAAGCAAGTAATTTTTTGGGGCTATTACAGAATAGGCTTGGGAAGCCTGTCTACCTACCATGGGAAAGTAAATCATGGGCTGTTGTTATGAGAGAATAGGTTTGGGAAGGCCTATCTACCTACCAGGGGCAAGCAAGTAATTTGCAGGGGCTATGAGAGAAAAGGCTTGGGAAGGCCAGTCTACCTACCTGGGGCAAGCATGTAATTTGCTGGGGCTATCACAGAATAGGCTTGGGAAGGCCTGTCTACCTACCAGGGGCAAGCAAGTAATTTGCTGGTGCTATTGAAGAATAGGCTTGGGAAGGTCTTTCAACCTACCAGGGGCAAGCAAGTAATTTGCAGGGGCTATGAAAGAAAAGGCTTGGGAAGGCCAGTCTACCACCAGGGGCAAGCAATAATTTGCTGGGGCTTTTACAGAATAGGCTTGGGAAGGCCTGTCTACCTACCAGGTACAAGTAAGTCATGGGCTGTGGCTATGAGAGAAAAGGCCTGGGAAGGCTGGTCTACCTACCAGTGGCAGGCAAGTAATTTGCTGGGGCTATGAGAGAATAGGCTTGGGAAGGCCAGTCTACCTACCAGGGGCAAGAAAGTAATTTGCTGGGGCTTTGAGAGAAAAGGCTTGGGAAGGCCAGTCTACCTACCAGGGGCAAGCAAGTAATTTGCTGGGGCTATTACAGAATAGGCTTGGGAAGGCCTGTCTACCTACCAGGGGCAAGAAAGTAATTTGCTGGGGCTTTGAGAGAAAAGGCTTGGGAAGGCCAGTCTACCTACCAGGGGCAAGCAAGTAATTTGCTGGGGCTGTTACAGAATAGGCTTGGGAAGGCCTGTCTACCTACCAGGGGCAAGAAAGTAATTTGCTGGGGCTTTGAGAGAAAAGGCTTGGGAAGGCCAATCTACCTACCAGGGGCAAGCAAGTAATTTGCTGGGGCTATTACAGAATAGGCTTGGGAAAGCTTGTCTACCTACCATGGGAAAGTAAATCATGGGCTGTTGTTATGAGAGAATAGGTTTGGGAAGGCCTATCTACCTACCAGGGGCAAGCAAGTAATTTGCAGGGGCTATGAGAGAAAAGGCTTGGGAAGGCCAGTCTACCTACCTGGGGCAAGCAAGTAATTTTCTGGGGCTATCACAGAATAGGCCTGGGAAGGCCTGTCTACCTACCAGGGGCAAGTAAGTAATTTGCTGGGGCTATTGAAGAATAGGCTTGGGTAGGTCTTTCAACCTACCAGGGGCAAGCAAGTAATTTGCAGGGGCTATGAAAGAAAAGGCTTGGGAAGGCCAGTCTACCACCAGGGGCAAGCAATAATTTGCTGGGGCTTTTACAGAATAGGCTTGGGAAGGCCTGTCTACCTACCAGGTACAAGTAAGTCATGGGCTGTGGCTATGAGAGAAAAGGCCTGGGAAGGCTGGTCTACCTACCAGGGACAGGCAAGTAATTTGCTGGGGCTATGAGAGAATAGGCTTGGGAAGGCCAGTCTACCTACCAGGGGCAAGCAAGTAATTTGCTGGGGCTATTACAGAATAGGCTTGGGAAGGACTGTCTACCTACCTGGGAAGGCTGGTCCCAGGCTGGGAAGTCTTGCCCTACCAGGGGCAAGCAGTTAATTTGAGGGGCTATGAGAGAAAAGGCTTGGGAAGGCCAGTCTACCTACCAGGAGCAAGCAAGTAATTTGCTGGGGCTATGAAAGAATAGGCTTGGGAAGGCCTTTCTACCTACCAGGGGAAGGAAAGTAATTTGCTGAAGCTAAGAGAGAATAGGCCTGGGAAGGCCAGTTTACCTACCAGGGGCAAGCAAGTAATTTGCTGGGGCAATTACAGAATAGGCTTGGGAAGGACTGTCTACCTACCAGGGGCAAGCAAGTACTTTGCTGGGGCTATTACAGAATAGACTTGGGAAGGCCAGTCTATCTACCAGGGGCAAGCAAGTAATTTGCTGGGGCTATTTCAGAATACGCTTGGGAAGGCCTGTCTACCTACCAGGGGCAAGCAAGTAATTTCCAGGCGCTATGAGAGAAAAGGCTTGGGAAGGCCTGTCTATCTACCAGGGGCAAGCAAGTAATTTGCTGGGGCTATTACAGAATAGGCTTGGGAAGGCCTGTCTATCTACCAGGGGCAAGCAAGTAATTTGCAGGGGCTATTACAGAATAGGCTTGGGAAAGCCTGTCTACCTACCAGGGGCAAGCAAGTAATGTGCTGGGGCTATTAGAGAATTGGCTAGGATATAAGAGAATTGTTTCGGGAAGGCCGGCGAACTACCAGGGTCAAGCAAGTAATTTGCTGGGGCAATGAGAGAAAAGGCTTGGGAAGGCCTGTCTACCTACCAAGGGCAAGCAAATAATTTGCAGGGGCTATGAAAGAAAAAGCTTGGGAAGGCCTGTCTACCTACCAGGAGCAGGGAAGTAATTTGCAGGGGCTATGAGAGAAAAGGCTTGCGAAGGCCTGTCTACCTACCAGGGGCAAGCAAAGAATGTGATGGGGTTATTAGAGAATTAGCTTGGGCTAACAGAGAATTTGCTTGGGCTATTACAGAATAGGCTTGGGAAGGCCTGTCTACCTACCAGGTGCAAGTAAGTCATGGGCTGTGGCTATAAGAGAAAAGGCCTGGGAAGGTTGGTCTACCTATAAGGGGCAAGCAAGTAATTTGCTGGGGCTATTACAGAATAGGCTTGGGAAGGCCTGTCTACCTACCAGGGGCAGGCAAGTAATTTGCTGGGGCTATGAGAGAATAGGCTTTGGGAAGGCCAGTCTACCTACCAGGGGCAAGAAAGTAATTTGCTGGGGCTTTGAGAGAAAAGGCTTGGGAAGGCCAGTCTACCTACCAGGGGCAAGCAAGTAATTTGCTGGGGCTTTTACAGAATAGGCTTGGGAAGGCCTGTCTACCTACCATGGGAAAGTAAATCATGGGCTGTTGTTATGAGAGAATAGGTTTGGGAAGGCCTATCTACCTACCAGGGGCAAGCAAGTAATTTGCAGGGGCTATGAGAGAAAAGGCTTGGGAAGGCCAGTCTACCTACCAGGGGCAAGCAAGTAATATACTGGGGCTATTAGAGAATATGCTTGGGAAATAAGAGAATTGACTCGGGAAGGCCTGTCGACCTACCAGGGGCAAGCAAGTAATTTGCAGGGGTTATGAGAGAATTGGCTTGGGAAGGCCAGTCTACCTATAAGGAGCAAGCAAGTAATTTTTTGGGGCTATTACAGAATAGGCTTGGGAAGGCCTGTCTACCTACCATGGGAAAGTAAATCATGGGCTGTTGTTATGAGAGAATAGGTTTGGGAAGGCCTATCTACCTACCAGGGGCAAGCAAGTAATTTGCAGGGGCTATGAGAGAAAAGGCTTGGGAAGGCCAGTCTACCTACCTGGGGCAAGCATGTAATTTGCAGGGGCTATTACAGAATAGGCTTGGGAAGGCCTGTCTACCCACCAGGGGCAAGCAAGTAATTTGCTGGGGCTATGACAGAATAGGCTTGGGAAGGCCTGTCTACCTACCAGGGGCAAGCAAGTAATTTGCTGGGGCTATTGAAGAATAGGCTTGGGAAGGTCTTTCTACCTTCCTGGGGCAAGCAAGTAATTTGCTGGGGCTATCACAGAATTGGCTTGGGAAGGCCTGTCTACCTACCAGGGGCAAGCAAGTAATTTGCTGGTGCTATTGAAGAATAGGCTTGGGAAGGTCTTTCAACCTACCAGGGGCAAGCAAGTAATTTGCAGGGGCTATGAAAGAAAAGGCTTGGGAAGGCCAGTCTACCACCAGGGGCAAGCAATAATTTGCTGGGGCTTTTACAGAATAGGCTTGGGAAGGCCTGTCTACCTACCAGGTACAAGTAAGTCATGGGCTGTGGCTATGAGAGAAAAGGCCTGGGAAGGCTGGTCTACCTACCAGGGGCAGGCAAGTAATTTGCTGGGGCTATGAGAGAATAGGCTTGGGAAGGCCAGTCTACCTACCAGGGGCAAGAAAGTAATTTGCTGGGGCTTTGAGAGAAAAGGCTTGGGAAGGCCAGTCTACCTACCAGGGGCAAGCAAGTAATTTGCTGGGGCTATTACAGAATAGGCTTGGGAAGGCCTGTCTACCTACCAGGGGCAAGAAAGTAATTTGCTGGGGCTTTGAGAGAAAAGGCTTGGGAAGGCCAGTCTACCTACCAGGGGCAAGCAAGTAATTTGCTGGGGCTATTACAGAATAGGCTTGGGAAAGCTTGTCTACCTACCATGGGAAAGTAAATCATGGGCTGTTGTTATGAGAGAATAGGTTTGGGAAGGCCTATCTACCTACCAGGGGCAAGCAAGTAATTTGCAGGGGCTATGAGAGAAAAGGCTTGTGAAGGCCAGTCTACCTACCTGGGGCAAGCAAGTAATTTTCTGGGGCTATCACAGAATAGGCCTGGGAAGGCCTGTCTACCTACCAGGGGCAAGCAAGTAATTTGCTGGGGCTATTACAGAATAGGCTTGGGAAGGCCTGTCTACCTACCAGGGGCAAGAAAGTAATTTGCTGGGGCTTTGAGAGAAAAGGCTTGGGAAGGCCAGTCTACCTACCAGGGGCAAGCAAGTAATTTGCTGGGGCTATTACAGAATAGGCTTGGGAAGGCCTGTCTACCTGCCAGGTACAAGTAAGTCATGGGCTGTGGCTATGAGAGAAAAGGCCTGGGAAGGCTGGTCTACCTACCAGGGGCAGGCAAGTAATTTGCTGGGGCTATGAGAGAATAGGCTTGGGAAGGCCAGTCTACCTACCAGGGGCAAGCAAGTAATTTGCTGGGGCTATTACAGAATAGGCTTGGGAAGGACTGTCTACCTACCTGGGAAGGCTGGTCCCAGGCTGGGAAGGCTTGCCCTACCAGGGGCAAGCAGTTAATTTGAGGGGCTATGAGAGAAAAGGCTTGGGAAGGCCAGTCTACCTACCAGGAGCAAGCAAGTAATTTGCTGGGGCTATGAAAGAATAGGCTTGGGAAGGCCTTTCTACCTACCAGGGGAAGGCAAGTAATTTGCTGAAGCTAAGAGAGAATAGGCTTGGGAAGGCCAGTTTACCTACCAGGGGCAAGCAAGTAATTTGCTGGGGCTATTACAGAATAGGCTTGGGAAGGACTGTCTACCTACCAGGGGCAAGCAAGTACTTTGCTGGGGCTATTTCAGAATACGCTTGGGAAGGCCTGTCTACCTACCAGGGGCAAGCAAGTAATTTCCAGGCGCTATGAGAGAAAAGGCTTGGGAAGGCCTGTCTATCTACCAGAGGCAAGCAAGTAATTTGCTGGGGCTATTACAGAATAGGCTTGGGAAGGCCTGTCTATCTACCAGGGGCAAGCAAGTAATTTGCAGGGGCTATTACAGAATAGGCTTGGGAAAGCCTGTCTACCTACCAGGGGCAAGCAAGTAATGTGCTGGGGCTATTAGAGAATTGGCTTAGGAAGGCCTGTCTACCTACCAAGGGCAAGCAAATAATTTGAAGGGGCTATGAAAGAAAAAGCTTGGGAAGGCCTGTCTACCTACCAGGAGCAGGGAAGTAATTTGCAGGGGCTATGAGAGAAAAGGCTTGCGAAGGCCTGTCTACCTACCAGGGGCAAGGAAAGAATGTGATGGGGTTATTAGAGAATTAGCTTGGGCTAACAGAGAATTTGCTTGGGCTATTACAGAATAGGCTTGGGAAGGCCTGTCTACCTACCAGGTGCAAGTAAGTCATGGGCTGTGGCTATAAGAGAAAAGGCCTGGGAAGGCTGGTCTACCTATAAGGGGCAAGCAAGTAATTTGCTGGGGCTATTACAGAATAGGCTTGGGAAGGCCTGTCTACCTACCAGGGGCAAGCAAGTAATTTGCTGTTGCTATTGAAGAATAGGCTTGGGAAGGTCTTTCAACCTACCAGGGGCAAGCAAGTAATTTGCAGGGGCTATGAAAGAAAAGGCTTGGGAAGGCCAGTCTACCACCAGGGGCAAGCAATAATTTGCTGGGGCTTTTACAGAATAGGCTTGGGAAGGCCTGTCTACCTACCAGGTACAAGTAAGTCATGGGCTGTGGCTATGAGAGAAAAGGCCTGGGAAGGCTGGTCTACCTACCAGGGGCAGGCAAGTAATTTGCTGGGGCTATGAGAGAATAGGCTTGGGAAGGCCAGTCTACCTACCAGGGGCAAGCAAGTAATTTGCTGGGGCTATTACAGAATAGGCTTGGGAAGGACTGTCTACCTACCTGGGAAGGCTGGTCCCAGGCTGGGAAGGCTTGCCCTACCAGGGGCAAGCAGTTAATTTGAGGGGCTATGAGAGAAAAGGCTTGGGAAGGCCAGTCTACCTACCAGGGGAAGGCAAGTAATTTGCTGAAGCTAAGAGAGAATAGGCTTGGGAAGGCCAGTTTACCTACCAGGGGCAAGCAAGTAATTTGCTGGGGCTATTACAGAATAGGCTTGGGAAGGACTGTCTACCTACCAGGGGCAAGCAAGTACTTTGCTGGGGCTATTTCAGAATACGCTTGGGAAGGCCTGTCTACCTACCAGGGGCAAGCAAGTAATTTCCAGGCGCTATGAGAGAAAAGGCTTGGGAAGGCCTGTCTATCTACCAGAGGCAAGCAAGTAATTTGCTGGGGCTATTACAGAATAGGCTTGGGAAGGCCTGTCTATCTACCAGGGGCAAGCAAGTAATTTGCAGGGGCTATTACAGAATAGGCTTGGGAAAGCCTGTCTACCTACCAGGGGCAAGCAAGTAATGTGCTGGGGCTATTAGAGAATTGGCTTAGGAAGGCCTGTCTACCTACCAAGGGCAAGCAAATAATTTGCAGGGGCTATGAAAGAAAAAGCTTGGGAAGGCCTGTCTACCTACCAGGAGCAGGGAAGTAATTTGCAGGGGCTATGAGAGAAAAGGCTTGCGAAGGCCTGTCTACCTACCAGGGGCAAGGAAAGAATGTGATGGGGTTATTAGAGAATTAGCTTGGGCTAACAGAGAATTTGCTTGGGCTATTACAGAATAGGCTTGGGAAGGCCTGTCTACCTACCAGGTGCAAGTAAGTCATGGGCTGTGGCTATAAGAGAAAAGGCCTGGGAAGGCTGGTCTACCTATAAGGGGCAAGCAAGTAATTTGCTGGGGCTATTACAGAATAGGCTTGGGAAGGCCTGTCTACCTACCAGGGGCAGGCAAGTAATTTGCTGGGGCTATGAGAGAATAGGCTTTGGGAAGGCCAGTCTACCTACCAGGGGCAAGAAAGTAATTTGCTGGGGCTTTGAGAGAAAAGGCTTGGGAAGGCCAGTCTACCTACAAGGGGCAAGCAAGTAATTTGCTGGGGCTTTTACAGAATAGGCTTGGGAAGGCCTGTCTACCTACCATGGGAAAGTAAATCATGGGCTGTTGTTATGAGAGAATAGGTTTGGGAAGGCCTATCTACCTACCAGGGGCAAGCAAGTAATATACTGGGGCTATTAGAGAATATGCTTGGGAAATAAGAGAATTGACTCGGGAAGGCCTGTCGACCTACCAGGGGCAAGCAAGTAATTTGCAGGGGTTATGAGAGAATTGGCTTGGGAAGGCCAGTCTACCTATAAGGGGTAAGAAAGTAATTTGCTGGGGCTATTACAGAATAGGCTTGGGAAGGCCTGTCTACCTACCAGGCTGTCTACCTACCAGGAGCAAGCAAGTAATTTTTTGGGGCTATTACAGAATAGGCTTGGGAAGGCCTGTCTACCTACCATGGGAAAGTAAATCATGGGCTGTTGTTATGAGAGAATAGGTTTGGGAAGGCCTATCTACCTACCAGGGGCAAGCAAGTAATTTGCAGGGGCTATGAGAGAAAAGGCTTGGGAAGGCCAGTCTACCTACCTGGGGCAAGCATGTAATTTGCAGGGGCTATTACAGAATAGGCTTGGGAAGGCCTGTCTACCTACCAGGGGCAAGCAAGTAATTTGCTGGGGCTATGACAGAATAGGCTTGGGAAGGCCTGTCTACCTACCAGGGGCAAGCAAGTAATTTGCTGGGGCTATTGAAGAATAGGCTTGGGAAGGTCTTTCTACCTACCTGGGGCAAGCAAGTAATTTGCCGGGGCTATCACAGAATAGGCTTGGGAAGGCCTGTCTACCTACCAGGGGCAAGCAAGTAATTTGCTGGTGCTATTGAAGAATAGGCTTGGGAAGGTCTTTCAACCTACCAGGGGCAAGCAAGTAATTTGCAGGGGCTATGAAAGAAAAGGCTTGGGAAGGCCAGTCTACCACCAGGGGCAAGCAATAATTTGCTGGGGCTTTTACAGAATAGGCTTGGGAAGGCCTGTCTACCTACCAGGTACAAGTAAGTCATGGGCTGTGGCTATGAGAGAAAAGGCCTGGGAAGGCTGGTCTACCTATCAGGGGCAGGCAAGTAATTTGCTGGGGCTATGAGAGAATAGGCTTGGGAAGGCCAGTCTACCTACCAGGGGCAAGAAAGTAATTTGCTGGGGCTTTGAGAGAAAAGGCTTGGGAAGGCCAGTCTACCTACCAGGGGCAAGCAAGTAATTTGCTGGGGCTATTACAGAATAGGCTTGGGAAGGCCTGTCTACCTACCAGGGGCAAGAAAGTAATTTGCTGGGGCTTTGAGAGAAAAGGCTTGGGAAGGCCAGTCTACCTACCAGGGGCAAGCAAGTAATTTTCTGGGGCTATCACAGAATAGGCCTGGGAAGGCCTGTCTACCTACCAGGGGCAAGCAAGTAATTTGCTGGGGCTATTGAAGAATAGGCTTGGGAAGGTCTTTCTACCTACCTGGGGCAAGCAAGTAATTTTCTGGGGCTATCACAGAATAGGCTTGGGAAGGTGTGTCTACCTACCAGGGGCAAGAAAGTAATTTGCTGGCGCTACGAGAGAAAAGGCTTGGGAATGCCAGTCTACCTACCAGGGGCAAGAAAGTAATTTGCAGGGGCTATGAGAGAATAGGAATGGGAAGGCCAGTCTACCTACCAGGGGAACGTAAATCATGGGCTGTTTCTATGAGAGAATAGGTTTGGGAAGGCCTGTCTACCTACCAGTGGCAAGCAAGTAATTTGCTGGGGCTATTACTGTCATGTACGAGACGGAGGACCCAGTTGCGTATCGCTGACACAGGACTTTATTGATGTTGACAGGCAAAGAAAACAATCAGGTCAAGTTGTAATGGATAGTTGACATGCTAGCGTATGCTGGAACGCTGACGATCTGACACTGGATGTTGTCTGCTCGAGGCTTTTATAGTCTTCTCAGTTATTCTTTATGACATAATAAAGGACTTTGTGTTGCATGAGTATGGAGCAACATAATAAAGGGTCTTGTGATATATGAGTGTGAAACAATATGATGACTAGCTGATGAAACATTACTAGCTGAAATATTACACATGCAAGAAGATGAGACATTAATGGCAGAAACATTAATAAATTAATGGCTGAAACATTAATAAATTAATGGCAGAAACATTAATACGTGACAATTACAGAAAAGGCTTGGGAAAGCCTGTCTACCTACCAGGGGCAAGCAAGTAATTTGCAGTGGCTATGAGAGAATAGGAATGGGAAGGCCAGTCTGCCTACCAGGGGAAAGTAAATCATGGGCTGTTTCTATGAGAGAATAGGCTTGGGAAGGCCTGTCTACCTACCAGGTGCAAGTAAGTAATGGGCTGTGGCTATGAGAGAAAAGGCCTGGGAAGGCTGGTCTACCTACGAGGGGCAAGCAAGTAATTTGCAGGGGCTAGGAAAGAAAAGGCTTGGGAAGGCCTGTCTACATACCAGGGGCAAGCAAGTAATTTGCTGGGGCTATTACAGAATTGGCTTGGGATATAAGAGAAATGGCTCGGGAAGGCCAGTCGACCTACCAGGGAGAAGTAAGTCATGGGCTGAGGCAATGAGAGAATAGGCTTGGGAAGGGCAGTCTACCTACCAGGGGCAAGTGAGTAATTTGCTGGGGTTATGAGAGAAAAGGCTTGGGAAGGCCTGTCTACCTACCTGGGAAAGCTGGTCCCAGGCTGGGAAGGCTTGCCCTAACAGGGGCAAGCAATTAATTTGCAGGGGCTATGAGAGAAAAGGCTTGGGAAGGCCTGTCTACCTACCAGGGGCAAGCAAGTACAGTGGTACCTCTACATACGAAGTTAATCCGTTCCAGGACCTTGTTTGTAAGTCGAAATGGTCGTATGTCGAGCAGGATTTTCCCATAGGAATACATTATAATTCCATTAATTCGTTCCACAGCCCAAAAACCTTCACTAAATCCTTAAAAAATACTGCTGGTACTATTACAAATGGCAATTACACATAGCAAAACAAATAAATTATAAATCAAAATCGGAATAATAATAATAATAATAATAATCATGATAATAATAATAATTCCTGTATTAATGTAACGAATCGGGTTCTAATGTGGCGGACGTTTTTTGCTGACCCTGAACGCACCGCGGTGCTGACGTGCCAGAGGCAGACCGGTGAGCTTGAGTTTCACTTTCACTTTGAATGTTTTCTTAACACCGTCAATTGCGGCAGACAGAAGGTGTTTTTTTTTTGAATAAGTTGTGAAATAAATTATAAAAACGTGGCGAAGTTGGCGATTTCTCTGGAGATGTTACCACAATAAGAATTGTCAGCTTAACTTATAAAGACTGGCGAACGATGGTCGGAGGAGGACCGTGGAGATGTATTGTTGAGCCATTTCACGGATGCCCACCCTACGCTCATATTTTTCTGTCATTTGCATCTTCATTTAGAAGGTAAGCGTCAACTTTTTCCTTGTTTCACCACCTGTACCAACCTTTTCTGAAACCAGTGTTGATTTGTCACACAAGAAAATCCGCCGTGCATTCGTCTGCGGTGCTGCCATTGTCGTCGTATTTCGAGCATGTCGTCGGATGTAGAAACAAATGGCGAGTCAAATTTTACGACAGATGTCGAAAAATTCGTGTGTCGAAGCGATCGTATGTAGAGGTACCACTGTAATTTGATGGGGCTATTACAGAATAGGCTTGGGAAGGCCTGTCTACCTACCAGGTGCAAGTAAGTCATGGGCTGGGGCAATGAAAGAATAGGCTTGGGAAGGCCAGTCTACCTACCAAGGGCAAACAAGTAATTTGCTGGGGCTATGAGAGAAAAGGTTAGGGAAGGCTAGTCTACCTACCAGTGGAAAGCAAGTCATGGGCTGGCCTATAAGTGATTAGGCTTGGGATGGCCAGTCTACCTACCAGGGGCAAGCAAGTAATGTGCTGGGGCTATGAGAGAAAAGGTTAGGGAAGGCTAGTCTACCTACCAGTGGAAAGCAAGTCATGGGCTGGCCTATAAGTGATTAGGCTTGGGATGGCCAGTCTACCTACCAGGGGCAGGCAAGTAATTTGCAGGGGCTATGAGAGAATTGGCTTGGGAAGGCCAGTCTACCTACCAGGAGCAGGCAAGTAATTTGCAGGGGCTATGAGAGAATTGGCTTGGGAAGGCCAGTCTACCTACAAGGGGTAAGAAAGTAATTTGCCGGGGCTATGAAAGAATAGGCTTGGGAAGGCCAGTCTACCAACCAGGGTCAAGCAAGTAATTTGCTGGGGCAATGAAAGAATAGGCTTGGGAAGGCCAGTCTACCTACCAGGGGCAAGCAAGTAATTTGCTGGGGCTATGAGAGAAAAGGTTAGGGAAGGCTAGTCTACCTACCAGTGGAAAGCAAGTCATGGGCTGGCCTATAAGTGATTAGGCTTGGGAAGGCCAGTCTACCTACCAGGGGCAAGCAAGTAATGTGCTGGGGCTATGAGAGAAAAGGCTTGGGAAGGCCAGTCTACCTACCAGGAGCAGGCAAGTAATTTGCAGGGGCTATGAGAGAATTGGTTTGGGAAGGCCAATCTGCCTACAAGGGGTAAGAAAGTAATTTGCCGGGGCTATGAAAGAATAGGCTTGGGAAGGCCAGTCTACCTACCAGGGGCAAGCAAGTAATGGGCGGTAGCTATTAGTGAATGGGCTTGGGCTGTAAGAGAATGCCTGGGCTATAAGAGAATGTGCTTGGGAAGATCTGTGTATATACCAGGGGCATGCAAGTCATGGGCGTGGGCTGTAAGAGAATATGCTTGGGAAGACCTGTCTCCCTACCAGGGGCAAGAAAGTCATGGGTGAGGGCTATGAGAGAATAGGCCTGGAAAGGCCAGTCTACCGACCAGCTATGAGCAACAGATGTTCTGGCGCTATTAGAGAAGAGGCATAGGCTGTAAGAGAATTGCCTTTGGCTATAAGAGAATGGCTTGGGAAGGCCCGTCTAACTACCAGGGGCAAGCAAGTCATGGTCTGGGGCTATGAGAGAATAGGCTTGGGAAGGCCAGTCTGACTTCCAGGGGCAAGCAAGTAATGGGCGTGGGCGATGAGAGAATGGGCATGGGCTATAAGAGAATTGGCTTGAGAAGGCTAGTCTACCTACCAGGGATAAGCAAATCGTGGGCTCGGGCTATGAGAGCATAGGCTTGGGAAGGCCAGTCTACCTACCATTGGTGAGGAAGAAATATGCTGGGGCTATTAGAGAATTGGCATGGGAAGGCTAGTCTACCTACCAGGCATAAGCAAGTCATGGGCTGGGGCTATGAGAGAATAGGCTTGGGAAGGCCAGTCTACCTACCATTGGTGAGGAAGAAATATGCTGGGGCTATTAGAGAATTGGCATGGGAAGGCTACTCTACCTACCAGGGATAAGCAAGTCATGGGCTGGGGCTATGAGAGAATAGGCTTGGGAAGGCCAGTCTAACTACCAGGTGCAAGCAAGTCATGGTCTGGGGCTACGACAGAATGGGCTTGGGCTATAAGAGAATGGACTTGGGAAGGCCTGTCTACCTACCAGGGGCAAGCAATTAATTTGCTGGCGCTATTCCAGAATAGGCTTGGGAAGGCCTGTCTACCTACCAGGTGTGAGCAATTAATTTGCTGGCGCTATTCCAGAATAGGCTTGGGAAGGCCTGTCTACCTACCAGGTGTGAGCAAGAAATGTGCTGGGGCTATTAGAGAATGGGCTTGGTTTATAAGAGAATGGGGTTGGAAAGGCCAGTCTACCTTCCAGGGGCAAGCAAGTAATGGGCGTGGGCTATGAGAGAATTGGCACGGGCTATAAGAGAATTTGTTTTGGAAGACCTGTCTACCTAGCAGGGGCAAGAATTTTCCATTCGCCAGTAAACAGCAATTTTCCGAAAAAAAAAAAAAAAAGTTTCAAAATGTATCTAGTCCTACCATTTTTGACCAAATCACATAATTTGGTTAACAAAATTTCCGGGACAGTGAGGGGCATAAAAGTTGTATACAGAATTTGGCAAAAATTTACCAAATATATTCCTATTCATTTTTAATAAATAAAAATAAATAAATTTCAAATTTAAAAAAAAAACAGCGCGCTGCACAACCCGAACCGTTTGACCGATCGGCTTCGTTCAGGTATCGGCACAACTGGAATTTTCGTGGGACGCATGGAAGTTTTTCAAACGGCCCGAAAGATTTTCTGTTTGCCTGTAATCGGCAAGTTTCTGGAAAAAAAAAGTTTCAAAATATATCTAGTCCTACAATTTTTGACCAAATCACATAATTTGGGCATCAGAAATGCCGGGACGGTGAGGGGCGTAAAAGTTTAATACAGAATTTGGAAAAAAATGCCAATGTACTTGGATTCAATTGACTATATGGATGTCGAGGCCATGAACGTCCAAAATTTTTCCCATTCATTTTCAATTAGGAAAAACAAAATTTCCCCAAATCTGCAGAAAATTACGATTGAAATGAAGATGTTTGTCCATTCTATTGATAGCCCTGGGCGGGGCTACGATCTGTATAGCCACACAGGAAAGACCCAGGTGTAAGTTCTCCAGAAATTGCAGTGTTTAGTTATTTTTCGTCTTATTCTCCGCTTTTTTCGGCGTACCGCTCAGCCCGAACCGTAGCACGGATCGGCACCGTTCAAGTATTGGCACGACCGTAATTTTCGTGCGACGCAGGAAATCTTTGAAACTTCCCTGAAAATTTTTCCGTTCGCCCGTAAACGTCAATTTTCCGGAAAAAAAAAAAAAAAGTTTCAAAATGTATCTTGTCATACAATTTTTGACCAAATCACATAATTTGGGCTTCAAAAATTCCGGGACGGTAAGGGGCATAAAAGTTGTATGCAGAATTTGGAAAAAATTTATGGTTCCCTGGAAATTTGCCAACATTTTTCCTATTCATTTTTAATGAAAAACACAGCACAGCCTGAACCGTTTGACCGATCGGCACCATCCAATTAATGGCACTAACAGAGTTAATAGCATTTACCCTTGTCCTCTCACGCTCTGTGGACACATAGAAATTATGTACATCCCATGCACACGTGGCATCGTCGGTATGTATCTTTTATATTTGTTAAATGTATTAGTTTCAATATTTCTAAGCATTATCACAAAATGTGTATGTTGAGAGACGTTAGAGTAACTACATGCTTTTCATTGTCTTCGCACTTGTTGCTCACTTAGTGTAATACGCGCCACCTTGTGGCCATATGGAGTTATTCACTCTTAATTTCTTATCAAATACTGCCATCATGCGGTCATTATATTTCACCTCAACCTGTAATTCAATGCATATCTTTGTACCGTTTTTATTGAGAATATATTTGTTGTTTAAAGCAATACAACTACTTGACAGTTGTAATTTAGGAAGATAATCACATCTTTTCTTTATTTAGATGATTATATATTATTTGTATATGTATAAGAGGATTTATTTCAATTTTTACTGATTACACAAATGTTTTTGTATTGTCAGTTTCACCATTCAAATTATCATTAAACCTGGAATCAACTGATCAAACTGGTCTTCAGAGTCGTGATGAGCGGAAGGTGTTGAGCTTACAGCCTTCGTGTACAGCACGCACATAGGAGTGTCGGCAGCTGGGTTGCCATTTGCAAATGATAATCTGCTGTCAATTGCTGTACCTGGCTAAGTAATTATTCAATTGATGTGAAAATTTTGCATGAAAATACTATTCATGAGAGAGGTGCAGGGTGGTGGGAATGGTGAAATCCTTATAATTATTATTAAATGTTATAAATTGGAAACTGTTTTAGAGGAATTGGAGCACAATCAAACAATAATAACACTAATGGCTTTTTGTTGAAAGTAGATACCGAGGTCCAAAAAGCATTGTTCAGTGAACCAGAAAGTGAGCTGTGAGGGAGAAGGATCAGGTGAGGTCAGCTCAAGCACAGGGAAACAGGGAAGGCAGAGTGAGAGTTTTTTTTTTTTTTTTGGTACTTTTTTTTAGCAACATTTTAAATTTTGCACAATTATCGATACAATGTAAGAATGGAAGAGATAAGGTGATTGTTTTTTTAAAGTATTAATTGAATTGTAGTAAAAGTTTTAATTGTGTTCTACTGTACTTTTAACAGAGTTGGAGAGCAGTAGGGTGAAAACAAGCATGACATGTCTTCATTCAATTGTAAGTAGCGATATGCATTTTGTCAGTATATACCTTCTGCACTCACCACTACTTTTGTGTGTGTGTTTTGTTCAATGTGTATTATTCAAAAGTGGCATGTGGCATTATGTGCTCCATTTGTGAATTAATACTAAGAATGGATGCACCACTGATTATTTGAAACTCAGCCACTCTGGTAGGAAAACCTCCATGAGATTTGGAGTTGGTGGCCCAATGAAAGAATGATGTGATGAAATGTCTGGAATGATGGCTCTCTTAACAATCCAACTTTCTGTTCTCTTAAATTGTGTTCTATTCATCAAGAGTAAAAGGTTAGTGCAGCTTGATTAAATTGTTTTTTTTTTAATTTATTTTTTTAAAAATATTTTTAAAGATAGTACATTTTATGATTGTAATAATTATTCTAATTCAAATCTAATAATTGTAATAATACTAATTGTATACTTTTAACAGATCTGGTTAGCAACTGCTATATTACTTTCACACCAGGGTGCCAAATACTACCTTTTTTTTTTTTTTTGATATTCTGTTAAAGTTGCACAGGGCTTCATATGCTCCATTTGTGAGGTAAGACAAAGAATGGATGATGATGTCAATCCAACCACCCTGGTAGGGAAACATCCATGACGCTTGAACAACAAAGGAATACCATGATGTGTAACACTGACTCCAGAACCATGGTGTCAACAAACATAACATCGGCTTCATTATTCTGTATTCTTGACAAGAAAAACAACTGTTAGGAAATTGTCTGATTTTTTTTTCCTCAACCCCCCCCCCCCCTTTTTTTTTATTATTATTATTATTTTTTTTTTTTAGTACTTTTCTTCAATTTGGGGCAATTGACTATTGCAACAGGGCGGCACGGTGGCTGAGTGGTTAGCACGTCTGCCTCACAGTTCTAAGATCAAGGGTTCAATCCCGGGCTTCGGCCTTCCTGTGTGGAGTTCCCACATCCCAAAAACATGCATGGTAGGCTGATTGAACACTCTAAATTGTCCGTAGGTATGAGTGTGTGCATGAATGGTTGTTTGTCTCCTTGTGCCCTGCAATTGGCTGGCAACCAGTTCAGGGTGTCCCCTGCCTACTGCCCCGAGTTCGCTGGGATAGGCTCCAGCACCTCCGCGACCCTCGTGAGGAAAAGCGGCATGGAAAATGAATGAATGATATTGCAACGTCAGGCACCCTGTAAGCACCACCACAAGACTAAGCCTTGCTTGCTCAAAAAAGGAATGGCTCGGAGGAAGGCAACATCCTCTTGTAACAAACAGGCAAGTCTGTTTTCCCTGTTAATTTTCAATTACATGAAGGAAAAGGTATGTAGTTCTTTAGTAAACATTTGTTACGTCTAAATGCAGTACATGGTTAATATTACTGCCGTTTATTCAAAACAGGAAGACGAAAGAACGGGTGCTAAAATGCATACTGTTGTTACGTGCCAAAGACGGCTCGCGAAGGTCGTAACATAAAACAAGCCACACAAATGTACGAGTGGACACAAATTTATTTACAGAACAATCAAACTCGCAATGAATATGTACAGAATGCCGACAAAGCGTGACTTCAGGGTAAGCCCAGGCCAAAACAACAAACAAAAGGAACTACACTTAAACCCCACCCGCTAACTAAACCCTGATCATGTAAAAGGAACAAAGAAAAGACAGCTTCTAACCTAACTTCCTACTCTATACAAAACAAGAGAAAACGGGTTGAACAGAAATGGCGACTTACCCTTACTTGCTTCAGTGCTCTTATTTACAGAGGTGAACAAAAACGATCCAATAACGAATAAACACAAAAGACCTCACCGAAAAAAAGCGGGAGTGTATCAAAGTAGCGATCAAATGCAAACGAGAGTGAATGGCAAGCAAATAGCTGGCGAGGAGGACCGCGGCAGAATACTGTCAAATACGACCTCTTAGAGTGTTGACAGCGGCAGGTTTAAGAAGCTTGGCGCCTTTTTCCGTAGCCAATCAGCGGTGGTGACGTCGTCGATCCGTCCTGCGTCGAGCTGCTGTCGTCACAGTGGGAGGAGAAGCAGCCAGCTGGTGGAGGCGACGATCAGCTGACTGGAAGAATCTCAGAAAATTAACTATTAAACGGCCAGGGCCGTCACACTGTACATTGTGGAACAGAGACTTCAGAGCCAGTTTGGTAACCTCCTTTTATAAGTTATCCTCATCTCCTCTTTGCGTTTTGAGCACCTTTTTGAGAGTTGGTTTTGCTTGGTCATTGAAGGAATGGCTTGATGACAACTTCTGGAGGTCCAAGGCACTATACACTTCTGAAACAAAAATGAAATGTGTGTTGTGTCATCTGTCAAACCTTTTCTACAGTATTTATCAGTGGTTAAAGGTTAGTAGCTAATGTAAAAACATGGTTTTATTCAAAAAGCGGTAAACTGTCATTTTAATACCCTCTATTTATAATTTAGGAAGGTCTGTGGTGTGATGACCTAAGTATTGTGTCGTTATCCTGGTACCAAGAAAAATCCGCATAAGCAGTGTCCATGCCCGTGGGTCAAAAAGGTATTTGATAGCAACTAATACATTCCCATTACCCATTAGAATAATAATAATTAACTGAGACTATAAAACATCAAGACCTTCATGCCTTGATGTCTTAACAGGTTTCCTATGGCGTAAAAAGACTGATTGAGGGTGCAATGAGCATTTCAGCCCACTCCACCCTGAGCTCACCAGCACGTAACTCTTTCGCCAACAATCATGCTTGACATCCTGGGCAAAGATTACATGATGTCAGACTCCTCACACACGCAGCTATCAAAAACCTGTGTCAAGCCCAATGCTCTTTCCACACTACACCGCCAAGTACAGACAGGGCAACTCCAACAAAGCCATTGTGACATTTGCAGGCAACAAATGGTGGTGGGACTGATCTCAGACAAGCTGCATCAATGACAGCAACACCTATCTATTTTTCCATTCATCTTTTCATTTGTCCACCATGTGAGAAATATACTTCTCTGTGGATTGATCACTTTTTTTTTTTAGTATGGGATTGTAACCTAAAATGAACCAATGAAATATCATTTTTCAATCTTCAGGACTCTGGACAGCTCACTAACACCTATATGTGTGGGGGTAAAAAAAATAAAATAAAATAAATAACAAAAAAAAAAACATGCAAGAACCACAATATCAGAAATGCTATTACAGTTGAACTCTTATTGACCTCATTAATTCTTACTGTTTGCGAATACTCCATTCCAGCTGCAAAGTCTGTCCAACCACTATTGTCTTTGTTTTTTTTTAAAATCTTAATTTACAATGAAATCTGCGTCTGCCAGACACCACACTGGCCAGGAGAAACCCAAGAGTGCTTATTAGGCGGAGTACTATGGCTCACCAAACCCATCTGCTGGCCAATGTGATGTCAAGTGGATGCAGGGGTGATTGGACAAAAATAACGCTTTAAGTGCATTGCTTTTAAATTGTATCTCATTCACTGCCATTGACAGCAATTCTGTAGATGTTCAATACATGTGAACTGCGATTGCCTGGCAGTGATGATGTCAGGAACGCGGGCAGGCAGGTTGTGTGGACCCAAATGCAGGGAAACAAAAAAGGCAGCGAGGCAGGTGGCAGTGATGTCAAAAAACGTTTTAATAATAACTAACAAAATCACAAAGTACAAACAAAAGGACTATGGATCAAAAGGCAATGTTCCAACAAAACTTACTTAAACAGAGGGACAGGTACACGAGGGCTTGGACGGGACTTGACTTCAACGTTGACATAGACAATGACGCAACAAGGACTGAAAAGAAACTGGGAGCTTATATACACACGCAGACAAAAGGTAACGAGACAATGAGGAACAGATGGGTGACACAGGTGGACGCAGATTGAAGGATACACAAGGAGCGGTACACCAGGTGAAATCAATGGCAATTACAAGGACACACTTGGAGGGAATCAACACAAAACCTAACAGTACCCCCCACCCAAGGGACGGATCCCAGACGTCCCGAAGAAACAAAAAGTCCCAAACACTTTGAGAGCAGAAGGTTGCTCGGAGGAGGGAGCAATACCAGCCCGTCAGGGCCAGTCAGGCGGGCGTCCAGGACGCCAGACATGGGCTGACCGCAAGGGTCGCTCTGGAGGGCGTCCAGGGCGCCAGACGTTGGGCAACCGCACGGGCCCATCAGGCGGGCGTCCCAGACGAGGCAGTGCTCGGTCGTTCATGCCGCCAAGCCACGGCAAGAAGCGGGGAGCTGCGTCGTCGGGGCGAGGGCTAGGAACTTCGGCGTCTGCTGGCGGGACAGCAGCGTTGTCGTCGGCGTCTGCCGGCGGGACAGCAGCGGTGTCGTCTGCTGGCGGGACAGCAGCTTGGTCGCAGGGGTCTGCTGGCGGGACAGCAGCTTGGTCGCAGGGGTCTGCTGGCGGGACAGCAGGCGGGACAACAGCTTGGTCGCAGGAGTCTGCTGGCGGGACAGCAGCAGGTCGCAGGAGTCAACAGGAGCAGTCGGCCCGGGCACTTGACTGCGGGGAGTCGGCGCGGGCACAGGACTGCGGGGAGTCGGCGCGGGCACTTGACTGCGGGGAGTCGGCACAGTAGCCTCGGGAAGCCTCGGCGTGGACGAGTACGCCGAGGTTTTTTGACAGTGTTCGTGGACAGACTGGGTGTGAGGGAATGAGGGAAGCCTGAAAAAAACCGAGAGGGTGAAAAAACAAAAGGGCATGAACTCAAAATCTGGGTCGGGATCGTTGTCGGAAAGAAGGTTAATTAAGTCAGGGCCTTCTTCACAATCAAAGAAATCTGAATCCAAAAACAGGTGAGGAGGAGGGCTTGTGGGTCGGAGGCAGGCTGCTGGCCAGAGGTTTCCCGCTGGGTCCATATGTGGTTGCATCATTCTGTCAGGAACGCGGGCAGGCAGGTTGTGTGGACCCAAATGCAGGGAAACAAAAAGGGCAGCGAGGCAGGTGGCAGTGAACTCAAAAAATGTTTTAATAATAACTAACAAAATCACAAAGTACAAACAAAAGGACTATTGATCAAAAGGCAATGTTTCAACAAAACTTACTTAAACGGAGGGACAGGTACACGAGGGCTTGGACGGGACTTGACTTCAACGGTGACAATGACGCAACAAGGACTGAAAAGAAACTGGGAGCTTATATACACACGCAGACAAAGGGTTACGAGACAATGAGGAACAGATGGGTGACACAGGTGGACGCAGTTTGGAGGATACACAAGGAGCGGTACACCAGGTGAAATCAATGGCAATTACAAGGACACACGAGGAGGGAATCAACACAAAACCTAACAGATGATAACTACCAGGTCTTCAACAGATTGGGCATACAGTATATAGTATTACTGTTATTGGTATTGAATGATCATTGTGTCGATAGGAGACGCTGTCACCCATGAATGGCATATACCAAATCTTCAAATTCCTAAGTATAGAAATTAACCACAAAACCAACCTTTATTTCCCTTCAGTGGGGGAAATCTTAACTCAGTGGCTATTATTGACCAGGAAAGACCACACTGGCCCCACTTCTTAAAATGAAACATTGGAAATAAAGGATTCAATTTTTCTTTAATTAATTTTTTAAATTTTTCATTCGTATGTATCCATGTGTTCACACATTTTTGTGTGTATCATATGTTCACATGGCATGTGTATTTCTTTTGTTATTGCATAATATGTTACCTTACCAATATCAAACCAATTTTGACCCATTTATGCAAGGAACTCACATATTATGGTTGGAATTTGTATTTCAGTGCCAAAAAACATGATCATGAATGGTATTATTGTCCGCATGGAAATGTTGTCACATGAATGCTGATTGATAAATTATTAATAACACATTCTTCATAATTATTCATATATAAACCAGTGTGTATTACTTATATCAATATGAACCATTTGTATTTACTTTATTACCTTGACACATTAAATGCACCAATGTATTTTGAAAACGATTGTTTTGGTAAAATGAAATGTATTTGTTATTGTTCACACTTTTATCTATTGTATCCTGCGCAAGTGCATTTATGATGACGTTACATCCAAATGATATTTTGCCCTTGTATGTTATTTTACATTCAAAAGGAGAGTGAACTGTAGTAACAAAGAATACGGAGATCAAGTTCATGTATATAATTTTATCTAGATGTATTTTGTTTATTAAAAGTCCTAAATGGCTCCATAACGTTTATGTTACCTCTAAATGTATACGTCGCAAAAACATTAATATCGAAAAATCTGCGACTACGATCCATGATCTGCAGCCGTCGGACCGGACTTCCAACGTCTTGTCTTGTTGAAGCTATTGAATGGCATCACGGCTACAATGGGTTAATGCTTTAAGTATCATCGTTTAAATTTTGATTCATATTCCATGTTGTACCTTCGTCGAAATGTATAAGTAAACATTTTTTCCCTTTTCTCAACCTTAGTTATTCGTATTCTACTTTACGTTGAAGCAAATGTTTGACGTGAAAAACTTTTGCGACATTTGCTCAGTGGGTCAAACCATCATACATTGTCTTGGACATTTGGGAAAATGCAACAATACATCCAGCCAAAAATTAAGTTCAAGTTCATGATAGTTGTTCATTTCATCACAATCTTCGTGCAAAATAACTGTTAACGTCTATCTAACTAACTGTAAATTATGATGCTGTATGCACTATTGCCCGATTTTCGACCCCCGCCCCTCGTTACCTCTAAATTGTAGTAGTCCAAATTGCAAACGCCCAAATGCTACCCCCTGCACCTGCATTCATTATTTTTTTCTTTTGTGGACACGAGAGAGGTAGGAAGTTAATCTTATCACTCCCAGCATTTTTACACTGTACTCTAAGACATATATAACATATTGAAAAATAATTACAGTATAGAAATATGTAAACCAGTTTTCAGGCAACTAAAGGCTACTACTTGAATAGCTGTAACTATTTTGAGAGATATATCGTGTAGATTATTTTGGGAGGAAAAAAGGCTTGCTGCGTGGAATCTTTTTCCATCAGCACGTACACTTATTTATAACTTTCAGTGGATTTAGTTGTGTTCAACATAGATGACAGTTCATAAAAAACAATTCTAGAGATTGAATCCGATTATTTGTAGCTCCAAAAATGAAGAAAAATAACTTAAGCGCACTCAAAGCTTCTAACAAAGCCCTATCATTTACTGCGTAAATACTGTATCAAAAACTCATTGTGCAATATTAAAGTAGAGTCTACACTTCTAACAAAGGCATATTGTTTATTCTGCTAACGTAGTCCTTTTTTATATGGAAACCGTTTGAAAATTTCGTCAACATTCAAACACGGTGGAGCCCTTTTCCCTGTTCAAATGTATACAAAAGAGGGAGTCGTGGCCTTTTCGCGGCGGGCTTTCCACGTCTTCTGAACGCGCATGCGCCACAAATAGCGTATGAAAATAGGTGCGCCAGCCTGTCCCTCGCCGAAATTGAACACAAGGGTTTATTTTTAATGGGCCTGTTCATTGAGAGTAGATTTCAGAGTCAATCTACACTGTATGTATACTCTTGAACAATAATAGACCAAAACTTAAATCATTCCAACTTCCAATTATTCACAATCATTTTCATCATTTACAATTAATAAGAAAATATAGACACTAATAAAATGATGGTTATTATATTTTTATCTTTCAGAATATCCATGCTGACAGCTCAAGTGGTGGCCATTAGGCAATACACTAATGGTGTTGAATGGCCCGCAGACGGTGGAGCAAAAATTACAATATCCATCCTGAATGTATCGGTGCCATCGGAGATGGATTTAAATGAGGAGCAGGCCGACGGTGTGGAGGAAGGAGGAAGTTACCTCTTCATGAACTATCGAGTTGGAAACACCAACTCCTCCTTCCTCCACACTAAGCCGGACACTCAAATCTTTTAATTCTAATTTAATTTTAATTCTAATTATTTTTTCATCATGGGAGTGTTTTACAACATCTGTAATCCCTGCTGATACTGTATACCATTTAACACTGACTACAGTCATATTTCAAGATATTTTAATCTAATCGATTCAGACAAGTTTTAAATTGGCAAACTTGTTGATGTCGCTAACGTAAAAAATAACCATACTGCCAATGATGTTTAATTTACTTGCACATGCCTGTCATTCTTGATAGTTGTAATGACAGGTCACATGCGTATGGAAACCTGATAGGATTTGAGTTCATGTGTTTGATTCTTGTTCTTGTATGGTTTTGCCCTAGCCCAGTGTGTATGGGGAGAGATTTGTCTCAAAAATATTCTCACAAATACTTTCGCGATTCACACATATCTTTTGTATATGCAAAAATAGTGGCCTATCCAAGATTTTCACATGTATTTTCGAGATCCACAAATATATCCGTGAGTTTCACGTATTTTCGAGATCCACAAATATATCCTCGAAATTCACGTTTTTTTATGTTGTGTATGCACTCATCATGAATTATTGTTTGCAAACATTCGAATTGTATGTGTTAATCAGCGGCCGCGTGCATTTATTTTTGAGACAAATGTAACCCGGTGGTTAACAAGTGACTCGACTCACAGGAGACAGCGTGCACCCGTCAGAAGCAAATAAAACTCAAGACACAGATAATTGTGGGGTTTTTTGTGTAATAAAAAACAAAAATATTAAACTATTTACAATATGTACATTGAAAAGAAAAGTTAAATGCATGAAACAAATGCTCAATTTATCCAAAAACTGTTACTTTACACACCCTAACTTTACTAAGTGCACTTAGTGTTTTCCCTTTAACGTCTTATTCCAGTCCCAAAACGCTATGTGAGCTCACATGTAAATCACTGTTGAATATTATGGAAAGTTTTTACCAGATTCCCAGCTGAAACAAAAAAAGGTGTCCAGTTCAGGTTCGAAAATTGGGTTAGCTCGCCACCGGTCTCTCCTTCGACAACCACTCCTGTGGCTCGACAGGTCGAGAGTGGTAAGATAAAAGGAAAAAAATATATATGCTTCACAAGCGATCTCCCACGATGTCCTCAATGAAAGGCGACTCCCGCATTAAAGACCCGGCCTAAACAGGCCAAGCTAGTATTAGCATCATGCTTCCAATTCATCTTTTTTCTTCTTAACATGTCATATAAAACACTCACCAGAACAAGGTGATGAGGGCACTTAGCTAACGGTGGTTAGCTAATCCGAGCTATCAGAAACTGCCTTCCTAACAGCCAGTTTGCGATGACGACATAGCAAACATTAAATTAATATCAATATTCATACTTTTGTTTCATAACATGTCATATAAAACACTCACCATAACAAGGTGATGGCGGCACATTCTCTTAATATTTTCAGAGCTTTTCTTCCGTCATTTGGCGCATCTCTCATTATTAACGAAAGGCTTTTATCATCATGAAGTTGCATCATTTCAGCGTACGCGTCCGCATTTTTCATTTCATCATTTTCTCTCTCTGCTTCAGCGGTTGGTCCTACCAGCACTGTCTACTTTAGCCCGATTAGATGAAAATGTCCCAACATTTTAGTTTCCCAGAGTTCATATTTAGCTTCATCTCCGTCAAATGCTAGTCGAGGTAACCTACTTGTTCCTCGTGGATCCATGTTGCCTGTTAGCTTTTTCCGCTAGTCAACAGTTCGTGAGCATGCTGTCCTTCGCGACCTTCTACACGGTGGAAACTGACTTTACCTTCGAATGACTCCTGGGCCCATAACCTGTTGAGGTGGTTGCAGCTCAACGTTGCATTCGTAGGATGAATTGACGGAGAATAAGTTGTCTTTTAGCCAAAACTCGGCGTATTTAATTTCCATTGATATGCAGATACATCCTCTCTCATTGCTGTCTTCACAGGCAAGAAAAACCAGACGGAGCGAGAAAAATTGCTGAAGATGGAGATCCTGACTTCGCATTCAAGGTGAGAGATGAACAGCCCGACACCAGGTGGCAGGATACACAAAGTATCCGGGAACGAGGTCCGATGGTGGACACGGGAGCGACATCTCATATCATCACTGACGTGACCAAGTTCAAAAGCTTCCAGGAGACATTCAAACCAGAGAAGCACAGCGTCGAGTTGGCAGATGGTACATGGTGCAGTGGAGTCGCACTAAAAAGAGAAGATGGAGTCGCACTAAAAAGAGAAGATGCTACCTGATTGACAACGGATGACATGATAGCTGATATCATGACAAAACCTGTAACAAAGTTAAAATTGAAGAAGTTTGACAGTGTTATTTTTGGAATTTGAAATATAAAATTTCATTTGGTTGTTAAAAAGGCATCAACATGAGAACAAGTGGGGGTGTTGAGAGAAATGGTGGAGGAAATGTTTTGTATTCATAAATGTGTCCTCAGTTGATGTGGAAATAATGCTCCTATTGCTTGTTATTATTGACATATTAACTTTTCGCCACAAGATGGCAGGATGGGACTTAAATGTCTAAAGTGCTACATTTATTACTTCTTCTTGTTTGACTTTGATGACTTTGATTTGGGGGATTGCCTGTGAAGACAGCAATGAGAGAGGATGTATCCGCATGAATCATGTTCAATGTTCTCTATCATAGTAACGTTGGTTACACAAACATATCAAGGAACGGTCAAATTTTCTCACACAAGTGCATTCGCGACTCACACGTTTTTCAAATTCACAAATACATCCGCTATTCTCACAAATACTTTAGTGATTTTCACACGTGTTTTTTATATCTACAAATACTTCCGCAAATTTCGCATGTTTTTTAATGATGTGCGTGCAATTATCATGACTTGACATTTTTGAAGTATTCAATTTTGCTTGTGAATTGCTGGAGCTGTTTTTTTCACAGCGAACATGCGCATTTCTTTTTGAGACAAATGTCACCCGATGTTTGACCAGGATTTTCTCACACACAGTAAACCGAGAATTTTCATATGTCGCAAATAACCTCCGCTTCAATCCGATAGGCGGCAGTATTGAGCTCATAGAAAGGTCAAAAGTGCCTATCAACAGAAATGGTAAATGGTGTATACTTTTTTTTTTTTTTTTACCTGTCCTGTTCAGCTGTCTGTCACAGAGAATGGAAGTCTAAGTGCCCGGGTTGTCTGAACAGTTTTAATGTTTCACATTGAGAGTCTGGCATACTCCCATTGTGATAATTCAAAATACCTTTTTATTATAACAAAACAGCGAACATGAAGGGATTATGGGGGGACAGAAGAAAAGCAACACAAGAGAAGAAAGAAAAGAAATACATTGAACATCTAGACTAATTATTAATATGCTGGTGCCATCGTCAGCGAGATGTATTTCCGGTTTACACCATGTGGGAGCCCATTGGCCAGTGAAAGAGGCGGACGGAGGTGGGGGTGTCTATAAGCTAAGTGATTGAAAGAGGTAGAGCATACACAAATCAGTTCTGTGATCTAGAACCCAGTAATCGTGTGAATCTGTTATGAATGTAAGCCCGTTGGCGACCAACCCTATGCTGCCCCATTGCCAATCCTGGCACCAACCCGAGCATGCCCTACCGCATCCAGCAGCATGCGAGCCCCGCCGGACACGCGACAGCTACGCAGACGGGCGGAAAAGCCGCGGGGGCGCCAACCCCGGGCCACGGCCCCCACCCAGCCAGCCCGGGGAGGGGGGTCAAGCGCAGCCCATCCATCCTCCCGCAGCCCAGCAAAGGAGACATCGCCCCCCTCCCCCGGGATACAGGGTGGTCCCCCGGGCCACCCGCGCACCCATCAACCGGCCTTCAGGAATGGCAGGAGGGGACAGACCACCAACCCCACTTCTACCCCCACATGGGCCACGAGCCACCGCCGCAGCCCTCCAACCGGCACGGCATGCCGCAGGGCCCCCCGCCGGTGCAGGCAACACCCCGCTGATACACCGGCGCCCAGCCAGCGACCCGTGGCGGAGCGCAGGGCGGATGTCCAGTCAGAGAAGAGGCGAAGGCGGAGGCAGGAGAACACTGAGGAACTGCCACGAGGCGATGCAAGATCGGAGCCCCGACCCCCCCGCCCCACTCCCGCGGCCGGCAGCCCAGGCAGAGGGGAGGCCACACCCCAGGAGCCACGCCATAAGGAAAAAGTGTAGGACCCACCTACCACCCTATTACTGTGGCTGCCAGGTTCCCGGCTGGCTGCCATCACCCAGCACCGTTATGGGATTGTGAGGGGAGGGTAGTGCAATGTATGTATTAAAATAGGAGAGCTTGGCTTGGGGCAGTGGGACAGCAGCATGGAATTTCTGCCCAGCCGCCCATCCCACCGCCCTTTGCCGGAGCTCTCCTCCGGAGTATGATGTGTGTGGTGCGTTTAAAAAAGGTGCAGGGATGGCAACCGTGAGGTACCCCTACTCCAACAGGTCCCAACCATCCCACAACCTTGGTGTGTGGTGCATTAAAAACAGGGGGGGAGCCGGACCGTGACTCTAATGCCCCGTCCCAACTCTCCCCGGTGAAATGTATGAGCATGTAAGTGCCAGGGTGAAAGATATTTACAGTGCCGAAGTGAGAAGTGCGTGAGTTAAGAGGCAGGCTCCCGCTGGCGTGGCCCCGTCCACCAGAACCACCGGCCGCAGGGCAGGAGAAGCATCAGGGCCCCGATCAATCCCCACCCCAGACCACCCACGGCGCCTCCGCGACCGCCCCCCCACCCACCGAGCACCCACCCCGCACTCCGAGCGCCGGCGACCAGGGGACGTCCACCCCACCGGCAAGGGACAACAAGCCCCACCCAAGGCCCCGCGGGCCCCAGGAGGCCCCGTTGACGGCCCCGCCGGCAGGGGGGCATCGGCAGCCGCTGCGGCCCAGAGAGGCGGACAGGGCCGGGGACAGACCAAGGGGATGGAAGCGCACCCCCCACAACCCACCCCGGGCCAGGAGGGGCGCGCAGTATGACACCAGAGGGCACCTCCCCGGCGCGGCTCCCTGTACCGGATGTATACTTATATAGCACTTTTCCACCTTTCAAAGCACTCAAAGCGCTTTACACTACATCACCATCTACCTCCAGGTGACACAGCACAAGGAGCAATGTGGGGTTCAGTGTCTTGCTCAAGGATGCATTTCATTAGTTCATCAGGGCAGAGAATTGCACAACCTCTGGGTTGGGGGACAACTACTCTACCACTGAGCCATGCCATCCCCAGATCACATACTGACACCTAGCGGGTGAAATTACACCGGGCAACAGATAAATAGGTGTCTTGGGTCCGTTGGCCATTCGTTTTTCCTTCTAATTTTGGAAAACAAGCCCAATTCCATTTTTTGTTTTTATGTATGTTAACAAAAAAATGAGAAATGAATCATCTCCCGTTTCCCAATTAAAAACTGCTAATTCAATAACGGAGACGAGCCTTAATCCATTTTACCAATAACTGTTATTTGAACTCGAAGTCGAAAAACAAAATACATCAAATATTTGTTTTTATTAACAAAAAAACAAAAAAAAAAACACAGATGAAGAATCAACAAAACAACACAAATATGCCAGGGAGTTATAAAAATTTCAAACATTGCACATCAGGAAAAAAAAAAAAAAAAAAACAATGAATAATGCTGTGATCAATTATTCACAAAAAATTCATGTTTTTCCACAAATATTGTTTTTTCCGCTTTTAGATTATTTGATTTTTTTTTAGCGCGCAGTCTCTTTATGAAAGTGAGAAAAAGAAAATAACAGCTTGCTAAATTTACGTTTGTGTAGGTAGAATTTCGATAAAATGACAAGATTAATAATAAATACTTGAGATTCTTATAGAAAAAAATAAATGACATTTTCCCATTTGAGTTTGAAGTCCTCATGTAGGCTCCTGATGATGAACTTGCAAAGTTCTTTCAAAAATTTATTGGAAAAAGAGCAGGTCCAATAAAGGTGCTGAACTGTTTCTGTATCAATGTCCCACTTTAATTTTTTCATATAGTGGTTTGTAGGGTAATATCTATGGATAATTTTGAAAGCTACTTCTTTGACCTTACTTGTCAACAGAAACATATTGGGGATAGTCCATACTTAGGCTTAGACCAAATGATATCTCCAACAAATTGATTCCAGAAAGATTTAAAGGGTATGAAAACGCAAAGTGGGTGTGAGACATCAATAGAACCGTTATGTGCCAAGATAACAAATATTGATGAAGTTGACAAAAAAATCAATCACATTAATGAGCAATTATCGAAAATAGATCGAAAATGACGAACATTTCCGAAAGTGTTCCGGAAACAGCCGAATGGGGCGGAGACGTCATAACAAGGAAACAAAAGGTCGAGGCAGGTGCCATCGTTGTTTATCGACGAGAGAGTTGCGTTTGTGTTTTATCAAAAAATCGCTAAAATGGTTCAAACCTGTCATGCTATGTGGTTTACAAATGGCCATTTGTCGCAATGTCGTACCCATGAGTTCCCAAACGCGAGAAAAAGAGCTGGACTACGCAGACAATGAGTAAAGTTCGTCAGTGCTAAGAGGGCTAATTTTGCAATTTTACAGGGAAACGGGAACCTGACGAGCTAGAAGATGTGCCTACAACCTCAAAGAAAACAAAATGTATGCTACTTCCCAATCACTAAAGACCCACGAACTGCGAAGGAGTGAATTCGTGACCCGTATGTGAATAAATCAAGTGATTCGAGTATGTCTGTGGAACAGGAATATCAGCTTGTAGAGATCGCAAATCACAGCGACTTAAACGTACACTTGAGACAACAACTCTACCGAAGTTCTGGATTAAAGTCATTTCAGAATACCCCGACATCGCTTGGAGCGCGCTGAAAACTGTGCTACAATTTCCAACATCGCTAGCTTGATGCTAGCTTCTCTCACTCTCCCATCTCGTCTCAACGAAACAAACTCAGCCCTCCCACTGATTCAGCAGGTGAGTTGTATTTTTTCCCTGCACTTAACACGACGGGGCTAAAAACAAATGCTATTTTATATTTGCTGTATTTTTCTGCCGCACATTGCCGGTGTTCTGACAAAGTTGGCATGCGCGTAACATTAAAAAGGACCGCGAATGCAGCGATTCCTAAGTACACACTACAAACTTTCTTTAAAGAAAGGAATATTAACTTACGTTTGCCATGTTTGGCGCACACAACAACTGCACGTAGCCCTCTCACTTAACGACTTCGCCGTGTCGTTATGCGTTAATTTACGCCATTTCAGTGTTGCACATGTATGTTTGTGATGTAAATAGTTTTTTAGCACCACTGGATAACATCGAGAGTCCAACTGAATATAAAACAGTGACACCGGTCCGTGGTGCAAAAAAGGTTGGGGACCCCTGCTCTAATCCCATTCATATTTGTGTCGGTTGGCAGAGCGAAACCGATTATAGCATATTAAATGATAATTATTCTATACATTACTTTATTTTGCGGTCACGGTGTATCAGCTTCACAAAAAGAAATGAGAAACATACCATTTGGTGTTTTCCACACGAACTGTTGTCGGGGTTTCATCAGTGTGATTGCTCCCCTCAATAGGCTGCATTGGCTTTCGTTTGGGCTCAAATTGATAACCCAAAACACCAAAGAAAGGTTCATAACTCTCCTCGTCACCATTAGAAGAATGTTCGTTATGTCGGATTCGTCGCTGCAACTAGAAACGTAATTGTCCGCCATCATCGCCGCCATTCAGTACTAAAGCACTGAGCCGGTTGTTTCCTTGTTTTGATGTCACGCACACAATCTGCCAGATTTCCAGGATCTCGGGGGCGGGTCTTTTTAGCTTGAAATTGACCCCAATTTCTCTCATTTTCTTGGTGTTGTGATGTGTGTAATTACACGAAGTGACATGATATGAATCCAAAAGGCATTCGTTTATGGATAAATGATGGAATATTAGCATTTCCCCAGGTGTTGACATACACTTTAACATATGGTGTGGATCTAATCTCATTCTGAAATAGAGATCGAGCATATCTATTCAAATTTTTGTTATGTTGTAAACATAATTTTCCCACACTTGAATTTAGTATATTTGGAGGAGAAAAAGTTTGAAATGGCATGTTTACATTTGTGTACAACATAATGAATCCTGAAGGAATCGCAGCATCAACAATAGCATATTGCTTAGGTCTAACTGGTAACCGAAAATAATCCCAAAACTCCGCGTAAAACATACAGTGGGGAGAACAAGTATTTCATACACTGCCAATGGGAAAACCTGTTGGCAGTGTATCAAATACTTGTTCTCCCCACTGTAGGTGCCATTAACACTAGAAAACCCAGCAGAGGCCGACTCGGCCCTTCCTCAAGACAAATATTCCTAATATTCCCAAGCAATGGCCGATTTGGCCTCTCTTCCTAAAAAACCCAGAGGTGGCCCAAATGACCCAAGTGCTTTTGAATTAGCAAGTCGTTGTCCGACAGACAGCAACCATTCATATGTAAATGCAACCACTAGACATACATTGTGTTAGAATGCGGCCCAAACGGAGGGGAACACACCACGGTTGCACACTTAATGTGATAGTTTTTGTCAGTTCAAGTCAAGCTACATTTATTAATTTACATTTATGGAGTTTTACGCTTTTTACAAACTTTTAACTTAATTTTCCTATACTCCACACAGAAAAACAGAAAAAATGACCCAAATGTGTACATTGTTTTTGCAAAAAAAACGTTTTAGAACTGCAATTTGAGTTTAAAGCGAGATCATGGATATAGTTTAGAATGACTGGATCTAATGGAGCATGAATTGTGGCCATTTTGTCTGACGTTAGTACGAGAAAACGTGTAGAAAACCTTTGAGAAAAACAGAAACAGAATTTGTGTCATGAGAAGGTGGAAGGGAGCGGCCCTGAACAGTTTCTTTGAACACACTGAAACTATGACTGAATGTCCTAATAGTCCTAATTATTATGAAGGGAATATATACTGCACAGTGTTGTCAATCTTACTTAAAAATTAATTAGTTACAAGTTACTAAATTACTTTTTGGGAGAAGTAACTCAGTTACCTCATTGTAAGAGTAATTTGTTACTCAGCAAAAAAACTCATGTTACTTTTCATGTTCTACACGTTATTACAAATATACAATAGAAAACATTTCACATCAAAGATGTTTATGTTAACTGATTGAATTGATTTTTTCATTCCTCCCCCAAAAAACGTAGGTCAGATTAAAAAAAAATTTTTTTTTTTATTCACCTATATGAGAGTTAGTGGTATACAATCTCATTGGGCTGTCATGATAAATGGTAAAAAAATCACAGGGACTTTGATTACTTGCCATTGAAAATAAATGGGAAATTTGTTTTTATATGTATTTGTTTAAATTCTGATACAGGACATACCATCTTCATAAGTAGGACTGATAATTCAACATTCAGTCATTGTTTCAGTGTGTTCAAAAGCAACTGCTCAGGGCTGGTCCCTACGCCCTCCTCAATTATTTATTTTGAGTCCGAATTAGTAAGTCTCACCAAAAAACAAAGGAACAATATGTATGCCGATCCTTTCCTAAGGTGGTAAAATGATCAGGTGTTTATTTTGTCATAACATAGCAATTGCATTAAAAAAAAAAGTATATATGTATATATATATATATATATATACATACCGTATATATAATATATATTTCATGTGTGGTGCTCTTCGAATGAAAATATATACTTTGATTGAAGGAATCTTTTTCTTTTTGGATTGACTAAGACATACACAAATCTACCTACAAATTTATCAACCTACAGTAGGCAAGTAACAAATAAGTGTCTACTAGTCAGGCTACTTTAGCTGAGGAGGGGGTTGGGCGAAAGAGAAAGCAGCCTCACTCAGCAAGGTTTCGCCCAACCCCCTCCTCAGCTAAAGTAGCCTGACTTGAGCCTTTTTCGCCCAACCCCCGCCTCAGCTAAAGTAGCCTGACTTACTCAGACACTTATTTCTTACTTGACACTAAACTGCTAAACTTCTGAGAATATTTTAATAACAGTATTTTAATAATTCTAATTCATTCGGATGTATTTGTAGAATACCCTCCACATGTTAAAAAAAAACAATTTTAAAAAGATCAATTAACAATTTGCTGTGGATATACATTTATGTGCATAGATATTTAGAAATAATACAACTAAGCACACCAAGACACAGTGGTGAAATGAAGAGCACCACACATGAAATTGCTGGGAAAAAAATATGCAAGATTAGTAAATACCACTCTTGGTTCAGAAACAAGCCATCATTCAGGTTTCATACAATGGTGTAAATATTACATTGAATTTGAAACGAAATTAAATTAAACTGAACTAGTGCTCCACATCTATGTGCATGTGTTGTGGACCCTTCCGTTAGTTACCAGTGTTTGTTTTGTTTGCTTTGCTTAAATTAAATGAAACAAGCTTGATACATCCAAACAATATTCTAACAGCTGATGACCAGTATTATCTACTCTCAATGCGTTTTCTTCAGTCAGAAAAGTAATCGTTAAAAAAAGATTAATCACGATAAAATTGCACTAATTAGGGGTATAATAAATAAAAAATCGACACCACTAATTGTAATGTTAGTTCATTGTGTTTCTTCATTTGTTTTTCAGTGCACTTTTTGTCGTTACTTTTGGTTACGTAACAACTTTCCGAACGGACTTATGACGTACGTGAGTGTAAAGAGGTGTCCCAATTCGTAGGGCTGATGTTTCAAGCCCTACCCCTTATTGCTTCGTTTGAAAGGCCAAGGGGTGGGCCAAGGGGTAGAAATTGGATGTGGCTTGCGGTAGACGGTAGGGTAGGCTCGGCTTTGGGGCGGATCTCCAGGTAATATTAGAGAGCACCAAAACCCCATTGACTTCTCGTGCTAATCTTTAAAAAATCCGGAACTCTTATTGTATGATTTTTTTTCAATAATTTATTCGTAATTTATTGGGGTTCATAAGTATTTGTACCCTTGAGAAAATCATTGCTAATATTTAGTGCAGCAGCCTTTGTTTGCAATCACAGAGGTCAGACGCTTTCTGTAGTTCTTCACCAGGTTTTCCCATATGAAAACAGAGATTTTGGCCCATTCCTCCACACAAATCTTCTCTAGATCAGTCAGGTTTCGGGGCTGTCGTTGAGAAACACCAAATTTCAGCTCTATCCAAAGATTTTCTGGATTATTGGATTGATGTCTGGAGTCGACTCCAGAACCTTGAAATGCATTTTACGCAGCCACTCCTTGGTCAGCTTGGCTGTGTGATTCGGCTCATTGTCATGTTGGAAGACCCAGCCACGACTTATCTTCAAGTCCCTGACTGTGGGAGGGAGGTCATGGCCCAAAATCTGACGATACATTGCACCATTCATCCTCTGATTAATAGAGTCGTCCTGTCCCCTTTGCCGAAAAGCATGAGGTTTCCACCTACATACTTCACAATGGGGATGGTGTTCTTGGGATTGTACTCTGCCTTTTTTTCCCTTCACAAACGACAGTAAAGTTAGCACCAAAAAGTTCTACTTTGGTCTCATCTGACCACATGATTTTCTCCCATGACCCCTCTGCATCATTCAGATGGTCCCTTGCAAACTTCAGACAGGCCTTTACATGTACTGGCTTCAGCAGCCTTTGAAACTGTGCATCCAGCTCTCTGCAGGTCATTGACCAGCTCCTACCATGTAGTTCTAGGCTGAGCCCTCACTTTTCCCATCATGAGTGATGCCCCACGAGGAGAGATTTTACATGGAGCCCCATTCCAAGGTAGATTATCAGTCATGTTTAGCCTTTTCCATTTTCTAACAATTGCTGCAACTGTTGATTTATTCTCACCAAGCTGCTTTCCAGTTGTCCCGTAGCCTTTTCCAGCTTTGTGGAGCTAATCAATTTTTTTATCTGGTGCCTTTCGAAATCTCTCTGGTATTGCCCATGGTAGCGGGTGGATTATAACTGACTGTGGGGTGCACAGGTGACAATGATGAGCTCAAACGGGTGGGGTAAAGGTGGACTTTTTTTAAGGTAGAATGACAACTCTTTGAGTGTCATAATTATTGCTGATTCTCAGGTGCACAAATACATGAACTGAACCCCAGTAGATAAAAATATATAGCAAATAAAATTTAAAAATCATACAATGTGATTTCTGGATTTTTTTAGATTGTCTCTATGAGTGGCAATGCATCTATGATTGAAATTTCAGACCTCCATCTCTTTTCAAAGTGGGTGAACTTGCAAAATCACAAGGAGTGCAAATAATTGCTCCTCATTGTATACCAAGTAGTCCCAGGAAAACAAAAAATTCTTGATAACCTTTCAACAAGTCCAGTATAGAGGATAGAGGGTGTATTAGAGGTACATTTATGTGTGTTTTCTATAGTATTTCATCGTTTTGACTTGATAGTTTTGATTTGCTATGATTACTCTTGTTTGAATCCTGTGCATCAATAATTACCAAGAAGAAAAGACAAAAATTAACTTTGTCAGACTCTTATTTCAGTTTTACATTTGATACTGATTCAATGTTCTATTTTCTGCAGGCATCACAAATATACTGTTATAACAAATATTGCTAGCATATAAAGGCCCCACAAATACAGTGTCAGAGATATTTTTTCCGACAGTAAAATCGTAAAACAATACACATTATTAAAATGTGCAAAACCCCATAAATGTAGCTTGACTTGAACTGACACATAATATTACATGAATAGTACTACTGTTGTGTGTTCCCCTCCATTTGGGCCGCATACCAACACAAGTGGTTGCATTTCCATATGAACGGCTGTTGTCTGTCCGACAACGACTTGCTAATTCAAAAGCACTTGGGTCATTTAGGCCACCTCTGGGTTTTTTTGGAGGAGAGGCCAAATTGGCCATTGCTTGGGACTGTTAGGAGTAGCAGAATTCTCTGGGACTTCTAGTGTTAAAAAGTTGTGACACAAAAAGTGTCTTCTGCCTCTAAGTGTCCAAGAATAAAGATTTTTTTTTTGCAAAGAATTCAACGTGCCATGACCCGGAAGACGATGCCTTGTTGGAGAAAAACATTGTTTTCCGGGTCAAAGCTCATCGTAAAAGCGAACTCGGAGGAAAACAAATAATGGGCTTATTTTGTTTTTTGACTTCAGTTCAATAAAATGACATTGTAAAAACTGATTAAGGCTCTTTTTCCATTTTTTATTTTCCAAAATTAGAAGGAAAACGAACAGCCTAAAGGTACACGGACAGTCTGGATAGGTCTTGAAGTTTGGGAATCATACATTTATAGTCTATGCGCTCAATACTGCCACCTATCGGATGGAGGCGGAGGTTATTTGAGACACGTGAAAATTCTCGGCTTACTGTGTGTGAGAAAATATTGGTCAAACATCGAGTGATGTTTGTCTCAAAAAGAAAAGCGCGTGTTCGCTGTTAAAAAACACAGCTCCAGCAATTCACAAGCAGAATTGAATACTTAAACTAGAAACTGCAATTTCGGGAGAAATTACACCTGGGTCTTTCCTCTGTGGAGATACAGATCTTAGCCCCACTCAGGTGTAGCAATAGAATGGACAATAATGCCAGTCAATGGCATTAAACAAAGTAAATGCCATTAGAAATGAATGGGAGAATTGGACGTCCATGTCCGTCAATGGCAGCACCCTCCATAAGCGTCAATGGAATTGGGGACATTTGGGGGACACGTCCTATTGATATCTGGTCATTTTCTGTTGATTTGGGGGGGGGGGGAAATTCCCATTGAAAATGAATGGGGAAAAATTTGGACGTCCACCGACGTCAATGGGATCAACTTATATACATCGACGTCCACCGAGCGGACTGTGCCGATGTCCAACGTGCGGACGGCGGCGACGTCAAAAGTGCGAACAGCGTAAACGTCCAACGAGCGGACGTCGCCGACGTCCAAGGTGCTGACGCTGCCGACGTCCAACATGCAGACGGCGCCGACGTCCAACAAGCCGACGGCGCCAACGTCCAACAAGCGGACGGCGCCAACGTACCACACGCGGACGGCGCCGACGTCCCACACGCGGACGGCACTGACGTCAAAAGTGCGGACGGTGCCGCCGTCCAACGAGTGGACAGTTACGACGTTCAACACGCAAACGGTGACGACAAAAGTGCAGACGCCGCCGTCCGACGAGCAGACGGCGTCAACATCCAACGAGCGGATGGTGACGACGTCCAACGAGCAAACGGCGCCGATGTCCAACGTGCGGATGGCGCCAACGTCCAACGAGCGGACGTCGCCGACGTCCAACGTGCTGACGCTACCAACTTCCCACATGCGGACGGCACCGACGTCCACCAAGCAGACAGCGCCGATGTCCCACAAGCAGACGGCGTCAACGTCCAACGAGCGGATGGTGACGACGTCAAAAGTGCGGACGGCGCCATCGTCCAAGGTGCTGACGCCGCCGACGTCCAACGTGCAGACAGCGCCGACGTCCAACGAGCGGACGGCGCCGACGTTAAAAGTGCGGATGGCGCCAACGTCCAACGAGCGGACGTCGCCGACGTCCAAGGTGCGGACACTGCAGATGTCCAACGAGCGGACGGCGCCAACATCAAAAGACCAGACGGCGCCGACGTCCCACATGCGGACGGCACCGACGTCCAACAAGCGGACTGCGCCAACTTTAAAAGTGCGGACGTCGCCAACGTCCAAGGTGCTGACGCCGCCGACGTCCAACGTGCAGACGGCGCCAACGTCCAACGAGCGGACGGCGCCAACGTTAAAAATGCGGACGGCGTCAAAGTCCAACGAGCGGACGTCGGCGACGTCCAACGAGCGGACGTCGCCGACATCCAAGGTGCGGACACTGCAGACGTCCAACGAGCGGACGGCGCCAACATCCAAAGAGCGGACAGCGCCGACGTCCCACATGCGGACGGCGCCGACGTCCAACGAGCGGACTGCGGCAACTTCAAAAGTGCGGACGGCGCTAACTTCCAACTAGCGGACGGCGCTGACATCAAAAGGTCGGACAGCGCCGACATCCAACAAGCGGTCAACGCCGTCAATGGAATTGGGGAAGTTTGGGGAACACGTCGGATTGATATCTGGTCATTTCCTTTTAATAAAAAAAAATTTGCCATTGAAAATGAATGGGAAAAAAATTTGGACGTCCATGGACGTCAATGGTATCAACTTACATAGGTGTCAATGGAATCCAAGTACATTGGCATCAATAAATGAAAAAACATAATTAAATGCCATTAGAAATTAATGGGAAATTTGGACGTCCATGGCTGTCAATGGCGGCACCCCCCATAAGCGTCAATGGAATTGGGGAAGTTTGGGGGACACGTCCTATTGATATCTAGTCATTTTTTGTTGATTTTGGGAAGAAAAAAAAATTTACCATTGAAAATGAATGGGAAAAATTTTGGACTTCCATGGACGTCAATGGTATCAACTTACATAGGTGTCAATGGAATCCAAGTACATTGGCATCAAGAGAATGAAAAAACATGATTAAATGCCATTAGAAATGAATGGGAAATTTGGACGTCCATGTCTGTCAATGGCGGCACCCTCCATATGCGTCAATGGAATTGGGGAAGTTTGGGGGACACGTCCTATTGATATCTAGTCATTTTTTGTTGATTTTGGGAAGAAAAAAAAAGTTCCCGTTGAAAACGAATGGGAAAATTTTTGGACGTCCATGGACGTTAATGGTATCAACTTATATAGGCGTCAATTCAATCAAAGTACATTGGCATCAATAGAATGAAAAAACAATTAAATGCCCATAGAAATGAATGGGAAATTTGGACGTCCATGGACGTCAATAGTATCAACTTACATAGGCGTCAATGGAATCCAATTACATCGGCATCAATAGAATGAAAAACATAATTAAATGCCAATAGAAATGAAGGGAAATTTGAACATCCATGGACCTCAATGGCATCTCCCTCCATAAGCGTCAATGGAATTGGGGAAATTTGGGGGACACGCCCTATTGATATCTGGTCATTTTTTGTTGATTTGGGGAAAAAAAAAAAATTCTAATTGAAAATGAATGGGAAAAATTTTGGACGTCCATGGCATCAATGGAAGCACCCCCTATAAGCGTCAATGTAGTCGGGGACGTTTGGGGGACATGTCCTATTGATATCTGGTCATTTTCTGTTGATTTGGGAAAAAAAAAAATTCCCATTGAAAATGACTGGGAAACATTTTTGACGTCCCTGCACGTCAGTGGTATCAACTTACATAGGTATTAATGGAATCCAAGTACATTGACATCACTCAAATGAAAAAACATAAATGCCATTAGAAATGATTGGGAAATTTGGACGTCCATGGACGCCAATGGCATCACCTTCCATAAGCGTCAAAGGAATTAGGGAAGTTTAGGGGACACGTCCTATTGATATTTAGTCATTTTCTGTTGATTTAGGGGGAAAAAAATTCTTCCCATTGAAAATGAATGGGAAAAAATTTGGACGTCCATGGACGTCAATGGTATCAACTTACATAGGCGTCAATGGAATCCAAGTACATTGCCATCAACAGAATGAACAAACATGATAAAATGCCATGAGAAATGAATGGGAAATTTGGACGTTCATGGACGTCAATGGCATCACCCTCCATAACCGTCAAAGGAATTGGGGACATTTGGGGTACACGTCCTATTGATATCTGGTCATTTCCTGTTGATTTGGGAGCATTTTTTTTTTTTGCCATTGAAAATGAATGGGAAAAAATTTGGACGTCCATGGACGTCAATGGCAGCACCCCCTATAAGCATCAATGTAGTCGGGGACGTTTGGGGGACACGTCCTATTGATATCTGGTCATTTTCTGTTGATTTGGGGGGGGAAAAAAAATTCCCATTGAAAATGAATGGGAAAAATTTTGGACGTCCACGCCCGCAATGGCATCGACATCCATATAGTCAATAGAATCCATGTACATTGGCATCAGTAGATTCGACATGCATGGCCTTCAATGGCATCAATGCAATGTAAATTCCATTGAAATCCCTTTGAAAGTGAATGGGAACTTTTCCCATTAGAAATGAACGGGATAGTTTTTGGCAAATTTATGGGCAACCGTAATTTTTTTCCAAATTCTGTATTCAACTTTTATGCCCCTCACCGTCCCGGAATTTTTGATGCCCAAATTATGTGATTTGGTCAAAAATAGGACTAGATACATTTTGAAACTTTTTTTTTTTTTCGGAAAATTGCCTTTTACGGGCGAGCCGTTTGAAAAATTCCCATCCGCGCACGAAAATTCCGGTCGTGCCGATACTTGAACGGTGCCGATCGGTCCTACGGTTCGGGCTGCACGGTGGGACCAAAAAATGCGGAAAATAAGATGAAAAAATAATAATAATAATAATAAGTACACTAAAGTTGTAGAATAACAATACCTGTGCTTTCCCTTTGGGAAAGACCCAGGTAATAAACTAGAAACTGCAATTACGGGAGAAATTACACCTTGGTCTTTCCTTGGAGATACAGATCTTAGCCCCACTCAGGTCTATCAATAGAATGGATCATAATGCCAGTCAATGGCACGAAACAAAGTAAAAGCCATTAGAAATGAATGGGAGAATTAGACGTCCATGGACGTCAATGGCGGCACCCTCCATAAACGTCAATGCAATCGGGGACATTTGGGGTACACGTCCTATTGATATAGAGACATTGTTTTTTTGTCATTGAAAATGAATAGGAAAAAGTTTGGAGGTCCATGGACGTCAGCGTCGAGAGCTGCGACGCGATTGATCAACTGACGATGAGCCTCGATAGCGATTGGCTGCCCGCTCAGTCAGAGTTAGTCAATGATTGGTTCCCTCGTTTGGCCATAGGGTATTTCTGCAGATTTAAATAAAACTGAGAAGGCAATAATAATTTTCGTTTTTAATTCTTTGAATATTGAGTCAGATCTCTGTATTTTGTAAAAATCTATATATGTGTGTTACATTTCTTTATTGGGAGAAAATACTTAGACATTTTGTTTGTAAGGTAAATTTTAAAGCAAGTACTTTTGTCGTTTATTTTCTTAGTTTTTTTTGCACCTTTATCTTTACTTTAAGTAAAAAAAAAAAAAAAAAAAGGGAGTACTTCATCCACAACTGACTGTGACCCTGACTGTTCCCTTGGCCAACATTTTAACTCTCACAAATGAATCACTAACTGGATAGTGACACGAACAAAAAAAATACATTGTACAAACAATGCAATCGTGTGTTGACAATGAATGTCGTTAAAACAAAAATAAAGAGCAGATTTTTTTTTATATTCCTTAATTCTATATTCGAAATAAACAAACACACAAAAAACTAAAGGAAAAGAGCACCCCATTTGGGGATAAGTCTCCATCTAGTGAATATTTATTTATCCAATTTGCCACAGGTACAGGTACAATTTTGGAGACTTTCCCGTCCAGCTATGAAAGGCGGTTGCCTTAGCAAGTGAGCTAGGGACAGGGTATAATAACTAGTCTGAGCGGGTGAATGAGGGGAAAAGAAAGAGAGCGAAAAACGGAGGTAAAATGAAAAAAAATTGGGCGGATGTCTACGCAAACGGCAGAAAAGACGAGAATTAAATGGGAGGACGGGGGTGCGATGCGTAACTAGCTGGAATCGAACCACCACTAGCCAGGACAGCGGTGACTTGCAGTCACGTGTTGCTGTTTTTTTTTTCAACCAAATCTTTAATGCTTGACACAATATATAATTATTGTTTTGCGTTGTGTTTGTTTGGTGCCTAAATGTATGTAGTAAGGCGAAATTTCAATTGCAGTTACACAAAAAAAAAAAATACAATGTATAATTCTAAAATATGTTTTTGAAAATTACAATTTTGCAGCTCCAAAAATGTTTACAATGTAACGTTAACGTTAAAAGGAGCATTGTCATTTCAAACAAATAGCAATTGTTAGTTTTTTTTTTTTTTTTTTAACACATTCATACAATCTTTTGTTTTCAGATTTGATACATCCACAATATATATGTATATGTGTATATATATATATATATGTATATATATATATATATATATATATATATATATTACAAATTTATTAAGGATCGTATATGTAGTTTGAGTGTTATATGCTTTACAGGTAAAATATAAACCAAACTTTTATCATTTTGTCTTTTCCTTATGACTAGCATAACCTTATGTTAACAGTGCATTTTTTTTCCATTCTGCACAGATTTAAAAAAAATAACTCAGCAGTCAATTTGTCTGGTTGTTTCTTTGAATCTTGACTCAGATCTCTGTATGTATGTACGTATTTTTCCATATACAGCACGTACTATGTTACATTTCTGCAACGGGAGAAAATACTAGTTTTTTTGTTTGTAAAGTAAATTTTAAAGCAAGTAGTTTTGTACTTTTACCTTAGTAATGTTTTACACCTGTATCTGTACTTTAACTTCAGTAAAATAAATGAATAAATTTTTAATATTAACAATAAACAATCAAATACAAGAAACACATCAACTCAGCAAATATATGAACAGATTAACACTCAACAACAACAACATCAACAAGAAAAAAAAAAGAAACTAAAAAAGCACCCCTTCTGGGGGGAGATCTTGGTTGAGCGGGTACTTTTCTACCCACTCTGTAATTGGTACAATCTTTGATTGGCCTCCGGCCAGCCTAAGTTTGAATTGGTCGTTTCCTAACGGTTTTGCGCCAAAAACAACGAGAGGTTGTCTTCTTTCATCATCGCTTTCTCCTTGGTCTTTTGTTTCCTGTGTTAAATAAAATTGTGAACGACAAAATAAGCAGCAGGAAAAATGTTTGAGAAGGTCCACCAGCAACTGTCAAAATTAAAAAGTCATGGTGCACCAATACTTGGCTCAATTTTGTCGGTCTTTTTTGTAAATTTTGTGTATACAGTGCTTCGTTTGCAAGTTTGTTTGAGCTAACCTTAAAACTACTACATGTACTGCAATGTTGACCATGTATGGTTTTGAAGATCTATAGAGCCTACCCACGTACCACGTGCTCGCTGTATGGTTCCGCCCACTTGTCCGTCATTTTGACTCTGTATTAGCATTGTTTTCAATTGATGGCGGAATTTAAAATGCATTTCATGGAAGACCCGGTGCTTTCTGATGCCGCAAACTCACTGGATCTGTTGCATAAAAGGCGTTATGAGGAAAAGCTTCATTCTATACAGTCGCCAGATCCATATTTGATGCCCAAATCGATGTTTTTCGACCCACTGTCTTCGCCCTGTCTGCCTGACATCTGCTACGCTGATATTTACAATTATCTTGTCCACACAAAATCAGCCTATTCCCACGAAAATTTGAAAAACTTCAAGAGCTTGGAGGATTATAATACTTCGTTGCTGGTTGGGTGAAACAGGTCCTCGTTCGGCAGGAATCTATCTTGTGCTTGGAAAGGTGAGTTACGAAATTTTCAATTCAAAATCTTTTGTTATTGCTAACATCCACTGTCAAGTCTAATGTATTTCATGTCGTTTGTCAATGGAGTTAAGGCTTTTAATGTTTATATGGTTTAGCGATAGCACTCTCACGACATACATACGTGTATGTTGTCGGCGATTAGCCTAGCAATGATCTTAATTGTGGTTATTTGTCAGCCCCGTAGACGAGGCCAGTTTCTTTCACTTGGTACCAGCTAAATATTATTCAAAAAATAACGATGGTGGAAGAAAGGGAAGTCACAAACATCTTGAATTTGAAACTATGTCGTACTACGTCGTATGTTGTCGGCGATTAGCCTAGCAATGATCTTAATTGTGGTTGTCAGGCCAAAACCCTCTAAATATATATTAAATGCATCTTACCGGATATAAAATGACTACTACATAGTCTGTGGTGATTTTTTGGTGTCCAGTTTTCACGTCGAATTGCAGCCGTCCATTTCGCTCTCCTCTTTGGATCCCTCGGAATACGGTAAAACTTCAAGTCTCTCCTTCCATCTTCTCTGTTAGTGCAACCAACAGCCACACACGCCTTCACCATTTTGATTATTAATGTTAAGGAGCAGAAAAACACGCCGTAAATAGGAGAAATGTACGTAGCCGTAACAGGTTAACACTATGTTTTGACGGACAAGTGGGCGGAACCATACAGCGAGCACGTGGTACGTAGGTAGGCTCTATAGCAGGGGTCTGCAAGTTCGGTCCTCGAGAGCCCCTATCAAGCGTGCTTTCCGTGTCGCCTTCCTTCGACACACTTGAATCAAATATTCAGGACCGTTGTCAGGCTCCTGCAGAGCTTGCTGATGAGCTGATCATTTGATTCAGGTGTGGTAAAGAAGGGAGACATGGAAAACAAGCTGGAGAGGGGCTCTCGAGGACTGGACTGGGACACCCCTGAACTATAGGTTAAATAGCACTGTTAAATAAATAAGATGTTTAATAATAATACTAATAAGAAGAGGAAGAAGAAAGTTGCAGAACAACATTATCTGGGTCTTTGCCAAGGCAAAGACCCAGATAATGACCAATATAAAAAGAATGGATGTATAACTACTGTTTCAGTTTTGAACAGACAAAAGTAAGGCAAGTGTCGTGTTTCAGTACTTACAGTTATTATGGTAGAGGCGGTGGTGCCAAGCTCTTGTGCAAATGTGCAAGTGGCTGATAGAAAGCCGTTGACCCTTTTTAATTGGTGTAAGGTTGGCCTCCCTCCATCTTATAATTTTTACTTCGGCGCCATCCTATAATAATAGTAAAAAAAATTTTTTTTTAAAGATTAACACTGTCTACAGAAAATTAGTCATTGATGCTGAAACTTTGGTGTCATCATATCTGTATGTGATGGTTAACATTGTTGGAAACGCATTTACAAATGTGAGGTGTAGGTTCCAACAATTACAATGTGTGCATTAACTCATTGGATGCCATTGATGTCAATTGACATCCAAACCATTTGAACTGGTAGGGCAGCCAGCAAAAGAATCCTTCCTTGCCCTCTCAATACAAATGGATTGGCTGTAAACTAATCACAATCTATATTAAATTCACAGCAGAGGGATGAAAAGATCAACATGATTGGAATGTCGATATTTGTCAAAGGCACAGACAGAGTTAAATGTTTACTTTGTTCAGCCAAAATATTCCCATAGGGACAAGGGCTCCCTTAATCCGCACCATCCTGATGGGACGAATCTGTGAATAACAACAACAAAAAAAGATTAATAGAGACAGTGTGTGTGTGAGAGAGAGAGAGAGAGAGAGAGAGAGAGAGAGAGAGAGAAAACGTTATATTTACATTAGTGACAGTGCCCTCCGTTGAAAGAAGAGAAACCATGGAAGCTTTGGAATTTCATGCAGAGGCACCAATTGGCTTGGTGGATCGAGTATCTCTATGGCCCTTTGTCGTTGTTCAGCGGTAATTTCAATCTTACACGCCCTATATATTTCAGTTTTACTGTTGGGGAGGAGGATGTTGCCATCCCTCCCCAAAGTCATACCTGTGAACAGGTAGCTGCGTCCCACCGATAATTCCGAGGCCAGGGCCTCATTGCATGTCATTTTGTAATTTTTTTCCCCTTCACACAAGGCCACTAGCGTGTCTGGGAATGAGGCCCCAGCCTCAAGATTACCTGTGGGACGCAGTATAAAAGATGAATATTTTGTAATGGCCTTGAGGGCCACAACGTGGCAGTGAAATTCACTTTTGTGTGAATCTTCCATTCTGAAAGAAATGGGAAAAACAGAAGAATTAAAAAAAAGGTTAATACATATGCCAAATCAATGTCAATGCATTTTCTGCATTAATACATACAGTGTGTGATGAAAATAACCATGAAATGTTTTTATTTTCTTTTAAGTTACTTAATGATTTAACTGGTCAACAAAAATGTGTTGTATTTTACAAACGCGTGCTCTTTTGATTTTGGAGGGTTGAATCCAAACCTGACCTGAATTTATCTTTGTGAGCTGTAGTTTCTTTTTGCAAATATAGTTTATTGCAAAGTAATATATTATACAAGTTAGGTATGTAGCAAGTCCACATGTAACAAAATTTTGCAAAATATCTGCTGCACGTCTGACAAAGTTCTGCAATATTGGAAAATCAATCAACTATGACAATTTAATGTTGAAAACCATGCAGTATGATAATAATGTTATTTATTGAAGTTCAGCACATTTATACTTTTGTATGCGTTTCAACAATAGGTGTTTTATATTCATGTGGAAATCAGATAGATATGGGTAGCGAACATGCTAGCAAAGTCTGATGAAGTCAATGTGAACGCATCACGCGACGAGGAGAAAAAAATACGCTGATGAGCGTGGGAACACAGAAAAACGGAAGTGACGCCTCGTTCAAAAAATAGTCACTGTGGTATGTCCGACGGTTTGCGCATGCGCACATCGTTGAACCGCCAAATTCAAAAAATAACAACAACAAAAAAAAAAAAAAAGGAAAAAAAAGAACATCGGATGTCGAACAATTTTGTATAGCGACAAAAAAGACCCACACGGGCCCAATAACATTAAACCACACCCGAGACAGAGTTGAATTTGAATTGTTAACTTTATTTATTTATTTATTTTACAGAAAATCTAAATTACAGTTAATTATTTAACAAGGAATTAATATTTAACAGAGACTGTCTACAAAGAGCAAAATACAATTGTTCATCTTTTACGATACTATGGTAACCGGTCAGAAATTTGCTGGCTTTGCGGGTTGTCCCCGCTAACCTGGTCGAAACACGCATTCGCTCTTCACCGTGGCAGGAGAGCGTGGGAACAACTACTAAATTATAAATTACTACAACTATCCATCCAACCGTTTTCTTCCGTTTATCCGAGTCTCAGTTAAATGGGCCTAGTACGAGCTCCAGCCGCTATCATGCTGTCTTGAAACATCGTTACAGTACATGCCACAAATAAGTATGGACAGCCATAGTATTACAAATGTTCGAAATCCTTGTTTTTTTCCAAGACCTAAAATATCAAGTCATATAAATAAATATAAATAGTCAAACAAAATTCACCTACTTTCACTGGATTCGACTTGACCATTGCGAGTTTGAATTGCAAATGCCGGCCTGCACCAATGCAACATAATATCTATGGCGCGAGACCCATTATTTATTGGTCATGTGACCATGACTGCATTCCGTTGAATTTTATAAAATAATACCCCCTCCCATCCGACTACCTGCTGAGTCACCAAGCGCATGTGCTTTTATTTTGAAATCTAACCCGTAATGTCATTTCTCAGCATGTTTTACTTCTTTTTCTTTTAAACACAATGTTATTAACGTGATATCAATGTGTAAACAACAAAACCGTGAAACGAAAGAATAACTTTACATATTTTATGCTAAAACTAGTTAAATGACATGTTTGTGAAGACGTTAGGAGCAGCAGTGTGACTTTAAACGAATCACTTGAATCCGTGTGCCTGTGCGTGCACGCGAAACTGCGCATAAGGGCTATTTAATGACGAAATGAAAATTCTGGAGAGACACATGATATTTTATTTTTGATGACTTATCCGAGCAAAACGACCGAAAGTACCCCGTCCGCCATCGCTGACATGTGCCGCCCGCAGCACTTAGTGGCTTGCGTTACGTTCTACGGAAATCGTCAAATGAATTAGACCTGTTTTTATTACTACTAACAAACTGTATATTTTCATCATATCGAGTGGACATACATGTTCCGTCATCAACTGTGCCAGCAATTGCATGAAAATCATACGATGGAAGAAGATAGCCTGTGAAATACACAAGCCTCCACACTACAGCATATTGTATTTTTTTTTTTTAATTGTACTTAAATTGGGAATTGTAGAAAAATAAACGGGACAAATGAGTTAATTTTCAAGCATTTCTGTTACTCATGTTAATTAACTGAACATTATCAGTGCAAAAATATTTTAATACCTATGTAAAGGTAACATTCAAAGGGAAATGTAAATTAAGAAATATCTCCAGTTTTACTTTAATAAACATGAGTAAACATTGGTTTATGAAAAATACATAAATATAAAATGACATTTAATGTTGTTTAAAATAATTGGAATTCATTAGACATTGGCTACAACGTTTACATGCAGTCAATATCTTCCATAATGGGATTGTTCGAAATCACATGTTCCTGCCAAGCCATTGAAACCCAAAAACAAACCCCAACAAAAAGTAAACACAAATATACTGCTATTTCTTAAAAAAAAAAAAATCATTGTAATCTGCAAGTTCTGTCATTGCAGTCTGTGCTTGACGACATTGTTGTGTGGTTGACTTTAAATAGGAATGCAGGTTATGCTGGTTATATATTTTTTTATTTTTTTTTTACAATGCTGTAAGCACATGCAAATGGATACATCCTAAATATGTATGTGTATATATATGTAGAACATTTACCTTACAGGGATGTCAAACCAATTCCACAAAAGGGCTACAATTGGTGTAGTTCCAAATATAAAGGAGACATTTTAACCTAAGAGGTTTCTGGTGAAACAATCACTTTTAAGACACAAAACTGATATAAAGGTGTCCTCTTGTTTGGTTAGAATGAAAACCTGCATCCAACCTACAGTTTGTGAAATTGGTTTGAGACCCCTACATAAATATTGGCTGTATGTAAACATAGCACATCTCAGAATGACATCATTAAAAAAAAACATTCAAGTATTGAATAAGCAACATTTTGTACAAATACAAACATACATTGATTGACAAATGATAAGTAAGTATAAAAAAGAAAAACCTTAATTATGGGTTGGATAAATTCTTGAATTATACATCTGGTAAAAAAAATTGTAAACACCTCACCCTTCACTATGATGAGAAAATGTCTCAAAACCTTTGATCAGTAGTGTGCAATACATGGATGATAAACTAGGGCTGCACTGAAATGAAATATCTTGAAACCAAGAGTGAGGAAACCAAGGCATATTAAAAACTAGATTATTTAAAATTTTAGTTAAAAAATTCTTTGGTTGAATAATTTTTTTTTTTTCATTTTGCTATATTTGTCAAAATGTGAGCTCACTGCATCTTTAGGTATGTTTTAAGCATAAATCAATAATGAGAAAGTAAAATTAAACGACAAATTGTGTAGCATATTTCATGCGTAGAAAATGCAGCACAAAATGCTTCACATTCCATGTGTAAATATAATACACAGCTTTTTTTTTTTTTTTTTTGCAGGAACACATATTTTTGAAAAATAACCTCTACCTACACCTCCTCTTGAACTTAGGGTTTTAAATAGGATTTTTTTTTTTTTTTTTTTTTTGTAACGACCCAAACATGATTTGAATAAATTGGGTGGTGCTGGTGTACCTGTGGTAACACAAAATAAATGATTTTTCAAGGTGAATGCTCCTGGGTACTTGAAATTTTGGCATTCTTGAGGTAGTGTTAGTGAGCTGTCCAGAGCGCTGATTAAAAACTGACATCTGATTGGTTCATTTGAGGAACTCGCAATCACACACTAAAAAAAAGTGCTCAATCCAAGGAGAGGTCCATTGCTTACACAATAGATGAATGAAAGGGTGAATGAAAAATGTAGCTGATTCTGTCATTGATGAAGCTCGTCTGAGATAAGCCCCACCACGATTTTGTTGCCTGCAAACGTCTGGTTTTGCTGGAGTTGGCTTGCCTGTCTTTGGTGGTGTAGTCCGTATAGAGCATTGGTCAGTGATGCCTTGCTGGCCGACTCAGGAGGGAGTAGGCTGAAATTGTCATTGCATCTTCCGGCAGTCTTTTTGCTCCAAAGGTAACCTGATGAAGATCAAGGCATAAAGTTCTTGATGTGTTATAGTCTCAGTTAGTTAACTATGATTGTGATTAGGCGGGTAATGGGAATGTATTAGGTGCTATTACATACCTGTTGAAGCCACAGGCAATGACACTGCCTGTGCGGATTTTATTTGGTACCTGGTTAATGACACTAAACTTAGGACATCACACCACGGATCCTCTTAAATTATAAATAGAAAGGATTAAAATGACAACATACACAGCCTTTTGAAATATTAAAAAATAAACATGTTTTATCATGAGCTACCAGCCATCTCCCACTGATATATTCTGTGGAATAAATTCTACAGATGACACAACACAGACTTCATTTTAGTTTCAGGAGTGTATATAGTGGCTTCGACCTCCTGAACTCGTCATCAACCATTCTTTCATTCAGTGAGCAAATCAACTCTCAAAAAAAGCAAGGAGTTTAGGACAACTTACAGAAGGAGGTTGCCACGTTAGATCTGAAGTCCGCGTTCCACAATGTAAATTATGTGGTTTTTACCCATGCTTCCAAGTTTGACCTAGCCTTGCTGGCAAACTCAGGAGGGAGTGGGATAAAAGGGTTATTGGATCCTCTGTCAGTCTTTTTGCTCCATAGGAAACCTGTTGGAGATCATAGCTTTAAGGTCTTGATGTGTTAGTCTCAGTTGCTCAAATATGATTGCAATTAAAGTGCCTGTGACACGAAAAAGCATGTTTATTTCATAATACACGCGGTATTTTATGCCCCTGAATGATATGGACCGCTTGGATGTGTGTGGAAGCGATCGCTATATTTATTTAGTTTTTTTAATCCCGCGCCATTAAAATGAGTGACTTCCAGCTTCGGTCTTGCATTGAGGAGGAGGGCGCTGTGACGTGTCCGGTAGAAGACGTTCTCTTCACTATACAGTGTACTGTTGCGTATGAAGACGAAGGATTCAGCTGATTTTGCGGATTAATACTTTTATTTTTTGCATCACGCCAGCCAAACGGCTGCAGAAAAATCATTCTATGTGCGGGAAAGGCGTATGCGCCTTTTTGGAGTTTCAAAAGGTTCCCATTCACCATGGATATTTACTGTGGGACCATTGGACTTACAAGGAAGTGAGTAAACATCTTGTTTTGTATTATGTCAAATACGAATACAGTGATTACAAAGTAAACACTATAAAATTCATTTGAATAAAGGACTACTTACGTTTGATCATTGATAGGCATGTAAAAAGCTATCCTCATGGTCATTAGCAGTTAGCTGTTAGCACGTTAGCTGCACAACAACTCCAGCCACCCTCCTCCAGGGAACGAACTGTAAATTGCTTTCCGCCGGGCGGTTTGCCGATCCGCAAAGAAACTCGACAACCGGGTGGTCATGTCAAATAATCCAGGCTAGTTATGTGTGATTTTCCACTTCGAAGACTTTGAAACATCCCTCGGTTCGGGTTAGCATGTCGGCTAGCTGTCACTCCTTCTGGTCTGTTTACATTCTCCAAAGCCGGGGAAGGGAAATTACATATGTCCGATTTAGGTGTCATAAAATATCGTTTGGGAGGTGTGACAGTAAAGGTGAAGTCGACTGTTTTGACCATTATGGAGTAATTTTGCCATGTCGTCTTGAATAAATGGATTTTTATTATTTTATATTCCATTTAGCACAAGATTGTTATTTGTCATGACCATGCCATTTATTTAGCAATTGGGGAAAGTACTTGGGTAAAAAGAATATCCTGTAAAAATATGGAAGAGACAGAAACAATGACATTTTGCCGCTCTCTTCGTCGCGTTTTCCTCGTTCTGAACAATTCCCCCTCAATGGGCTGAATAGTAAAACCGATGAGCCCAGTCTACCGCTGACGTCATCCACCTGTTGGGGACGCTAAAGCCCTATAATGGTAGGCGTGGCTAACCGGCAGATTAAAAGACTAATTTCTCGTCATCTGCGCTTTGCTAAATTGTTGTATATAGTCGAATCGTCTCAAAATATGATTCTAATTCACATAATAATGCCATTTAAGACTTTTTTTCTGGTGTCATATGCTCTTTAAGGTATTGGGAATGTATTAGGTGCTACAGTATTAGATACCTGCTGGAGCTACAGGCATGGACACTGCCTTTGTGGAGTTTTCCTGGTACCAGGATAACGATGTCATACTTAGGACATCACACTACATACCTTCCTACGTTATAAATACAGGGGATAAAAATGATGATAAAAGGGATTAATATTGCAACATTCACTGTCATTAGAAATGAAAAACACGTTTAATCAAGAACCACTCACCTTTTACTCCCAACAAATAGAACATGCTTTTCCGTTCTTGTCATCATGTCATTCCTTTGTTGTCCAAGCAAGTCCAATCAAGTGTCATGGAGGTTTCCCTACCAGGGTGGCTGAATTGAACATAATCAATGGCTCATCCATTCTTTGTCTTAAATCATGAATGGAGCATGTGAAGGCCCGTGCAATTTTTGAAGAATACACTAAAACAAACAAACAGACAAAAAAGTAGTGTTGACTACAGTGAAGACTGTTTACAGACAACATGCATGTTAGCCACTTACAAATGAAGGCAAGTTGTAATGTTTGCAACCCTGGTGTGAAAGTAACAGCACTTGGTCACCAAGTCTGTGAAAAGAATACAATTATTAGTACACACTTACTGTATATAATGGAGAATCTTTTAACAAAAATAAAAACATTTAATCTAAAGACACTAACCTTTTACTCTCAACGAATAGAAGACAATCTAAGAGAACAGAAAGCAGACTTTTACCCTTAAGCGAGCATGGAGCCATCTTTCTATACGTGTCATCACACCAGACTTTCGTTGGGCCAGCAAGTCCAAGTCTCATGGAGGTTTTCCTACCAGGGTGGCTGAGTATCCAATAATTAATGGTGTATCCATTCTTTGTCGTAATTCATTAATGGAGCACATAAAGCCACATAGCACTTGCAATGAATACACTAAAATAAAACACACACAAAAGTAGTGATGAGTGCAGAAGGTGTTTACTTTCTACATGCACATTGCTACTTACAAATGAATAAAGATATGTCATGTTGGTTGCCACCCTGGTGTGAAAGTATTATGGCACCCGCTCTCCAATTCTGTTAAAAGTACAGTAGAACAAATTAAAATTTTAATCCAATTCAGTTAATACATTAAAAAAATATCTACTAACCTTGTCTGTTTTCCATTCTCAGATCGCTTAGATGATTTTACAAAATGAAAATGTCATTAAACAAACAAAGGAACAACCTCTCCACTCTGCCTTTCCATAGCTTTAACTGACTTGACCTGGCCCTTCTGCCTAACAGCTCACTTCCACTGACCTTCTAGTTCACTGAACAATGCTTTTTCAACTTTGGCATCTATTTTCAACAAAAAGCCATCACCCTTATTATTTTTTGATTGTACTTTAAATCGTCTGAGTAGTTTCAATTTTCTAACAATTAATACCCACCCTCCGATTGTCTTGTAAATATTCTTGACATTTCAATCAAAATTTCACATAAATTGTTTTAAGTTGAATCATTACTTATCCACGTAAAGCAGTTGCTCACACATTATCATTTGCAAATGGCACGCAGGCTGCTGAAGCTGGTGTCGAGCGGAAAACTCTTTTTCATAATTTGGTGAATGTTATATATTTGAAACCTATGTATAATTGTTATCAAAAATAAATACTGAGCAAACTCAAATGTGAAAAATGAACAAATGTTTTTGGCAAAGGAATATCAGCCCATTAATTGCCCTTGACAAATCCATTTTAAACAGGATGGCTTGCATTAGTTCATTGTCAGGCCTTTATGTTTAATTGGATTTGACGTCTGCTACTGTCAAGGGCAGCCAACGGGTTAACTGATTACAAAATGTGTTTTCAAAATGTGAGTTTTCCGCCCGATATCCACATTACATTTCCTACAGAGCCATCACAATATCACGTTATCCCAACAAAACGCTTCTTACCACACAAATCAGTTTAACAATAGTATTTTGAAATCCTCTGCCGCTCCCTCCCACATTTTTAAAACCACCATGTCCGTCACCAACGAAACCATGCACATTGCAAGTGAAATCCAGATTGTTCTTTTGCATTTCTTAATTTTGAGCTGACTTACCTGTCGTCACTTAAAACACAAAAGACAGGATTTTGATAGCTGTAGTATGTTCGCAGGACACCTGAATGAAGAGCACACTGAGGTTGTGATACAAAAATGAGGTCAAGCAATGTGTACTTTTCAGTGGTTATAGTTGTGATGAGTTGCTTGTAACCTCTTGAGAGAAACAGTTCAAGAATGGGCTTGTGAGCAGCCGAAAACACATCTTCATTGAAATCACCACACACCAAAATCTGTTGACCATCCATCACCTCAAGGGAGCCAAGCAAATTTCCCAGGTTTTGCAGGAAGGGGCGCAGGCTGTGTGTCGGAGACTTGTACACAGTAGCAATCAGCACATTGACGGGAGAGTCGAGTTTGACCACCAAAAACTCCATATCAGTCACGCCATGTATGTATTGAATTTCTTTGGCCACAATGTGATTTTTGACAAAAATAGCAACGCCTCCACCAAGTTTTGTTACCAAGTCAGGACAGTTTGAATAGGAAGCACTTCGGTTCCGGTGAAACATCGTGTAACCTTCCAAGTGAGCGTTTCCAGCAGCCACTGATTCTTGGAAGTCTGTTTCTGTAAAGCACAAAACATCAGCAAACAGCAGCTCATGGTGACTCACGATATCATTTAGGTGACCAAACAGTCCTTCCGTGTTATGGTGGATGACTACCAGTTGGGTTGCTAAATCCGCCGTCGGCATGATGTAAAGGAGGGGCATCACGTGGTCCAGCGAAGCCTCTGTCATCTGAGCAAGAGCGTCGGTTATATCTGGGTTTGCGTAAATCTTACTCTCATCCAAATATACAATTTTCAAACCACCGAGACTGGTCACTCGACTTAGAGCTACGTACCCCATGCCGTGCTCAAACACACCTTTCAGAGACACTACTGCATCAGAGGTTGTCATTGCTTGTACCGTGTGGATCGTACAGGCAAAAGCAAGCCTAATCGGGAACTGTCGACGTGTTACTCCAGACTTTTGAATATTCTCCTCCTGACTGTCAATGTACACTGTGTTGTCGGCGTCGCCAGAGCTCCTGGTCACGTGATTGAGTTGTAGTCCAAGCTTCTGCACGCGAAACTCATTCGGGTAGTTTACAAATTCGACGACGTTCGCAAACATACCATTACACAGGCCTTTCCGGACATCACTATTACGCGTGATCATGACGTGGGCGCCAATGGCAACTTGGATGGAGTCTGGCAACCCGTCCTTTTTTCCTTTAACAGGGTGAACTTGTCTCTTCATTCTGCCAGTCCTTTGGTCCTTCTTATAGTCATCTGCGTCAATTGCCACAATGTCTTTGTGCAGCGTGCTCAGAACCTCAGAATTATGGAGATCCACTTGTTTATTTGTGGCGTAAATATGGAGTACATCTTTTGGACAATTTTCCAGAGAGGTATAAGCCGTTGTGAGCAAAGCTCTGTCTTCTGCGGAGAGGCAGTCGGACACGAAGTCGGTTCAGCAACTTGGCAAAAGCAACGTCGTCTTTCTGTCTCATGATTTGAGTCAGAGTGATCATTTGGAAGTTGTCACGCCAGTGGTCCACCTGTCTTGGATCGTGCACACATAAGGGCTTGGACTGTCTCACAGGGGGGAGCTGATAGAAATCTCCAACAGCAAGAACGGACATTCCACCAAAGGGCAAAGAACTTCCTTTTATTTGTTTCAGTCTGGCGTCAACGTAAGCAAAGAGGTCTTTCGATACCATGGAAATCTCATCGATGATGAGTATTTCAGCGTCACACAGGTCCGCTCTGACTTCATCCAGTTTATTACCCAGCCCAAGGTACGGCGGTTTGAGACTCTTCGGCAGTCTGAGCAGACAATGCAAGGTTGTCCCAGATATGTTGAAACGCAGCCGTGCCGATGAAGGCCGCGATAATCACCGTCTCTCGGGAGATGTCTGCTTCCTCAGCCAGTCGTGGGAGCCTGGACAGTATTTTCGTAGCCTCGGAGTGGATGCACTTTACTAGGTGTGACTTGCCGGTTCCCGCTCCGCCATTGATATAGAAAAAAAACTGCTGCGTTTTCTGACCGCACACACGTTTTAAGCACCACTGTCTTACTTCGTAGAAGACACAGGCTTGCTTTTGGTTCAGGTTTCGATACATGCGGCGTAACCTTGTCGGGTCGATGGCGACGATTTCTCTCACGATCGACAGATCTGACGTATCTTTCCTGATGTCGTAGTCTGGCACATTTTCCACAGCGTCTATGGGATCGTTTCTCAATTCCATTTCCTCAGTGCATTCCAGTCTTTGCAATTCACACTCAGGAGCCAGGTCGTTCCATTCGTTTATTTGAATTCCGTTGTCTTCCATCTCTTGGATGGCCTCGTCAACAACGTCACTGTGCTTCTCGTAGTTTTCACTGTTCCTCTTGACTATTTCCGAGACCTTTTCTTCACCTTTTTTGCCTGATAACCTTACACATGCGTTATCATGAAACATCTGGTACGTAGGAAAGCTTATGGATTTCAATTCGCTGTCATTACGATGAGGCAGGTACAGCTTGAGCCAGGCGCAGTAAAATTCCTCTGGTTTTTTCTCCTTGGAGAATTTGCAGTATTTGATGACAGCAGGTTTCCCTGTCCTTTTCTGGACGTATCCCAAGTCGTTCAGGAGAGGTAAAACGTTTTTGCCTTTTGCTTGTTTGCCGTACACAATTCTGCAAGTGGATGCAAAATCAGCCAGGCACATTTCTTCAAATTCAGCTGTTTCAGGTCTGCACTGATATTTATCAAGCAAAACAGTCATCCACACTTGGTCGGATTCGTCTGTTTTGCTTTCATGGTACGAGAGAGCGTAACTCATTTTTAGCGCGTTGTCACTCGTCGGTACAAAAATCACACTGCGTGAGGTCTGTTTCATATGCAAGCCGCATGCACATGCTATGCACTACTGGGCACTGACTTCTCTTTTTTTGGAGTACGCTTGCATTATTTGTTTCATTTCTTCGCTCTCGTTGACATTTTCATTGTGGGCGTTGTCAATGACAGATTTCAGGTATTGGCTAAGACCATGTTCCGCTTTAGTTATATAACTACAAATGTATCCAATGCACGCAAATGCATCTAGAATGTATTGAATGTCTATATTGGCATCCCAGGCAAGCAGCAAATGCCGATTGTAGTTCACCCAGCAGTCTTTCGGATCTTGTCTCATCACAATGGCGCTCGTCTTGGCCGACATGCGCAAACATTATTTGTACTTGTCAAACGTCAACTCACATTTAGCCAGTAGATCTGGCCAAGCCAGGGATGTGGATTCGGGCTCATTCAGCAAACGTTGAACTTCACTAAGCTTGTTTTTTGCGAACTCCAATTTCGTTTTGTATTCCTTAAAGTCTGCGTTTATTTATCCGGATTGTCCGCACAGCGTTTCGGTGCCGACGGTGGCTTTACAGTCATAGTGGTCAAACACGGGTGTTTTGGAAAGCCAAAGTGGCAACTCGCGCCAGGTTTTTTTACACATGTTTTAGAGTGATTTTTGCTATGTTTTTGAACTTCTGTGACCATTTTGTACAGTTCGGGGTCCTTTTCTTTGTCCGGCAGCTGAGCTGTGATGTAGCACTCCACAAAATCACAAACTTCCTTCTCCGATTGCTCTCCACACACTGGGGCACCTTCCACCCATATGAGGCAGGTAATATGAGGGCTTCCTCTGTGCTGAAACTCGAGTCGGTAAAAGTAGTCAACAACCTTTCCGAGGGGCTGCGCGGGAGACAGCATAAGATCTCTGAACAGGGCTTCCACATGTTTGTCAAACATGCGCATGGCCGCTACTGGATTAATGCGTAGAATTTCACACTTGGTGGCCCAGTCAAGTTCCTGGAAATTCACCGTTTCCCCTTGTTGTCTTTTAATAGCAATTATCACCTCTTTCCAACGCATCTCCGCAGCAGAAAATGTGCAAAAGAAGGTGGGTGTTCCCAACTGTCTGATCATTGCAAACAGATCTTTAGTTGTCTTTTCCCAGTATGCAGGGGTGCCTCTTAATAGAACCATAAAACGAACCGCATCTTTGTTACGAATCAGTTTTTCGACCTCAGTCTTGTCCTGTAGCATCCGATTTGTTATCCGCCGACCATCTTTGGTGAAGGCCTTGCCTTTACGGAGCTGAATTCTAATGCTCGATATTGCTAAGTGTATTTCTGTCACAAACTGATTAAAGAACAAGTAGTTTGTGTCCCTGGGAAAACGTTCATCGACATAGCAGAGGCGCGTCTTGAAATATTTGCTTGGTGTCAGTTTTATTTGTCTGTCTTCATCAAGTGTGTTTTCCCCAGTTGGAAATTGGACAGGAAATGCCATGGCCTCAAGTTTGGGAGTCTTGGAAAAGCTCACTGGGTTATTTCTTTCCGCAGGAGCGAGACAGTAAATTCCTTCACTAAAAGTCAAAATGTCCTCAGACACGTCATTTGTTTGTAAGCAGGATTCAAGTATAACACCGCCATTTGGGTCAACGCCATCAGTGTGTTCGGGATCCTGTTGCTGCTGTTTTTCATGAAGTTGTGGGTCACTCATTTTTCCACTTAATGTGTCATTCTCAAATTTGTTTATTTCCTGCATATCTGCATTGTCATAATCACGGTCATTCATCGATTCATCTGAGCTACTGAGTGTAGGATCACACAATTCTGCCTCACTTCTAATGGTGATGTCACTGTAGTGCGGATGTATTTGTTTCAATTTATTGAGAGCACTCACTAGATTGAACCAAGTGACAGTTTGAAAAACTTGATTAACCTAACCTTCTCTTGAGTTTCACTCTCAAGATCTGGGACCTGCTTTTTAGTCTCGGCAAAGAGTTCACTGTTCCTTGGATTTCAGATGGGACACACACCACATTTCCGTGAATAGATCTTTGTTGGCCTTTGGGCAGAGGCACAATTTTTGCAAAAGCTATGCATTTGGAGATGAGGTGTCTCTCCAATATGTTTAAACCACACAGTTCAGTGGGAATATCTGCAAGTTGGAGATTGTCGTTGCGGTGCACGTTTTGTTAGTGCTTCGTGAATCTGCTTTCGCTACTCCGTCTCATAGTTTCCCTATGTTTGGATCTGAAGTCAGAGTCGCTGGAATAACGGTGTGTTATGTAGGTGCGCTCACGCTCCCTAATTTGGACATTTCTGTATCTTTGCCTCCTGTAAGCGCGCTTCCTCTCCCTAATTTTAACATCGTTGTGTCTTTGTGACATGTAGTCTCTCTGCCTTGCACGAAAAAGATCATCTTATGCATATCCATGTTTCATGTAAATGCGCTGCTTTTCACGTAAAAGATCATCCTCTGTGTATCGTTGTTTTATGTAGTTGCGCTGCTTTTCACGAAAAAGATCACGGAAAAGATCATCCTCTCTGTATCTTTGTTTCAAGTAGTTGCGCTGCTTTTCACGAAAAAGATCATCTGTGTATCTTTAACACTAGCACGATGTCTCATTTTAAACAAATCATCATTCCTATAACGATGTGTGAAGTTGGAGAGGTGCTTCATTTTATTATTTTATTCATGTAACGCTGTTTAAAATGTGTCTTTTGTTTTACTCCAAAATGCTTGTCTTGTTGATAACGAGTGGAAATATAAGTCCTTTTACGTTGTTGTATCTCTGTATTTTGATGGTATTTTTGCCTTTTATCACTGTTGTAACACCTACGTTTTAGCTCCTTTTTAAATCTCACTTCATTTTTCTCACTCAACTTTGACTGCGCCTTCTGCCTCTGCCGTCTGCATTTTTCTTCGTTTTGATTTTTCAATTCTTAACACGTTTGGCATCTGTTTATGTGGAGAAGCACCTTTTGCTGCCAAGGCCACGTCACTCTTTGTCATCTCGTTGCCATGGCGTTCAATGGCTTGGATTGGCTTGTCACGGAACATGTGATTACCTCAGCCGCTTCTTCGCTTGATCTTTGGTCATCAATGTGCGCCCTCACAGAGGAAAGATCGACACATGGCGCCATCTCTTGGTCATCCGCTGGCATATCAACAGGTTCAAAATTAACAGGCATACATTTGTACTGGCTGTCAGCACGTGTGCCCATACTTAGAAAAACTTCAATTAACTTATCAATTAGGTCATTCAAACTAGTGAAAAGCATCATTACGGCAGTACCACTGTCGGTATGATGACCACGACGATCTGTGGAATGGGGATCAAAGTAGCCGTACATACTTTGGTTTTGGAAAACCGCTATGTACTTGACATTCATAACAACAAGAGCATAGTTCACTTTTGACATTAAGCACTTAAGTCTGTCACGAAGGCTCATATATTCTACATCACCAAATGAAGAAATAAACAATCCATACATTGATTGACACTTTATTAAGAAATATTGTTTCTCCAAACCATTAATGATATCAGGAATTTCATCAGTTGCCAAAAATGCATTTCGAAATCTTCCTTACAGCTTTCAACACAGACACTGTACGCACATAGAGTTCATTGCCCCGGTCAAGAACAAGATCCAATTTGGCACTTGTCCCATGACTGATTTCATGCAGAAAGGCTAGAAATGTAGCAGAATTTACAGAACATTGACTGTTTCTATGCTGTCCATACTTTGGATGGTCTTGACTACATGAGGCAAAAATACAGTCAGAATTAATTCCATCAGCAGAGTGCATACTTTGGACACGCATCACTTTTATTGTTTTGGCAGCCATCTCCACGTGGGTTGCAGGCGGAACAGCCATCAGCGTTTTGACAGGTGTAGATTCACTCCCACAATCTTCATTTTTGTCGGGCTGTTCCCAGCGCAACTTGGCAGCTTGTGCCTTCTTACCTTTGCGTATCATTGCTGGTTTCTGACGAATGTCGACGCACATCACTTTTACTTGTGTAACAGCCATCTCCTCGGAGGTTGCAGGCGGAACTGCCATCTCCACGGGAGTTGCAGGCGGAACTGCCATCTCCACGTGAGTTGCAGGCGGAACTGCCATCAGCGTTTTGACAGGTGTAGATTCACTCCCACAATTTTCTTTTTTTTTTTTTCTTCTTTTTTTTTTTTTTTTTTTTTTTTTTAAAACCTGTCCTGTTCAGCTGTTTGACACAGAGAATGGAAGTCTAAGTGCCCGGATTCTGAACAGTTTTAATGTTTCACATTGAGAGTCTGACATACTCCCATTGAGATCATTCAAAATACCTTTTTATTATGACAAAGCAGCGAACAGGAAGGGATTATGGGGGGACAGAAGAAAAGAAATACAAGAGTAGAAAGAAAAGAAACATACACAAACAACAACAAGAAATACATTGAACATCTAAACTAGTTACTAATATGCTGGTGCTATCGTCAGCGAGATGTATTTCCGGTTTACACCATGTGGGGGCCTATTAGCCAGTGAAAGAGGAGAATGGGGGTGGGGGTGTCTATAAGACTATAAGCTAAGTGATTGAAAGGGGTAGAGTGTACACAAATCAGTTCTGTGATCTAGAACCCAGTAATCGTGTGAATCTTTTATGAGTGTAAGCCCGTTGGCGACCAACCCTACGCCGCCGCATCTCCAATCCCGGCACCGGAACCCCCAACCCGAGCACTCCCACAATTTTCATTTTTGTCAGGCTGTTCCCAGCGCAACTTGCCAGCTTGTGCCTTCTTACCTTTGCGTGTCATTGCTGGTTTCTGATGACTTTCGACGCACAACACATTTACTAGTGTAACAGCCATCTCCACTGGAGTTGCAGGCGGAATCCCACAATCTACAATTTTGTCACGCTGTTGCCAACGCAACTTGGCAGCTTGTACCTTCTGACCTTTGCGTGGCATTGCTGGTGTCTTGCAATTGTCAGCTTACTGCACAATGACAAAAACACAAGGTCTGGTTGAACACACCACCAGGGATGTGATTTGATTCGGATTAATCCCTCCACCTGGGACTGGCATGTGTGTCTCTGTATCTATCGCTCGTTGTACCGCTGTTAGTACCAGTAACGCACACAGAGGGGAAAGAAGACAGAGACAAAAGCAGTGAAGAAAGAAGGAGAAAGATGGTTGGGGTAGAGACACAGGTGTCCTGAAAACACAGAAAACATAATTGGTTGTTTTAACTAGTTAGCTCTTTATATTGTTAGATGAGTGTCATTAAACCTTTTTAAATAGTGCCACTGCATCTTCCTTATATCAAGTTTGATCTGGCACGATAACCACTTAAAAGTTCATTATAATAATGAATTTCTGGTCTGACAAGTAATGCTTCAAAATCACTGAGTTTCCTTTTGGCATCTGTGTGGAAGTAGTGGGAAATTAAGTTTTTAAAATAATAAAATTACACAATATGCTGAAACAATTACATTAACAATGTTCCAATAACCTTTTAAACAATGTTTCATTGTAAATGTAGAAAAGTTCAATTTTATAAAATCATTATATGTTCTATCAATGTTTTAAGGGGAATACATTTTTTTAAATTACAGTTGTCATGTTTCTTTAATTTGGAGCAGAACATTCTTTGAAATGTAGTATTAGTGAATCAGTCATTTGTTAAGGACAAAATGCAGGGTGTTTAGAAAATAATGTGCCAAAAGAATCACACAATTTGTCAAAAAAAAAAAAAAAAAAGTTCAGACATGAGTTCATGATTACATTTTTTCAAGTGCATAATTTGGCCACTGCCATCAGCAACCCAATATGAAAAATCTAGCAAATGTGCCTCAATTTGTCAGTTCACCACGTTGATTGCCTCTGTCGTTCGATCTTTCATGTCATATACATTTGCCTGAAGCAGTGGTTTGTAAAAAACGGTTTGTTTCAACCATTCCAAAAAAATGATGACAAGAAAGATCAAACAAAAGCTTCAATCACCACAGTGGACCAGGATATGCTGAGGGGCATTTTTGGGAATTCTCAAATCAGCTTGTGGTTGAAACAAAACTTAACGTTCATACCCAGTGTCCAAAATACAAATTTGTAAATTTTTTTTTTTTTTTTTAGACAGTGTGATTTTGTCACATTTTTTTTTTTTTTTTTAAACTTGTATAGCTCAACATGTTCTCAAAGAATCAACATAGAATAAGACTTGTCAACAATTTTCTCCAGAGATCGGCAGTCACTTCAAAAGATGAGTCGAAATCTGCAAAGACAAAATCATAATTTTATTACATACCTACAAGTCAAGTTTGAACAATATACTTAAAATCTGTGAAAATACGTTTAAGCACCTTAAAACGAAACACCTCCCCACATTAGAACTTTAATGTCAAAGAAACTGCACAGCACTGAAGCAAATTATTTTCAGACCTCTGAAAATAATGTAAATGATTGTTTAGTTATGCGACATGTTTTGCCTTGTTTGTGTCTTCTATTGGCACCAGTTGTAAACAGTGTATATTTTGTGCTCATACTGACAACTTTGTAGTGTGGAGAAAACTTTAAAAACCTAATACAACTACATATTCCAATAAAATTTGAGCGTATTTAAAATACATGAATGACATCAACTTGTGACAAACTAGACAACTTTAAATTCAATGTTGTTTAATATCTTCCCCACGAGTGAGTAGCCGTCGACACAGATGTCAAGAGCCCAGTTGCCCCCCTTGAAGACCCTGAAGGTTCATCTCATCAGCAAAGCAAACCATGTTGTGTGGATTAATGTTTTCATTTGTGCGAAGTACCTCAGTGGTTCACATGAGCAAGCATCAAAGTCTTTGGAATAATGTTTGCCGTTAAATACATAGGTTGATGAAAATATGATCTAAAAAGAAATAATGAAGTTGTAGAATCGTATTATCTTAAGCTTTCCTTGCAAAGCCCCAGATAAATATTTCAAAAACATTTTCACTCCAATGTCAGATGAAAATTAAAACTAAGATCTATATAGACACTTCTTGACAAATCACAACTATCAAGACATGTCAACACTATCAATTGCTGTAGTAGTACACCCACCTCAGACTTGCTAGTTGACAAAAGCTATATTGTGTTCTGTGAAAAGAGCAAGGTGGAAAGATTCAGTTACTGTAGGTCACAATCCACAACGCATTTTTTTTTTTTTTTTTTTTTTTTTAAATTGCAGATTGTAGAAACTTTTTGATCGACTTTGCCTTAGACAAAAACAACCACTTTACTAGACATTTATCACTAAAACATCAAATATATTCTTAGTGTAACCTTCATTTCAGGAAATACAGATTCATATGTATCTGAGGTTTGATGAGCAGACAGATTTCAACTAAATATAACCGAGAAACAAATGTCCATATAAGCATGCTAAGTGATTGTCGCGACGATGAGAAGCCATAAATAAACCATAAATATGTTAGATATATAATATTTAAATGTCAGTGTTCACATTTGACATTGTCATAAGTATAACACTGCATGAAAATAAATCATATGCAATCACTGTACAGCTATCTATAAAACGCTTGAAGTATACTCATGTGGTTCTTGTATCGCCGATAGTTCAGCATGAAAACATACAATTTGCCAGTGTTCTAATCTAACACTTTTTTTATGAATTAGTTGCCTGTAATTTTTATTGGACGTATCAACCTACATAGGCGTCAATGGAATCCAAGCACATTGGCATCAACACCTACAGTGGGGAGAACAAGTATTTGATACACTGCCAATGGGTTTTCCCATTGACTGTGTATCAAATACTTGTTCTCCCCACTGTATATAGGAGAGAGAGGGATAATCCAGTTATCTTCACTCAGGAATGTGGGTGTTGATTTATGATGATTTATGACCCTACCTTTGACCTTTGATTGACAGGTTGACCTTTTGACCTTTGATTGATGGGTTGACCTTTGACCCCCACCTGTCACCCCCCTCAATTAAGGGATTACCCGATGTTGCCCTTTGACCTGCACCTGTTGGTAAACAAGGGGGGTTATGGGAAAGTGTGGGTGAGAAGGGAAGTGTGTCCAGGCATGTCCGGATGTCTGGTGAAAGCGATGTGCCCTTTGACCCGTACCTGTTGGGAAACAAGGAGGGGTTATGGGAAAGTGTGGGTGAGAAGGGGGAACGTGTCCAGGCATGTCCAGGCATGTCTGAACAAAACCCCTAAGAACCATGGGATTTGGGTGGGTGTGGTCTGCGTGTAGGCTAGTTTTGTAGCATTGCTAAGTGAACATTTTTTCAATGAGTGGCAACGAGGAAAGATCAACCATGATCAACGAGACGTGTGTAAGCATTAGCCGCGGTTGGTCTGATGCTAATGCGGGGGGACTCAACAAAACTCAGATGTACTTACGACGTGTGCAATATCCACCAAATGAGGAATTGGAGGTGAACAGACCGTTATCTGACACAGGATCATGGGGGTTCAGATTTAACTATCTGATGGGGGAGCTGAATTTTTACAGTAAAGAGGACGACGTTCGTATACAACCTTCTGAAGTAGCCATACTGAATTCAAACGATTGGGGTGTAATAAATGATCTCATACCTGAAGTGCTGCAAAAATGCCTGAAGTCATCAGATGTCTGGGAAGATCTAAGCATCGTTTGGCTTTCCAGTAGCTCCAAAGGCGGTCAGTTGTTCTACAGGGTGAAGATTGTTTCACAAGACGGTATGGAAAAAGAGGATGGCGAAAGCATTGATCAGGATGAGTTGAATTTCCTCTTAGAATCATTTAACAGCGAATGTGGCGTCTTCAACAAGATCCTTTCGGTCCCGCTAGCAGACTGGAGTGAAGCAATGTCTGAATTCTCACCGAGAATCTCCGCCCTCTATCACAGTTCTCGCCTATGGCATAATGTGGTGGGCGTGAAAAAGGCGTTGACGTTTGTCTAACCACGCCTCTAGGGAGAAAAAAAAAAAAAAACCCTAAGACCGCACCCCCTCTGTTCCCCTATTGAGTATATTTCATGGTCATCAGAGACTTTTCACCTCACACCAGAGTAGCAACTGAGCCATCTACATTACCTTGTGGAAAAAGATGCAAACTCGTAAACCAGCTCGCCGTATAGCCACCGTTTGGACACCCTTTGGATCTGAGCAGGAGAGGATGAACGGTGGGGAGGATGTGGTCGATGTAGGAGAGGTTTCAATACCAGCGGAGCCAACGGTCCTTAATGAGGGGGACGCCTCATTAACTATGCAACCGGTTTTTAATGAGTCTTCAGTTGCCGGTACCGTCACCGAGAACTCTGAAACCGAAATGTCAGCAGCAATGACTATGCCCGACTCACCCGCCTTTTGGCCTGAGGGAGCCCCTCCACCCACCCGTACTGTGAGAATGAGGAAAAGGGCTGCCAGTATGGAATCAATGCCTTCCTCACCGATCTTCCCATCAGAGGACCGCCTACCACCGGCACCCCCATCCTCACCAGTGTTTCCGGTGAAAAAGGATCCTCCTCCTCCTCCTCATTTCCCTGGGGCTTCTGTTAACCCCGCCCCTCCAGAGACAGACACGCCTGTCAAGTTGTACAAGCTTACAAATGATAATAAGATAGTCACAGTGGAAAAGGATACCCCAGAGGCTTCAGAGGCCCCTTCTCTTCCAGCACCTCACTATTGGTCTCCAGTAAAGTTGTTCAAGATTACAAAGTACGGTAAGATCGTTTCCAGGGGCGCTAGAGAGGGCTGGTTAGAGGTTGATGAGTACGATTGTATTAAGAAAACAATCTATTACCTCCTCAATCGCGTGCTATCCAAGTACATCAAAGACGAGTGTTACGGCTGTCAGGTGGGACACCCAAGTCAAAAACAACACGCCTGTCTATATATACCAGAAGACTATTATTTCAGTAATCACTTTCAACGTGTGATCCATCGATTGTATTCGCCTAAGTTCCTGCTGAGTATCCATTTCATCCTAAAGCATCACGGACACGTGGTCGACGCTAAAAAAGTTGAAGCTGCTGCTGAGATTATTCTGCTTGAGCTCGAACAGGAAAAAAATATATTGGACAGACTGTCATCGGTGAACATCGATTCATTTACCTTGGAAATTAAACAAAGCTTGGATCAATACTACTTTGGACAAAGTGCAGAGGATTACCTCTTTGGAGTTTGAAGATGGGAAACCTCATCTCGGGGCTAGCCGAGGAGCATCTTACAACGTGTAATTTCAAGGACATTCTTGAGACTTTGAAGGAATTGGAGGAGTGCCTCGGGAGTACAACAGAGGTAGATGTCACAGCGGGTAATCTGAAGGACATTTTGGACAGAACCATTCATTATGAACCTGACTCCGCTATAGATGAAGAAGTGGAGCGAATGTTGTTGCAAATGAGGCGAGTAAGACCCTTGTCCTATATACTGTTCAATAGAGCTTGGGGAACTTTTGTAAAGTGGTGTGTAAAAATAAGTGCAGTCTGTGCCTGTGAAACAGACTGTAACCGTGATACATGTATATCAGCCGTATGTCTATCTCAAACATGTGGAGATTTAATAGACAGCTGGAAGTCCAAAGCCACTTTTGGTCAAGCAATGACAATTATTACCTTATTTGCCGACTCTGTCAAATATTGTCTCAAGAACAACTATCCTGTTGACATACCCTCAGAATTGGCCGGTATTGAAAGTGTAATGCAGATAAAAGTCCGACCTAAGGCCTTAAACAAGATCTCCAACCTCATTTTCACATGATTTGCTTCCTTTTTGAGTAATATCTCCTGATTTGCTTTTCTTTTTTTTTTTTTATTATATCTCCTGATTTGTTTCTTTTTGAGTAATGATATGTAACTGACATGTGTTTTACCTTTCTCTCCATGTATCAAATAAAAAAAAATAAAAAAAATAAAAAATTTAAAAATGGAAAAATACGCCTGTGTTTTTTTCTTTTGAACATGTATAAAACTGCAGAGTATTACAAGTCTGATTCATTTTCCAACATGGCTCTGAAGAGGCGGATGAAGGCACTATACTTTGACACGACCCATCCTGCTAGTTTCGGGGGTGTGGAAAGATTGCACCGCGGTCTAGAAGATGAAACGGGGAAAAAAATTAAACGCGATGAAGTCAAGGATTTTTTAGCAGGCGAGGACACATATAGCCTGCATAAACCTGCTAGAGTTAAATTTCCCAGGAATAGGGTTTTTGTCTCGAAAGCTCTGAATCAGTTTCAAGCTGACCTTTGTGACCTTCAAAACTTAGCAGAGTTCAACGATCAGTTTAAATATCTGTTAACAGTCATCGACATGTTTTCTAAAAAGGCCTATGTAAGAGTCTTGAAAAATAAGAAAGCTAACGAAGTGGTTAAAGCGTTCGAATCTGTACTCATAGAGAGCGGCGTACCACGGAAGCTCCAAACTGACGATGGAAAAGAATTTTTTAACCTTACTTTCCAAAAGTTGATGAAAAAACACAAAATTACTCATTTTGCAACAGCCAGCGATTTGAAAGCTTCGGTCGTGGAAAGATTCAACAGGACTTTGAAAACGAGAATGTGGCGATATTTTACAGCTAAAAATACACGTCGTTATGTCGATGTTGTACAAGACTTAGTAACGAGTTATAATGATAGCTATCATTCGAGTATTAAAATGAAACCTAATCAGGTGAATGACGAGACTAGCCCTCAGGTATTTCGGAACTTATACGATAATTTCCCATGCCAAAGTCGCACTAAAATAAAAATGAAGTTTAAAGTAGGCGATATAGTAAGAATATCAAAACTGAGAGGTGTATTCGACAAGAAATATGAACAGAGCTATACGGATGAATTATTTACTATAAAGGAATGCTTGCCACGGACCCCACCAGTTTACAAACTACAAGATTATGACAAGGAGTTGATAAAAGGTTCCTTTTATGAATCCGAACTCCAGAAAGTGAAGATAACAAAAGACCATTTTTTTAAAGTTGAAAAAATCCTGAAAAAACGTGTGGTAGGTGGCGTAAGACAATTTCTTATTCGATGGAAGGGTTGGCCTGAGAAATTTGACACTTGGGTACCGGCAGACCAAGTCGTGGACATATAAATTCAAATTAGCCGGCATATTGACACTCATTCGCCATCATGAACCCGAATCTAACGGAAGGGTTTTACATGACATTGCCTTCCAATGCCAGCTCCAAGATCTTCACAGACAATTCAATTTCCCGATTCAGAGTAAACCTGGCTCAGCACATTGATCTTGATGGGGAATGGGAGGTTGGGTTATCAGAGTTATCTTATCCACACACATGGTACAATAGTCCTGAACACACGACAGCAATCGAATGCCTACATTGTGCCGATGGCTCATCAACGTCAAGAGAATATGATAGAAAACAATATCCTATTACAACTCTACAGATTCCTGAAGGATATTACAAAACTTGTGAGGAAATCGGATCGGCCTTAGAGGCAGTTTTACGGGAAAATCTTGACATTGCAGAGATTTTTTACAACTCTCGCATAGGTAGATTTTATTTCAAAGGAAGCGGACATTACAAAATAAAACTTAAACCTCCCTTATCCTATATATTCGGTCTAGAGGAAAATGAGTGGTATTCCTTTGAACCCCACTGGCAAGCAGCCCCCCACGCAGCCGATATAAAAGCGGGTCTGTACCATTTTTACATTTACACTGATGTGATACAACACCAGCTGGTCGGAGACGCGCTCGCACCGCTACTGAGGACAATCCCCGTGACAGGGAAATACAAGGACGTTGTTAATGTAACATTTAACCCGGCTCGTTACGTCCCAGTTAACAGAAAGCATATTGAAGACATAGCAATTGAAGTCAAGACCGATCAGAATAAACCTGTAGAATTTAAGTACGGGAAAGTTATCGTTATATTACATTTTAGACCTCGACGAAGATGGTAGTGCTAGCGACACATCCGGATCTCTACCGGTTTGTGGACTACTACGAAAGTCAAGCTGGCGGTTCATTACCTGGTTTTCATGGGGCACCTGTTCAATATGGGCGGGGGCTGGGCTCCATCTTTGCTAAGCTGTTCCGTTTTGTAAGTCCTCTACTAAGGAAGGGTTTTAGCATGGCGAAGCCTCACCTTCAGACAGCGGCTAAAAACATAGCGACGGATGTTGCAGGACGCGTCTTGGAGAGATTCCAGAAGAAACCTGAGCCTCAAGAAGGTTCCGGTTTAATGGTCTTGGCTCGTAGACCCGCTAGAAGACCTGTTCAAAGACTTGTTAGAAGGGGGCGGAGACGTCCGAAGCATCGTAAAAAGCGTCGGAGTGTATCTAGAAAGAGATCAGTATCCAGAAGGAAGCGTCGAAGAAGCAACGCGGATATTTTCTCTTAACTCCCTCTGATACAAAATGGCTCTACTTCATCATAAATCACAGGAATGTACCATGGCTGAATTGGATCTTTTCTCTCCCCCTATGACCCAACTTTCCATCGATCATAGCCAGTATGTGGAAATGTTACCGGTCTCTGCCCTCACCGACGACGGACCTATTGAATTTTTTGTGCCAGGCGATGGATCAAAATATCTGGACCTCCCTGACACCCTACTACAGCTTCAGCTAAAAGTCACACGAGCTGATGGGACTGACCTACCACAGGCGGAGCGGGTGGGGCTCATTAATTACCCCCTCAATACAATTTTTTCACAAGTGGATGTGTCTTTAGGAGAACGTTTGATCTCCCAAGCCAGTGCCACACACCCTTACCGAGCCATCATAGAAACGTTATTAAACTTTTCCGAATCTTCTCTGAGAAGTCAATTCTCAGCAGGCATGTTCCATAAAGACACAAGTGGTCGAATGGAATCGACAGCTCTCGCAGGAAATGATGTAAATGAGGGTCTGTTGAAAAGATCACAGAGAGTAGTGGGTTCAAGGCCATTCTACCTTGTAGGACCCCTGCATGCTGACATATTTTTTTGTGAGAGACTCTTGTTAAACAATGTGGATCTACGTGTCAAACTCATTAAAGCAAGCGATGATTTTTGCTTTATGACACCTGCTAACAATGATTATCGTCTGAAAATAATAGGGGCTTCTCTCTTTGTAAAAAGAGTAACAGTTTCGCCGGCTGTAGCTCTAGGACACGCCGCGGCTCTCAACAAAGAGAATGCCTTGTACCCCCTGTCACGCATTAGCATAAAAACATATTCTATACCACAAAATTCTCGCACCTGTCAGCAAGATAACCTTTTTCTAGGATCGATACCCCGCTACGTAGTCCTCTCACTTGTGAACCATAACAATTTTGTCGGTAGAAGAGATGGTAATCCTTTTGACTTTGAACATTTTAATTTGGAATATTTAGCTTTATGTCAAGAGGGACGTCAGATCCCAGCGAAAGCCTTTCAACCTCAATTTAACGATGACAATTCTGTACGCGAGTTCTATAACTTGTTTACAGCTACAGGTAGACATTTGAAAGATCTACCTCTCTGCATTGATCGTGACGACTTCTCAGCAGGTTACGCATTATACGTATTTAATTTATCTCCTAATGAGGATACATCGGCTTTATCCTTAGTCTCTAGCGGTAGCGTCAGGCTGGAGATGAGATTCAGGGTCGCCCTCCCTCAAACTACAACCCTCATAGTCTACGCATGCTATGACTCTATTTTGGAGATAAATTCGAAGCGTGAAGTGTTGGTGGATTATTACTGAAAAAAACATGAATGGGAGAACGTTAGAGACTCTTATGAAACGGGTCCAAGGCAAGTTATTTGGAGGTGTCTATGCTTCGGACGAGTTAAACTACTTAACCCCTACTACGACGACATATTACATCGTGAACACACATCCTCGCCACCAGCCTGGTGAGCATTGGCTCGCACTGACATTGGAAGAGGACGGTGATGCTACATTCTTTGACGCCTATGGCTACCCTCCAGATTTCAATTATTACCCGCAAAGTATCATTTATTTTTTGGAAAAACATGCCCGTCGGATATTCTACCATAACTACCAACTACAGCATGAACTGTCCGTGACCTGTGGACAACACTGCGTATATTACTTAATTCATCGTGGATGTGGACTATCTTATCATGATGTATTAACATGCTATAGTAATGACACGCTTAAAAATGACGCTAGGGTGTCTACTTTTGTTAAGCAATATCAAATGTGTACCAGCGACGTATGTGCCGGTCAGCAAACCTGTTCTTTAGAAAAGTTTAAAAAATGCCATTGTCTGTAAGCGTTTGATTTCTTTCAAACATTTTATTGAATAAATGGTAAAAAAAAAAAAAAAAGTACATTGTTTCTGTCGAGTTATTTGCTAGGACGTGAAACTTATCCACTTGCGTGAGGATGATGATGATGATGATTTCTCTCTCTTCATTTTCCGCTTTTTTTTACTGCTTGACACACGTCCTCTTGGACTGTCGATAGCGCGCACACCGCCATGGAGTTTGATCTGTCTAAATTGTTCGCGCGCACGCTGATTGGAGACGACGCTCTCAGGTAAATTAAGTTCATAAAGAGTTTGAAGGAACTCCCCCCATCCTCTAGGTGGCGGAATCGTGGTCGATTTACCAGTAGTTGTCAAATATTTGAGAAGATCTATCATATGTGAACCTTTTACAGGTTCATTGTGGAAGATGAATTCGTTTCGAGGCGTCCATTGCTTGTCATGCTCAACTAATTTTTTTAACACAAACAAAGCATTTTTTCGGTAACTCGTTGGAAAGTTTTGCACCAGGTCGTACCATGGTTCTTCAGTCTTTACATCAGCTACTTTCATCTTTTCTTCTTTGACCACACTTTGGAGCATTTGGGGGTCTTCTCGGGGTACCGTTAAGGTGATATTTCGTAATTCTTTTTCCCCTTGTCTAACGAGGGTTAAGTAGCGCTGCATCAGAGATTCATACTTTTTAATTTTTTCATATTGACTTATGGACCGGTCCTCTAAAACCTCTTTAATTTTTGCATCCAGATCGTGCTCAGCCCTCTGACGTATGTCCGGTTCAGGGCGTTTCAGTCGTTCCAACTGATGTGGAGAAATCAGAAACATTTTCTCTGCAGATCTAAGGGTCATATTCTTCAATCTTTTCTAATTATGCCTCCTATAAGACCGCCCAAAACAGGTGCCAGTGCAGCCAATACGGGAAAAATAAATCCGCCCTTTTGTCTTAAGGCGGCTCGCTTTTTTTTCAAACTTTTTCTCTTATCGGCAAGTAAGCGAATAATCTTCTTTTGTTTTTTTAGTTTCCTGAGTTGACACGAAGTTAGTGGAACGTTCCCCTTTACAAGATTAAGAGCGATTTCACACAACGCTTTCACCAGACTATCCGGACTCCGCTTTAGTATGTCCTTACGATCTTTAGGCTTGGCGTGAAACAAGGCTTTGAGTAACGAGGCGTTTCTTTTTAAAAGCTTGGACATGTTATGATTTAGGTAAATAAACTGTAGGCCACTGGTTAGGAAGTATCCCCGTCCTGAGTCTATAATGTTCTGGGCATGTAGGAGTTAAATCCACAATTAAATACCCATGGGGGACTCGCGTGGCATCCTCAAAACTCTCTAAGAAATACTTTTTCTTTGTAGGGAAAACTTGGTTAGCCAACACACTCATTTGTAATTGGTCACGTGGGTTTTTAAACAAAACTATATGTGTACTATTCAGACTTATAGTCCGACTGTATTTCCCTTGATGGAATATGTTCTGTGTTAGCATCATAACACTCATATTTCGATGATGTCTATACTGTGTGAATATTCTTACCACTTCCGGGTGGTCTGAGGCTTGAAAAATGAGGTCATCCAGAATTATAAGATGACTCTGGTTTGAAGGGAAGAGACTTTCGTCATCAAATGAATCGGGAAGCCCTTTAACAAATGTAATCCCTTTATTCAACTTTTTCAACTCTTCGTACATGGGTTGCATTGAAGTGTATACCCACACAATGTTCTCAGGTACATTTTTCATCACATCGTTACATCGTTCCAAAAAACTTTTTACAAAATAAGTCTTGCCACACCCACTTGGACCACTAAGCAAACATGAAAATGGCAATTGGAATCGGGGGTCGAAATCGACTTCAGTGAGCTCCATTTTTTTTTTCCTTCAATAACCAAATGGCAGGGTTTTTCCGTCAGCCAAGAGGCGTCTCTTGTCGTAAACGACTCGTATCTTTTTCATAAATGACACATTTTTTAGATGAAACCCCTTTTTGACACGTTTGATAGTGTGTTGCGGCGTTTCGATATTTCGGTTGTATCCAACCCCGCAGGTTTCAATGTAACCTTCGACCAATTGTTTAAAACTGTCAAAATTGACGCGTTGTGAGCACTCATACGATTGCGTGATACCTTTCACTTTCATGACTGTTTTTTTGGTGTTTCGCGTTTGATATGCATAAGATTTAGGACCAGCAGAAACATAGTCCTGGATGCAATCCTGATCCAGTTCATCTGTCAAATCTCCCAGATAATCCCCTAGTTGGAGAGGACTTTGGCCTTCTCCGACAACGTAAATGAGCGAGTCTGTATCTGTATACAGTACTCGTTCCTGTAGTTTTTCCAAATATTCGTACATAATCATTCGGGCGTACGAAGTCGTCATGCATGCAATGAAAACATTGGATGAAGGGTTTGGTGGTACAATATTGTTCTTGTTGAAATTATACTGTATCATAGCCACATCATTGTTAATGAAGTCAAAGTATTTGATTTCATACAGACCTGAAAACATGATTTGGAAAAAATCATTTTCATTCCTCACAAATTGTGTCTGATTCAGATTGTCCCTCTGTCCGTACTTACCCCAAAGACTGTTTAGACACAGCTTTGCAACTTGTCTCTTTCCTGGGTTAATTTGGATGGATTCTGGGTCTAATTGAATACCTTGATGCGTCTGATAATCGCGAATGTATTTCTCTTTTTCGCTTTGGGTGACCGCATTTGGAGGATAGCCAGAGGCTTCCTGTTTGCCCTTCAGAAAAGTATTCATATACCCTCTGAAAATTTCATCGCTGTTCTTTTCAAAATGCCAGACCTCCGTTATTCGCGCAACCTTGTATCCCATAGCCACCGCTTTGTTGAATTCAAATGTCGTCCATACACCTGTCAACGCTCGGGTCTCATCGTCATGTCTACATTCGTCAGTTTGATTGTTTAATTCGGCGCATGTGCGGCAGAGTGTAAAAACTAGTTTACCTCGCGCTGTTTTGAATGGTAGCACCGGAAAATAAAGTTGTCTCGGCGGGAACACTTTCGCTCTGATGAAGCCGAAGAATTTGGTCAAGTCATTGCCAAAGTCATTATGGAGAATGGTCGGATGTCCAATAGGATAACGGCAGGTACTATTGACGAACGGATAAAGACTAGTTACGTCTACGTACAAGACGCGTTCATTCGGACTTGCGCTGTATTGCAAAACAAAGGCATTCGTCCGACCCCCAAAGAGTGCTTGCCTGGGTTCAAGTGGTTGAGGAAACTCGGAGTGGGTCAGAAACTCACGGACATCAGGGTCTGATTGTTTCATTTCATTCCAATCGTGTTCCTTCATAACTGTCAGACGCACTCCTGGAACAGCCTGCAACACTTGGAGCTTTTTCTGACTCATTGCGTACAATTCGGAAAAAGGGCGACGTGTCATTGGACACTCCCTCCCTAGATCAAAACATTTGGGGCAGCCGTGAAAAAAACAGCCATCATATTCCCAGACATATATGACACCATCAGCTCCGACTGCATATCCGTCAACATGGTGGCCAGCGACCTTTTGCTCACCGGTGTTCATAGCATGCTGTATAAACACGCCCTCTTTATGAGCAACCCACTGAAGGTACTGGATTGAGTCGTGGGAGTAGGCTTTCTGTTGACGTTTGTAATTGTCAGCTGGTGTCACGGCAAGAGTATCGGCTTTCAGGAAATTTGTACGGAAGACAGTCATACAAGCCGATGCAATAGTCACAGAATTGAAGGGGTCAATTTTTGTTTCTTTGAGAAAAGCATCCCTGAATTTCTGACAGCCAAGAGCTAAAATGTCCACGTCATTTCGACAGTACATTAAAGCTTCTTTTTTGAAATCGAACAAGCCTTGACATTCAGTGTGGTACCACTCAAGGAATTTCGTTCGATCGCTGGCTGACATACGATCTACATCGTAAAATTCTGGTGCAGGATAGGGACCAACATAATTCAAATGTTGTTCACTGCTGAAAGCGTGAGGAAAGTTTCCTTTCATTTTGTCAACAAACCCCAAAGCTTTGGGCATGGAACTCAACTTCATGGTTAAAAAGGACAACGAATCAATGAATCTCAGATTGTAGTCCTGGTCTGTAAAACAAATGATCTTACTTCCTTGCATAATGGGTCTGAGGTTTAAACCTTTCTCCAACATCTTAGAAATCAGCAAATAGGCGTCAAACCCGCGGGCATTGTGAGCGATCAACGTATGGTTTTTATAGCGTGGATTTCTGAAATGCTGGATAAATTTATCACAGCAATCAATACCGTACCAATGGCGCTCAACTCCTGTTAAGGATTTTGTACACACCAGGAAAGGTACATGTTTGCCATCATTTGATAAAAATGTCTCGAAATCATAAAAGATCAACTTCTGGTTCGGGGGCTCACGTTGGAGCGGCTGAATATAGCACTGGTGGCGACTGTTGACTAGATCCGGTGTGTCCAATGGGACTCGGCAAATCTGACATTTAGCAACAGGACACACGTGCTGCCGCTTTTTTTTGTTTACATTGACGTAATATGCCAGATCACATTTTGTACATTTTTTGTACCTGTCACAAATGCTGACACATGCTCCGCCAGACGGCAATGGATCACTCTGTTTATGTTTCATGTAACAAACTCTGTTACGACAGACGTTATTACAGTCGCTGCAATGGATAGGCTCAAGCCTGCTTTGATGACACGTGATATCTGTGCACACATGACAACGATGTCGACATCGGTGCAGGTGTGGATTTTGATGGCCTCTGTAACACCCCCAACAAAAATAATTGCTACCAAGAAGCTGCGCTGGGGATTTTACCCCATAGAAATGTCCCTGATTTAGATACACCAACAAAGTATCTGAGGATTTTACAGCATCTGTCTCAAAATGAGCCATCGGTTTTCCACCCTCACCCAATCTGTACAAAACCACAATTTTGCGCTTTAGGACCCTCTCAAATTTATGAATGTCTGCAAACCCTGCAGCGGTTTGTTCGCTCAAACCTACGGCAGCTTGAATTTCTTTAGCTCTTTGCAATAGGCGATCTGTTGTTAATGTATTGTCAAGCATGTATGCTAACACAGTCGCTAAACAAAGATTATTGTTTTGAGGTAGCGGTGTAAACAGAAACCGTCTCTTCTTGAGGACAATCTCACAATCAAGCGTCTGCATTAGCTTTCTTCTACACCCCCCTCCCCCGCGTTTATCTTTCACAATTCTAATCACCAATTCCAAAGAGGAATCACAGAGAACCTCCCCATTTGATTGTACTAGTCTGTCGAATACATTTTGGAAGGATTCAAGGATTACTTCAGAATCCGTCCCCACATTTAGGACTTCATGCTGACGGACATTTTCGCCAATGATCTCAATTTGTATAATGTCCCCGGGGGTTGTTGCAGAGATTGCATTTTCAACCTGTTGGTTAACGGACGCCAATACATCGTTGTAAAAGACAGTAAAATCAGGAGGCCTGTCATTTGATGGTGGAATTAATTGTTGTCTTATTTCAAAACTGTTGAATTTTTCCCGGTTAATGATTTCACCTCCTGACTGAGATTGACCCCCGTCAAGAACCTGTGCGTCAATGTGTGGTGAAGGAGAAGCAATAGTGCCCTCTGTGTCTTGTGAAGGCATAGCATTGTCAATGTGTGGTGGAAAAGTAGCATTAGCAATCTCAATGTGTGGCAAAGGAGAAGCAATAGCGCCCTCTGTGTCTTGTGAAGGCATAGCAATGTCAATGTGTGGTGGAAAAGTAGCATTAGCAATGTCAATGTGTGGCAAAGGAGAAGCAATAGCGCCCTCTGTGTCTTGTGAAGGCATAGCATTATCAATGTGTGGTGGAAAAGTAGCATTAGCAATCTCAATGTGTGGCAAAGGAGAAGCAATAGCGCCCTCTGTGTCTTGTGAAGGCATAGCAATGTCAATGTGTGGTGGAAAAGTAGCATTAGCAATGTCAATGTGTGGCAAAGGAGAAGCAATAGCGCCCTCTGTGTCTGGTTCTTGCACCTCATTATCATCATTATGTGTCACTTGTCTTTCGAGTGTTTCATTTGACGCATGTGACTGGTTCAATTCTCTTAGCGCATCATTTATGGGGTTGAAGAAGTCTACAAAATCTTCTATTAAGCGGATGTCTAAAAAAGGATCATCAGGTTCAATTGAAAAATGCTCATCTTGTTCCAATGCCATTTCAATGTTTATTTGGTCCACAATGTTTTGTAATTGGGGTGGGATATCAGGGTTAATTTCATCCATTTTGAATCAAGAAAAAAAACAATAACATCAACTAGAATGCTAAAAAAAAAATTAAAAAAAAAATAATAAAAAAAGTTAAAAAACAAAAACGTAACAGATTCTGAATCAGACAGAATTTCAGGAAAAGAAAGCGAACCTCGAATCACACATATTCGTACATGTAAAAACGTACTTCGTTTTCATCGATGGTGACAGTCATCGGCGCCCCGCGGTCTCTTGGGATTGTAATGGGGCGTCTTTCACACGGACGCACAAACCTTGGTCTCGGGCTTGGTCTCGGGCTTGGTCTCGGGCTTGGACTCGGGCTTGGTCTCGGGCTTGGACTATGTATCGGTATTGGACGAATATCGGTGGGGGTAAACAGTCGACGTCGTCTCTCTGGTCTTACAGGACGACCACCCGCTGAAAATAAAGAATCCAAAAATTAAAATCAATTTTATAAAAATACTATTAAAAATAATTAGTCATGAAAAAAAAATAAAATAAAATACAAGTCAATTTAATAGAAATAATAAAAATTAATTAATCAATAAAAATGAAAAATAATAAAAGAAATAAAATTAAATTAAAAATTAAAAAATTATAATTAATAAAAATAATCAATCAATGAATCATTAAATTAAAAATGAATTAATCATTAAAATTGAAAATAATTTTTAAAATAATCAAAAACTAAAATTAAAAGACAATTTAATAGAAATAATTAAAATGAAAAATAATTATTCAATAAAATAAAATTAATAAAAATAAATAATTAATTGAATTAAAAATAATTTAAAGAAAATACATTTAAAAAGATAATTGATAAAATAATTTATTAGAATAATAAAATGAAAAGAGGAATTTAACATGATTGAATTAAAAATAATTTAAAGAAAATAAATTTAAAAAGATAATTGATAAAATAATTTATTAGAATAATAAAATGAAAAGAGGAATTTAACATGATTGAAATAATAAATAATTTGATAATAAAAAATTCTAACTTACGATTCCGATTGTCAGGTTGTAAACCACCATCTGTAATTCGTGAGATACAGTTTAATATTCAATCCAATCAGCACATTTTAAACAATCAAGACTTACCGCTTGCCAAGGCAAATGGATCTTCTGTCTGGGTTGATGCATCAACCTTTCCCCCTAAAATACATAATTATTGAATCTTCGTAAGAAATATGACTGACTTTTACCAACTATATAAATAATATTTATTCGTTTAATATTCATTCCAATCAGTACAATTAAAACATACAAAACTTACCACGTGTCAAGGCAGATGGAACTTCTGTTTGGGTGGCCTCATCAATCTTTTCCTCTAAAATACACAATTATTAAATCATCGTAAGAAATATGACTGACTTTTACCTACTATATAAATAATATTTATTTAACCACGCTTACCACCAATGGAAGACGTTTGAGCAACAGCAGCGTCTTTGAGTGGTAAAACAGACAGGAGAGCGAATGTTGTCAAAACTGATACAATGCTGCCATCTTGCGTCTTATATGTAACATTACATCCCCTATGCTTGTTAAGAGGAAGGTGCACCATACTTACCGGGTACGAAAAATACGCTGTTGTTACATCCAATGTCTAAGATAAGCAAACAAAGAAAGCGTTTTATTGTTATCAAAATGATTCAACGTCCCCATATTTCCCTAAACATGCGTGAACATATACTTACCGCAAACGGGAATTGGATTGGGTTGAAACACGGCTATGAAAAGCAAAAAAGACAGGAGCGTGCTTGTTATTAAAATTGATACAATGCCGCCCTCGTGTGTCTCATTTACGACAGTGCACCCCCTAGGTCTTTTTTAAAGAGGCGGGGACTGTCATGACGTAGGCGGAACACTTACCGATATCTGGACTCTTAGGAGTGAATGAAATAATACCTGTATCCAGGGGAAAAATATGATAGACTTAATGTTTATTTTATTTTATTATTTTTTTATTTAAACGTAATAACAAAACACTCACCGATTGGGACCCCCAAAACACCTCTTGTTTCTCTCACTGGAGGTTCAGGTGTGTGGAAAAAAACTTGGGCATTTTCGAGGGTAGGTGCGACGTCTTCGTTTCCCTTGTATTCTCCGGCTTCGTTTTCCGCGTTTCCGTTTTTCCCTACTTCCGGTTCCTTCGTCAGATCAATGGTACTGGCCTCAGTCCAACGATTGACATGTTCGAGCAATTCTGATGATTTTAAAAACAATACTTTTTAGAACAAAAATCTTAATGAATAGAGTTGAAGATTATAAAGTACATACCCGTATCCGGGAGTTCGTTTGGATTTACCTCCGCTGCAAAAAAAAACAAGCAAAACTCTTCAATCGATGGTATTTTGCACACTATAAATAAAATAATATAATATAAAATAGGACTTACGAGATTTTGGAGGCGTAATGGCAAAAGAAGTTGATGCCACGGCGTAAGAAGTTGATGAAGTTGATGGCTCGACGTTATAGGCCAATGTCTCTGTAAAAGAATAATTAAATACATTTTAAAGCATGATAATTCTTACCCTAAATGTGATGAATTTAAAAGAATAATGTCAATTACAAAAATAAATAAATTTAAAAAAAAAAAAATGTGCAAACTTACGGTTGTTGTTCCTATAAGGATAGCCAACGAGCTTGTCAACCTTTTTCTCATTGGCTGGAGGTACAGCAGTCCTCTTAGCGGGCCTCTTGCCCCTTATAGTTGCATCTGGAGGAGATGGGATGAATTTAGAAGAATAATGTCAATTTTAAAAAAAAAGAGATGTGTAAACTTACTGTTGTTGAGTCTTAAATAATGTTCATAGGACTTGTCAGCCTCTATCTCATTTTCAGGAAATGAAGAAGACGATGATCTCTCTGTAAAAAGAAATAATAAAAATACATTTTTAAAATAGAGTTGACTCCCCCTTAAATGTGATGAATTAAAAAGAGTAATGTCAATTACACAAAAGATGAGCAGACTTACGGTTGTTGGCTCTACCTGATAAAATAGAATAAGAAGACAATGTTAATACCAGACTTTTTTCCCCCTCCAAATAGAGTCTTACCATCTTCTGGCCTTCTGCAAGTATATCGGATCATTCTCAAAGAATATCAGGAACAACGAACGATGTCAGGAACAACGAGTGATGTCAGGAACAGCGAGTGAATTGTTTCGTCGCGTTGCTGCTTATAAACATTTTTCACGAAAGAGGTGTGTTGAGAAATTTACATGTTTATGACCGGAGAAACGCCCCGTTGTAGTTTTTCAAACACGCCACATGATGGCACTCGTGCTCTACGGTAGAACTCGCCCCCTCAACCGCGACTTCATATTCCCAATTGTTTAAGGCTAAAAACTCGCCAATATAATGTAGAAAAGCGTTTTTTAATATATTAATCTTATACAACATGCATTTATATCAAGCGCTCTCTGTTTCAAATAATGTTTTGAACAATATTCTTGAAATAAGAGTATTTCAACGTTTCAAAGCTATATTTGAGATTAAATATACCCAAATAATATTAATATAAGTATGTTAAGCTTACATCCATCTACTTTTTTATTTTTAAAAAAATCTGAGCAAATATTAAGCTTATATCAATCTACTTTTTTTTTTATTTAAAAAAAAAAATCTGAGTAAAAATTAAGCAATGGCAAATAGTTTCACTTCTTTTCTACTAGATTTGTACTGGTAACCCTGAATTACAAGTATTAACAATGTCACTTTTTATAATGCTTCAAACACAGTACTCTTTTTGTACTCCGTATTTTACAAGTATCATTTTATTGTCTATGTAAAAAAAAAAACTACTATTTTGGTTTTGGTAGGAGCTGTTATAAATGGAACACTCTACCACTAATACGTTTGTCATGAAACTGTGTTGTGTTATTACTTTTAAACACTAAACTAACTTTTTTCAATGCTTATAGCAGCATGAAGAGTAAAACTGCCAACTCAGAGCTTTTTTCCCTCTTTTTTGGTGAGGTTAGGAAAAGGCCGCCTGCTTGAACTCGGTTCCCATCCTTAATCTGTCATTAGTGATGTACGTTGATGTAAACTCTTACTTCCAGGTGTAAACAGGGCTGTTTAAGAAAACTAAGGGATGTATGTGTCCCCTTATCTAAAAACCTATCATAAAAAGTCAACACGTTTGTGGCATCTCTCTGACCCTAACAAGTCCAACAAGGCTCCAACCCAACCAACCAAAGTGTGCTTTCAAATAATGTTTTTTGAACAATATACATTGTTGAAATAATGTTATTTTATTTTTATAATAATATTAAAGTACTCAATTCATATTCCTAACAAGTTTGTTAAGCTTATGTCCATCTACTTTTTATATTTCAAGAAATCTATGTCAGTGACGTGCAACTGTTGTATTCTCCATATTCCATACATCTCAAAGTTACTTATTTTACCCCTTAACATAGAAGACGAAGAGAAAAAAAACAAGTTGTAGAATGCTGTTAGTTTTTAAGCACGAAGAGTTGTCTATATCAACTATAGGGTGACCTTTTTTGAACCCAATGTCCTAGGGGCCGTAGTTATTTTTTTCAGACACTAGATGGCATCCGTACTCCACTTTAAAGTTGAACGGAATGTCATGGGGAAGTTTCACAGGTCATACTCTGATAAGTCCTTAAGAATTAGGAGACCCTTGCGGATGTGTCCCCCGCCGTTTTTATAGAGAGGATGGTAAAAGACAGCCAATTTGGACTCGGTTCCCATCCTTAACCTGTCATTATTGATGTACGTTAATGTAAACTCTTACTTTCAACTGGAAACAGGGATGTTTAAGAAAACAATCTGGGGGCTGTGTGTGTCCCCTTATCTAAAAACCTATCATAAAAAGTCAACACGTTTGTGGCATCTCTCTGACCCTAACAAGTCCAACAAGGCTCCAACCCAACCAAACAAAGTGTGCTTTCAAATAATGTTTTTTGAACAATATACATTGTTGAAATAATGTTATTTTATTTTTATAATAATATTAAAGTACTCAATTCATATTCCTAACAAGTTTGTTAAGCTTATGTCCATCTACTTTTTATATTTCAAGAAATCTATGTCAGTGACGTGCAACTGTTGTATTCTCCATATTCCATACATCTCAAAGTTACTTATTTTACCCCTTAACATAGAAGACGAAGAGAAAAAAAAACAAGTTGTAGAATGCTGTTAGTTTTTAAGCACGAAGAGTTGTCTATATCAACTATAGGGCGACCTTTTTTGAACCCAATGTCCTAGGGGACGTAGTTATATGTTTCAGACTTTAGATGGCGATAGCGTTCCACTTTAAGGTTAGACGGTCTGTCTTGTTTGTGGTATCACATTTCAACCTATAGATGGCTGCCCTGTTGTACTTTGAGAATGGAGGTAGGGGCGGGGCTGTTTCGCTGAGGCTGTTGTAGGTGGGTGTGGGGGAGTGTTTTCATGGAGACTGTGAGGATGGCAGTGTCTGTGGGGGAAATGAAGGCTGTGTGGCTATGTCAGTGGGAGACAGTCATCCTTAACAGGTGCAACTGAAAAAAGACTCTTCAGCAACAAAACGGGGTATGTCACTCACTCTTATTTGAATACTTTTAAGTATAATGAGCATGCTCACTTTGTGAAATAGAATGAATTAAACCCGGTTGAAGTACATAATGTTTTGCCTAAATGTAGATATGAATACCAACCTATAGTTGCAGCAAAAAGCTGACTAGGGCTGAAGTCGATGCTCTGTCTGCAGTAGCTGTGGCGAAATGATCAAGCAAGCTTCATACTTGAAAGATGCTGTACTTTGGAGTAAATGGAATGAAGTTACTTGGATATAAAAACTGGGGTTTCACAAATGCTTGAAAATGAACTCATGCAAGACTTTTTAAAACTTATTATAGAACTACAAACCTGACAGAGGAGACTTCATCCAGAAGGTGAAAGATTCGCCGCAAGTTAAGGTAGGCTTTCCAAAAATGTTCACTTAGCAATGCTACAAAACTAGCCTACACGCAGACCACACCCACCCAAATCCCATGGTTCTTAGGGGTTTTGTTCAGACATGCCTGGACATGCCTGGACACGTTCCCCCTTCTCACCCACACTTTCCCATAACCCCTCCTTGTTTCCCAACAGGTACGGGTCAAAGGGCACATCGCTTTCACCAGACATCCGGACATGCCTGGACACACTTCCCTTCTCACCCACACTTTCCCATAACCCCCCTTGTTTCCCTACAGGTGCAGGTCAAAGGGCAACATCGGGTAATCCCTTAATTGAGGGGGGTGACAGGTGGGGGTCAAAGGTCAACCCATCAATCAAAGGTCAAAAGGTCAACCTGTCAATCAAAGGTCAAAGGTAGGGTCATAAATCATCATAAATCAACACCCACATTCCTGAGTGAAGATAACTGGATTATCCCTCTCTCTTATAGGTGATACTACCAAAAGATGTTGCCATTTTTTCCACACATAAAATCATTACAGTATACAACAGCAGCGCAGGTAATTGAGTTGATCATCCTTGGAGGGTGAGTTCCATACTGGCTCCCCACTTGTGAACTTTACCCTAGTTGCTCCAATGGGTTACAGCAGCACCTTGCATGGCAGCAGCGGCAGCAACAGCGGCCCATTGGTGTACGTATGCTTAACTGAAAGTGACTTCACGTAAAGCGCATTGTAACGCCTATAGGCCTATAGGCAATACTACCAAATTTGTGTAAATGTCACAACTGTAACAGGCAAGGTTTAATCAAATTAAAAACAATTCATAGATCTTGAATAACAAGATTATGTTTTGATTGAGTTAAACACTACACTAAATGGATACGAATGGAGATATATACAAATTACAAAATACTTTTACTTACTGGAAACTTTTGTTACAGTTATGACTGTGATGGCTGTGGAATCCACGAGAATGGCCTATATTAGTTACTTGACTATGTGCGGAAGAGAATGAGAGAGCAACTCAACTACCTGCTGAACAAAGCAGCTGATACATGCAATATCGTCAGTCACTTAGCTGAAGGCAAAATTCATGACATGATGATGAAATCATGTCAACACTGAGTGGCACTGGTGAGTAAGCATAGTCGCCTAAAGACAACTACTCCACAACTACTCTCAGGGTAGCAAAACCACAGCAGGACAGATTGAATAAACAGATTGAAGAGAGTATCTGGAACACTCACAACAGTAACTGCAGTCATACAGACAAGACTGTCCAAAATGAAGAACTGGACAAGATTCAATCCATCATCCGTCAACGGCGCTAAACAAAGTAAAGGCCATTAGAAATGATTGGGAGAATTGGACGTCCATGGACGTCAATGGCGGCACCCTTCATAATTGTCAATGGAATTGGGGACGTTTGGGGGACACGTCGTATCGATATCGAGTCATTTTCTGTTGATTTGGGGGGGGGGGGGGATCCCATTGAAAATGAATGGGAAAAAATTTGGACGTCCATGGACGTCAATGGTATCAACTTACATAGGTGTCAATGGAATCCAAGTACATTGGCATCAATAAAATGAAAAAACATAATTAAATGCCATTTGAAAGGAATGTAAAGTTTGGACGTCCATGGACGTCAATGGCATCACCCTCCATAAGCGTCAATGCAGTTGGGGACATTTGGGGTAAAGGTCCTATTGATATCTGGTGATTTCCTACTGATTTAGGGACATTTTTTATTTTTGCCATTGAAAATGAATGGGAAAAATTTGGACGTCCATGGACGTCAATGGCATCACCCTCCATAAGCATCAATGCTATCAGGGACATTTGGGGTAAAGGTCCTATTGATATCTGGTGATTTCCTACTGATTTAGGGACTTTTTTTTTTTTTTTGCCATTGAAAATGAATGGGAAAAATTTTGGACGTCCATGGCAGCACCCCTTATAAGCGTCAATGCTATCAGGGACATTTGGGGTAAAGGTCCTATTGATATCTGGTGATTTCCTACTGATTTGGGGACTTTTTTTTTTTTTTTGCCATTGAAAATGAATGGGAAAAAATTTGGACGTCCATGGACGTCAATGGTAGCACCCCCTATAAGCGTCAATGGAGTCGGCGACGTTTGGGGGACACGTCCTATTGATAATTGGTCATTTTCTGTTGATTTGGGGAAATTTTGTTTTTTCCCCATTGAAAATGAATGGGAATCATTTTGGACGTCCATGGCCGTCAATGGAATCGATATCCATATAGTCAATTGAATCCAAGTACATTGGCATCAACAGATTCAACATTCATGGCCGTCAATGGAATCAATGCAATGTAAATTCCATTGGAAATCCAATTGGAAGTGAATTGGAAATTCTCCTTTTAGAAATGAATGGGAGAGTTTTGGGCAAATTACTGGGGAACCGTAAATTTTTGCCAAATTCTGTATAGACCCTACCCACGTGACGTCACAACTCCGCTCTCCTGACTGGTGCCGCCCACTTGTCCGTCAACACATCGTGTTGACCTGTTACGGCTACGTACATTCCTCCTATTTACGGCATGTTTTTCTGCTCGTTAACATTAATAATCAAAATGATGAAGGCGTGTGTGGCGGTCGGTTGCAATAACAGAGAAGATAGACGGAGAGACCTGAAGTTCTACCGGATTCCGAGAGACACGGAGAGGAGAGAGCGAGATGGGCTGCTGCAATTCGACGAGAAAACTGGGCTCCAAACGATTACCACAGATTATGTAGTAGTCATTTTATATCTGGTAAGATGCATTTAATATATATTTAGAGGGTTTTGGACTGACAACCACAATTAAGATCATTGCTAGGCTAATCGCCGACAACATACACGTATGTATGTAGTGAGAGTGCTATCGCTAATCCATATAAACATTAAAAGCCCCAGCTCCATTGACAAATGACATGAAATACATTAGACTTGACAGTGGATGTTAGCAAGAACAAAAGATTTTGAATTGAAAATTTCGTAACTCACCTTCCGAGCACAAGATTCCTGCCGAATTTTCGTGTACGAGGACCTGTTTCACCCAACCAGCGACGTAGCATTTATAAGCCTCCAAGCTCTTAAAGTTTTTCAAACTTTCGTGAGAATAGGCTGATTTTGTGTGGACAAGATAGTTGTAAATATCAGGGTCAGGCAGAGACGGCGAAGGCAGCCGGTCAAAAATCATCGATTTAGGCATCAAATATGGATCTGGCGACTGTATAGAACGAAGCTTTTCCACATAACGCCTTTTATGCAACACATCCAGTGAGTTTACGGCATCAGAAAGCACCGGGTCTTCCATGAAATGCATTTTAAATTCCTCGATCAACTGAAACCAATGCTAATACAGAGACAAAATGACGGACAAGTGGGCGGAACCATACAGCGAGCACGTGGTTTTGTGACGTCGGTGGGTAGGGTATATACAACTTTATGCCCCTCACCGTCCCGGAATTTTTGATGCCCAAATTATTCAATTTGGTCAAAAATTGTAGGACATGTAGCGTTTTGAAACTTTTTTTTTTTTCCGGAAATTTACCTTTTACGGGCGAACGGAAAATTTCTCGGGGTCGTTTGAAAAAGACCCTGCGTCGCGCGAAAATTCCGGTCGTGCCGATACTTGAACGATGGCGATCGGTGCTACGGTTCGGGCTGCGCGCCGCGCCGAAAAAACGCGGAGAATAAGATGAATTATAATAAATACAATAAAGTTGCAGAACAGCATTACCTTGGCTTTCCCTTTGGGAAAGACCCAGGTAATAATAAGGCGAATAAAGTTGCAGAGCAACACTACCTTGGCTTTCCCTTTTGGGAAAGACCCAGGTAACTAGAAACTGCAATTTCGGGAGAAATTACACCTGGGTCTTTCCTCAGTGGAGATGCAGATCTTTGCCCCACTCAGGTCTATCAATAGAATGGACAATAATGCCAGTCAATGGCATTAAACAAAGTAAACGCCATTAGAAATGATTGGGAGAATTGGACGTCCATGTCCGTCAATGGCAGCACCCTCCATAAGCGTCAATGCAATCGGGGACATTTGGGGCAAACATCCTATTTATATCTGGTCATTTCCGGTTGATTTGGGGATATTGTGTTTTTTGCCATTGGAAATGAATGGGAAGTTTGGACGTCAGTGGCAGCATAGCCCCATCCAGGTTGCTTTGTGGACATTTTATGAGGTCATTTGGTAGCATTTGGGGGGCGTGGCCTCCATTTGATCGTTTTACCCAAAACCAGTGCAGGGTAGAAGTACTCTTCATTGGGGCACACCTCTTCGTTTTCCAATTCATCTATATATAATTTTTTCAATTTCTTTTTCATGATTTTTTAATTGATTGACTTGATTCAAAGCTAAATAGCTGTGAGGTCAATTGACCTTTTTGTTCATTATCAGTGTATATTTTTAGTACTGTCCTTGCGGTTTGTGGATTTTTTTTTTTTTTCCATTAAGACAGCTACACATTTTCCATCTGTTTCTGTAAATCCTAGCACAAATTGAATATAATCTGTCAATATACTTTACACAATTATAGAAAATGCGTGCTTGATTTTATTTAATTTTAATAGTGTTTTTATTAGTCAGGCAGCCATCATTCTTTTTTTTCAATTGAGAAAAATACAAATACATTGAAATTGATAGGAGGTTTGGAACCCGCTATGCCTCATTTCACAGACAAACGCCTTTGTTATTCTGGAAGTAACAGATAGCAATTCGTTTTCCAATTCATCTACATATAATTTTTTCAAATTTTTCATCTTTTAACTGATTGACTGGATTCAAACTTAAATAGCTGTAGGGTCATTTGACCTTTTTGTTCATTATCAGTGTATATTCGTTGTACTGTTTCGGTTTCTGGATTTTTCTTTTTTTTTACGCCGTCTGTAACTGCGGTAAAACGTGAAAGGGAAAACACAACATCAGCTCATTTGGGGAAATTTGGGGGGCATTGCCTGCTCACTTCCAAAAGATTTAGGGACATATAGTTTTAAATATGCAAGATTAACGAACTTAACTTGTATCGACACAAAATCAAAGTTACTGGATTGGTAGGTATTGCAATCATGTTTCATACCATGGTAAAACAGAATGGATGTTAAGGGATTCCCTCAGTTTGATTGTAAGTGATGATTATATGGCAAAGTTGCTGTCGTTTTTAATGTAAAACCAGTTCACATTTAAAGCAACTGTAGTCGCTGTCGAAGAGTTGATGTTAATTTTTCACACATAAAAACATTACAGTATCCAAGAAGGGTCATTCTTGGATGGCGAGCCCCTACGTGTACACCTTACTGTTTGTCCATGGGACAGACTTCACCGTTGTTGCTCCAGTGGATGGAGGAGTACCTTGCATGGCAGCGGCAGCTCAATAACTCCAAAACTTAGTTTAATGGCAAATTCAGAGAAAGTGTATGGTGCATACTGCCACTTACAGTACTTGACAAGAGTGTGCAGAACTTATCTGAAATCACGTTGTTCTCACAGTTGTATGTGGCTTATCGGTTGCACAAAAGGCTCGGAATTGAAACTAACAAAATAATTTAAGATTAAACCTGTAACGCAGGCCACAATTTGAAAAGTTGTGCCGTAAAAGTAGTTAGGTGCTGTAAAATGTAGCAAATTTAATGTACCGCTTTATATTGGTACTCATGAAAAGTACAGATACATAAAATATGTACTTACAGTAATGAAATACTTTTAATTTGTTACATTCCACCATTGGAAATCAACAGGAGTAAAATAAATAAAGCAAAAATGTCTTTTGTAATTTGTTTTTATTATGTTCCTATTTTTAGTCTTGTTCTATTTTGACAATTGCTGATGTGAATGTTGATTTAGTTACAATCACTGGAATTCCCTCATTAGGGACCTCTGTTTCACCCTCCCCAAACTCCTGTTCCCAAATCGCTTCGGTTAGAAGGAGGACAGTCGCAGCAATGCTCACGGCCTCCACTCCGGTATTCAGCTTTTGATATCCGATGATTACGTGCTTTTCTTTTATCGTTGTGGACTCCTGCAAAATAGAAATATACGTAAATTGTGGCATAAATTTTACAGAACAGCCCGAAAGTTGAATAAACAATGATCCCTTGCTACTTTGCGGCTCAACTTTCACGCCCTCAGTGCATCGAGTTCTAAAAACATATTTATGTACTCTTTATCTACATATGTACACTTACACACACACATATCACATGAGAGAGAATGAATGTACAGTCCGTATTTAATTTATTCAATTGTTTTATTTACACACTTCAAATTATGTATTTATGTGGTATTGATAACATATGCATTTATATAGTTTTATATACACTTAATGATGTGATAAACTGAAGAAAAAGTATGTTTAAAATGGAGCAGTGACACTACTTTGCCGTTTTTCACTTTGCATGGCGGGTTCTGGTCACCATTAACAGCGATAAGTGAGGGATCGCCGTTTGCATTTAGGAAATAAGCAAGATAACCACTTCAATTAGAATTGTGCTTTTTGAAAAAAAATCAGATGTTGATCTCTTAAGCAAAAAAAAAACCTGTAAACTTGGATATTTACATTTGTTACTGCTAATGATTCAAAGTTTAGTTTTTAGATTTCATTATTGATACAATTGTTGTATTTTTTTTTTTTTTAATTTAACAAGACTTTCATTCAAAATACCACCCAAAAGGCTATCCCTTATTTACACAAGTTTTATTGTTTCTAATTTTTTAAAACAAAGGTATTCAGTGTTTTTTTAAGTCTTTTTGTACCAAAAATGAACTGAACAGAGAATTTCAGTTAACTGAACTGAAATTACAATAACCATAACGTTACATCCCAAATACATATAGACCCCCCGCCCCACAGATACAATTAAATTGTTAATTTACTCACTTGAATTTTGGTGTGCCTTGTAGACTGGAAGACGTAGCCGAAGACATTTTTTTTTACCCAGAAGGTGTGTGAAATAATATTCTTTTTTTTCTAATGAAGTGTTGGCCACGTCCCCCCACAGCATCATGTTTATCCTCTGTCCATCCTGAAATGGATTAAAGAAAATATTACCTATGCACTTTGAGAGAATTCTGTAGTGTTGATAGGTAGCACTTACTTCTTCCACGAATATGGTCCTCATCGGGACCTGGCGGCCCCCCCGCTTCCGCCGAAGTCTTGTCGGATGCATCTGTATGTCACAAACAGGTTAATTGATGAAGATGATTAGTTATTTAGGTTAATTGCTGCTAAGGATACAATTATATATTTGGTAGTTGATAAACAATTTTCTAAAATTAAATAAATTGTATACTTGCTACCATTTAATTAGTCCAGAGCCCAATTCATTTGAAGTACCACCCAAAAAGGTCACTAATGTATCGACAGACGTTGCATGGCTTGCATAATTGTTTGGTGAAAAAAATCACAACCACAAGGTTATGCTGCCAATGAAAATGAATGGGAAATTTGGACGTATATGGCCGTCAGTGGCATGGATGTGTGCCAGCTCACACAATTGAAATCGACTTGATGTCTATAATCGTCAATGGCAGTCAAAGGGTTAAGTGCTACAAACAAAATAATCTACTGAATGTGTCAAAATACATATGCAGAAACCCTAATAGTGAAACAAACCCAGCAGAAAAATGGATTCTATTTTTTTTTTCCTTCTGATAACCATTTTATGTAGCTATCTTGTTGGATAGGTTTGTTCTTTGTTTGTTGTTGGGTTTTTTTTGTTTGTTTAAGGGAAAATGTTTTGGATGTGCCATTTTTTCCTTCCTTAATACATCTCGGTTGTATTGGATCGTAAGATCTTTAAAATCGGGTGATTGGTACTTGAATTGCATTCAAAATATGTGATCAAAACGTCCCTAATGTGTGAATGTGTGCACATGCATACAATTGAGCATGTTTAAAATACTTACAAAACTAACGGTCCCTGATATCGGAAGGACGCTGCCGATGGGGTGGACTGTAGCAGCCTCCTTTATGGTCACAGCGGTGGCCGTGGGATAGAGAAGGCTCCTGGCCTTCTCTTTTATGTCATCAGGGACAGTGACCTGTGTAGGTAAAACAAGTGAAAGCAAAGTTTGACAAATGTAAATACCAGTTATTCAGAGCAATTGTTAGGAGATGCGTATCTAACGTCTTGTAAGCGTTATAAGTGTAATTATCTGTCGTTCAGTTCTGTCTACAGTAGAGTTCAGTATGAATGACATGCTTGAGTGTATTTTAATAAGGAAATAGATATGTTGTGCTGAAGATGAATGAAACAGGTTATGGTTTGGCTAGGGATTGTCTGCGGGAACTAGTGAATTTGGTACAAAATGTGGACCCAAGTGCAGGGGACCAATAGGCAAAAACAGGAGAACTGGTGGAAATTAAAATTCATTTAACAAACTTGTTCACTTAAACAAAGTACTTTCAGCAAACAAAAAAATTAGAGTGAAAGTAACAAATCGAAATGCACAATAAAAAGTAGGGCAGGGAAACAAAACACGATGGGCCACTTGGAAATATGACACACATGGATAACAACTTGATGAGGACTATGCTATAACACAAGGCTTAAATCAACACGAGGTGACAAGACAATAACTCGTGGGTGACATAAAGGGCTGCGGACTGGTCAACAAGCAAGGAGCAGGTAGCAACAGATGAACACTATTCGAAATAACAATTCAGAATCACAAGGATGAAACACACTAGGCTAGAGCAAAATCATAGAAGAGTCAAACACATGAACTCAAATCCTATCAGGTTTCCATATGCATGTGACCTGTCTTTACAATTATTAAGAATTGCAGACATGCGCAAATAAATTAAAGTTCATTGTCAGTGTTGTTATTACTCAAGTTATGGACATCAAGAAGTTAACCAAATTAAAACTTGATATCTGAAAAGGGATGTGGAGATGTTGGAATTGATTTGTTTAAAAATATCTTGAAATATGACACTAGTTAGAATGAAATGATATACAGTATCAACTTTGATTACAGGTATTGTAACATTGTCCCATTATGCAAAAAAAAACCTAACTTACCTTAGGTCCTTTGAAAATCTTTGTCACTGGCTTTGTGTGGAGGAAGGAGGAGTTGTTGGCGTCAGCTCCACAATTGAGGAAGATATAACTTCCTCCTTCCTCCACACAATCAACCAGTGTTTCACTCAGGTCCATCCTGAATGTGTCTGAGCCATCAGAGATTGCCACAGTCACATTCAGGATGGACCTGGTCATTTGAGCCCCACCGTTAGGGGTGATGGCCCACTCCACTCCCTTCATTTTTTGGAGTATCTCCACTACATTTCCTCTGAGGATGCTCATTCTGAAAGATAAAGAAAAAACAACAACATCATTTTATTGTATTACCAATTACAAATGATGAATAACGATTGTGAATACTTAATAAGTTGGAACGATGTAAGGTTTGGTCTGTTATTGTTCAAGACTATTCATACAGTGTAGAGTGACTCTGAAATCTACTCTTGGTGAACATGCCCATTAAAAATAAACCTTCATTTTCAATTTCGGCAAGGGAGTGGCTGGCGTACCTATTTCATTAGCTATTTGTGGCACTTGCGTGTTGAGAAGGCTCGGAAAGACGGACGCTCTCTTTTGTATACATTTGAATGGGGGGAACGCTCCGATTGTGGCGCATGCGCGTTCGGAATGCGAAAAGCCCGCCATTCCCTCTTTTGTATACATTTGAACGTGGGAAAAGCGCTCCGCCGTATTTGAATTTGGATCAAAATTTCAAACGGTTTCCATATGAAAAAGGACTACGTTTGCAGATTAAACAATATGGCATTGTTAGATGTGTCCTGTATATTTCATTATTGCACACTGAGAAGGCACGTGAAGTCCACCGCTGCCTTACTCATGTTGGAAGTGGGACCGGCTCCAACATGTATGAATTTTATCCGAGATTTTAAACGTTTTGATATGAAAAAGAACGAAGTTTTACACAGTAAATGATAGAGCCTAGTTAGAAGTGTCGAATGCGCTTAAGTTCTTGTATTGTTGTTGTTTTTTTTTACATTTTCGGGAGCTACAAATAATCAGGTTCAATCACTGGAATAACTGTAATCTAATAACTGTCATCTATGTCGAACAAAACTAAATCCACCGAGAGGTAATGTTCGTGTTCGCAAAAGAATCCATGCAGCAAGCCTTTTTTCCGCCGAAATAATGCACACGATATAGCTCCAAAATAGTTACAACTGTTCAAGATGTGGCATTTTGTTGGTTGAAAACTGGTTTGCATATTAGCATACTGTAACTATTTTACAAAATATGTCTTAGATTACAGTGTAAAAATGCTGCGAGTGATAAGACGCATTTCCTACCTTGCTCGTGTCCACATACGAAAGTAAGAAAAGCAGGTGCAGAGGCTAGTATTTGGCCGTGGGAAACTTCGACTGTTTCAATTTAGAAAAACCATGGGGGGGAGGGATGGAAAATTAATCAATAGTATGCAAAGCATACTAATTTACAGTTAGTTACAATCACGTTAACAGTTATTTTGCACGAAGATTTGTTTAAATGAACAATGATCATGAACTTGAACTGAATATTTGGTTGGATATTTTCTTGCATTTTACCAAATGTCTAAGACAATCTATGATGGTTTGACCCACAGAGCAACCATCTCAAAACTCTTTCACGTCTAAGTTTTCCAGAAAAAAGAAAAATGTTTTCCTTTAATGTCAAGTAATATATGAATAACTTTGTTATGTAAAAGAAAAAAAGTTTACTTATAAATTTTGACGTAGGTACAACATACAATATGCATCCAAATGTGGACGATTACAGTTAAGGCGTTAAGGCCCATTTAAGCCGTGATGCCATTTAGGTAATAGTTTAAACAGGACAGGACATAGAAAGTGCCATCCGGCGGCTGCAGGTCATTGTCAGTAGGCGCAGATTTTTCGATATTAATGTGTTTTTGCGACGTATAAAATTAAAGCGAACATAAACGTTATGTAGCCACTTTAGAGGTTTAACTAACAAATACGTCTAGATAAAATTATATAGATGAACTTGACCTCGATATTCTTAGTTACCACTGGTCACACTCCTTTTTAATGTAATGTAACATACAATTGCGACATAGCATTTGGATTTTGGTCATCATAAACGCACTTGCGCTGGATACCAGAGATAAAATTGTAAACAATAGGAAAACATTTTATTTTACCAAAATGATCGTTTTCAAGATACAATGGTGCATTGAATGTGTCAAAGTAATAAAGGAGTATGCAATATTTATTATTCCAATACAATTCTAAATATTGATATACATTTTCACATTGATGAAAATAATAGAGACTGCTTTATATATGAATAATTAAGAATTACGTACAGAATGTGTTATTAAGAAATTATCAAACAGCATTCATGTGACAACATGATCATGTCATGATCATGTTTTTTGGCACTGAAATACATATTTACATTGATGAAAAAAAATGTTAAGCACGTCTTTATTTATAAATAAAAAATAATAAAGAATATATATTAAATATAAATCAATAATCAGATTAGAAGTATCCGATAACATCAGACACCCGATAATATCGACCGATAAAAGTATTATGAATTAATATAGGAAATTATTGGTAACAACATTATCGGGTGGTGGATATTAGAGAACTTCTTTATTTTACTGTGAAACCTCAGTTTTTAAAAAAATCCATTTAGACATCACAATACAATTAGCCATGTGAACATGTGATACACAAAAAATGTTTGAACACATGGATACATATACTGTATAAGAAAAATAAAGTAAAATTGAATCATTCATTTCCAACGTTTCATTTTAAGGATGAGGGCAAAATGGAATTGACATCCATCGCTGTCTATAATAGTCACTTAGTTAAGAGTTTTGTTTCACTGAAAGCTAGAATAACTCCAAACTCCAATAAAGCTTGGTTTTGCAACTAATTTCCATACTTGGGTATTTGAAGATTTGGAATATGCCACCCATAGGTGACAGCGTCCCCTCAGCGGCAATGATCATTCAATACCAATAACAGTAAGTCTATGTGTGCCAAATCTGTTAGATTTAGAGACCTGGCAGTCGTCATCATCACTGCCAGGCAATCGCAGTGTGCATGTATTGGACATATACAGTATTGCTGTCAATGGCAGTGAATGAGATATAGCTTATAAGCAATGCACACACCTTAAAGTGCAAAGTCTGTCCAGCCAATCCCGAATCTCTTTGACATCACATTGGCCAGCTGGCAGGTGTGGTGAGCGGGTCAACTGTAGTCCTCAGCCTAGCTGCTGGCCAGTGTGGTGTCTGGTAGACACATAATTTAAATTAAGATGAAAGAAAAAAAAGAATGTGGTGGCTGGACAGAGTTTGCAGCTAGAATGAAGTATTCACAAATTGAATTAATAATGAGAGGCCAACTGTAATACCACTTCTTACAATGTGGTTCTTGCATGTTTTTTTGTTGTTGTGATTATATATATATCAAATCAAATCAAATTTATTTATATAGCCCTTTACAAAACCCGAAAGGTCCCCAAAGTGCTTTACAACAAAGACAAACATGGCACATAGTAAATAAAAGGCAGGAAAGTGTTATACAATGACATTAGGAAGAAAAGAAAAAAAATGAACCATCGCATCACGATTAGTCAGACAGCAAACAAAACAATAAAACAGATAAAATCCGAAAACATTAAAAACCCTAAAGAAATAAAACCAGGCTAAACTAATCTTGGGGAAAGGCGAGTCTAAAAAGGTGTGTCTTTAAACGAGATTTAAAAAGGCCCAAATTTGTTGTGGTGCGGATTTCCGGGGGAAGACTATTCCATAACCTGGGTGCAGCAACCGCAAAAGATCGGTCTCCCCACTGTTTGAGTTTGGACCTTGGGACTTGCAAATGAAGTTGGCCGGTAGAGCGAAGACTCCTGCCAGAGTTACGGATGGTTAAAATTTCTGATAAGTAAGAAGGAGCCTGGCCATTAATAGAATTAAAAACAAACAGTAAAAGTTTAAAATCAATTCTAAAATGGACTGGAAGCCAGTGGAGCGATGATAGCACGGGGGTAATATGTTCACGTCTAGGTGTATCTGTTAAAAATCGAGCAGCAGTATTTTGAACAAGTTGGAGACAAGAAACTGAGGATTTGGGAAGACCAACATAAAGAGCGTTGCAGTAATCCAGCCTTGAGTTTATAAAAGCGTGAATTGCTTTTTCCAATAATTCCAAAAATAGATAGGTGATGCTGTCACTAATGTAGCTCGTCTAGGATCAGTCCCACCACCATTTCTTGGCTGCAAATGTCACAATAGTTTTGCTGGAGTTGGTCTGTCTGTACTTGGCAGTGTAGTATAAAAAGAGCACTGGGCTCAACATAGCCTTGTGGGGTGTGACATCAGGGAACTCAGGGAGTGGGCTGAAATGGTAATAGTATCCTCTGTCAGTCTTTTTGCTTCATAGGAAACCTGTTGGAGATCAAGGCATGAAGCTGTTTATGTTATACAGTCTCAGTTACTTAATTATGATTGTGGATAGGCTAATGAGAATGTATTAGTTGCTATTAGATACCTGTTTGAGTGACATGTATGGACACGGTCTGTGTGGATTTTTCTTGGTATCAGGATAATGACAGCACTTAGGTCATCACGCCTGAGACCATCCTAAACTATAAAAGGAGAGTATTACAATGACAAAGTGTACTGGCTTTATAGATAAAAAAAAAAAAAAAAGACGTTTTGACATTAGCTACTAACCTTTTCCCACTGATAAATACTATAGAAAATGTTCTACAGATGACACAACACAGACTTCATTTTTGTTTCAGGATTATATAGTGCCTTGGACCTCCAGAACTTGTCATCAAGCCATTCCTTCATTGACTAAGCAAAACTGACTCTCAAAAAGGTGCACAAAGCAAAGAGGAGATGAGGAAAACTTAAAGAATCACCGTCTCTCGGGAGATGTCTGCTTCCTTAGCCAGCCGTAGGAGCCTTGACAGTATTTTTGTAGCCTCGGCGTGGATGCACTTTATAAGGTGTGACTTGCCGGTTCCCACTCCGCCATTGACATAGAAAAAAAACTGCTGCGTTTTCTGACCGCACACACGTTTTAAGCACCACTGTCTTACTTCGTGGAAGACACAGGCTTGCTTTTGGTTCAGGTTTCGATACATGCGGCGTAACGTTGTCGGGTCTATGGCGATGACTTCTCTCACAATCGACAGATCTGACGTATCATTCCTGATGTCGTAGTCTGGCACATTTTCCACAGCGTCCATGGGATTGTCTCTCGATTCCATATCCTCAATGCATTCAAGTCTTTCCAATTCACACTCAGGAGCCAGGTCGTTCCATTTGTTTATTTGAATTCCATTTTCTTCCATCTCTTGGATGGCATCGTCAATATCGTCGCTGTACTTCTCGTAGTTTTGTCTGTTCCTCTTGACTATTTCCGAGACCTTTTCTTCACCTTTTTCGCCTGATAACCTTACACATGCGTTATCATGAAACATCTGGTACGTAGGAAAGCTTTTGGATTTCAAATCGCTATCATTACGATGAGGAAGGTACAGCTTGAGCCAAGCGCAGTAAAATTCCTCTGGTTTTTTTCTCCTTGGAAAATTTGCAGTATTTGATGACAGCAGGTTTCCCTGTCCTTTTCTGGACGTACCCCAAGTCGCTCAGAAGACGTAAAATGTTTTTCCCTTTTGATTGTTTGCCGTAGACAATTCTGCATGTAGATGCAAAATCAGCCAAGCACATTTCTTCAAATTCAGCTGTTTCGGGTCTGCACTGATATTTATCAAGCAAGCCAGTCATCCATACTTGGACGGATTCGTTCGTTTTGCTCTCAAGGTACGAGAGAGGGTAACTCATTTTTAGCGCATTGTCACTCGTCGGTACAAAAATCACACTGCGTGAGGTCTGTTTCATATGCAAGCCGCATGCTCGCGCAACGCACTCTTGGGCACTGACTTCCCTTTTTTTAGAATAAGCTTGCATTATTTGTTTCATTTCATCGCTCTCGTTGACATTTTCATTGTGGGCGTTGTCAATGACAGATTTCAGATATTGGCTAAGACCATGTTCCGCTTTAGTTATGTAACTACAGATGTATCCAATGCACGCGAATGCATCTATAATGTATTGAATGTCCATATTGGCATCCCAGGCAAGCAGCAAATGCCGATTGTAGTCTTTCGGATTTCGTTTCATCACAATGGCACTCGTCTTGGCCGACATGCGCAAACATTCTTTGTACTTGTCAAACGTCAACTCACATTTAGCCAGTAGATCTGGCCAAGCCAGGGATGTGGATTCGGGCTCATTCAGCAAACGTTGAACTTCAATAAGCTTGTTTTTTGCGAACTCCAATTTCGTTTTGTATTCCTTAAAGTCTGCGTTGTATTTATCCGGATTGTCCGCACAGCGTTTCGGTGCCGACGGTGGCTTTACAGTCATAGTGCTCAAACACGGGTGTTTTGGAAAGCCAAAGTGGCAACTCGCGCCAGGTTTTTTGACACATGTTTTGGAGTGACTTTTGGTATGTTTTTGAACTTCTGTGACCATTTTGTACAGTTTGGGGTCCTTTTCTTTGTCCGGCAGCTGAGCTGTGATGTAGCGCTCCACAAAATCACAAACTTCCTTCTCCGATTGCTCTCCACACACTGGGGCACCTTCCATCCATATGAGACAGTGTATGTGAGGGCTTCCTCTGTGCTGAAACTCGAGTCGGTAAAAGCAGTCAACAACCTTTCCCAGGGGCTGCGTGGGAGACAACATAAGATCTCTAAACAGGGCTTCCACACGTTTGTCAAACATACGCATGGCTGTCACTGGATTACTGCGTAGAATTTCACACTTGGTGGCCCAGTCGAGTTCCTGGAAATTCACTGTTTCCCCCTGTTGTCTTTTAATCGAACTTATTACCTCTGACCAGCGCATTTCCGCAGCAGAAAATGTGCAGAAGAAGGTAGGCATTCCCAACTGTCAGATCATTGCAAACAGATCTTTAGTAGTCTTTTCCCAGTATGCAGGGGTGCCTCTTAACGGAACCATAAAACGAACCGCATCTTTGTTTTGAATCAGTTTTTCGACCTCAGTCTTGTCCTGGAGCATCTGATTAGGTACGATCCGGCGACCATCTTTGGTGAAAGGTTTGCCTTTACGGAGCTGGATTCTCAAGCTCGATATTGCTAGGTGTATTTCTGTCACAAACTGAGCAAATAACAAGTAATTTGTGTCCCTGGCAAAACGTTCATCGACACAGCACAGGCGCGTCTTGAAATATTTGCTGGGTGTCAGTTTTATTTGTCTGTCTTCATCAAGTGTGTTTTCCCCTGTTGGAAATTGGACAGGAAAAGCCATGGCCTCAAGTTTGGGAGTCTTGAAAAAGCTCACTGGGCTATTTCTTTCTGCGGGAGCTACACAGTAAATTCCTTCACTAAAAGTCAAAATGTCCTCAGAGACATCATTTGGTTGTAAACAAGATTCAAGTATGACACCGCCATTTGGTTCATCGCCATCAGTGTGTTCGGGATCCTTTTGCTGCTGCTGTTTCATCATTTGCCCTGTCACCAACTTGTGGGTCACCGTTTTTTCCACTTAATGCGTCACTCTCAAATTTGTTTATTTCCTGCATATCTGCATTGTCATAATCACTGTCGTTCATTGATTCATCTGAGCTACTGAGTGTAGGATCACACAATTCTGCCTCACTTCTAATGGTAACGTCACTGTATTGCGGATGTATTTGTTTCAATTTATTAAGAGCACTCACTAGATTGGACCAAGTGACAGTTTGAAAAACTTGATGGCCTTTGTAGCATAACCTTCTCTTGAGTTTCACTCTCAACACCTGGGACCTGCTTTTTAGTCTTGGCAAAGAGTTCACTGTTCCTTGGACTTCAGATGGGACACACACGACATTTCCATGAATAGAACGTTGTTGGCCTTTGGGCAGAACACAATTTTTGCAAAAGCTATGCATTTGGAGATGAGGTGTCTCTCCAATATGTTTAAACCACACAGTTCAGTGGGTATATCTGCAAGTTGGAGACTGTTGGCCACAGCAAGGGCTAGCATTTGACCATTTTTCAGATAGCCATAGCATGTATGACAAATCCATTCCCTACACCTTTCTTTTGGCACTTCACATGATGTCTCACATTGTTGCTTACAAATATGGACATACCTCCCAGTCAGGCAACCTGCAACAATTTGCTCATTTTTCTTAAGCAAGCAGCGCTGACAAAATCGTACTTGGTTTGCAAATAAAGCTCTATGGCAAAAAGAACATACAAATGTTGGACCGCATTGAATATTGTCTTTGAATAGCTCAATAGCTTTCAGAATCTTGCAGTCATTTCTTCTGCTACATAGCTCATTGATAATTCTGTATTTTTTTAATATCCTCTTTGCGGTGCACGTTTTGTCATCATAATCCGTCTCATGATTTCCTTATGTTTGGATCTGAAGTTAGAGTCTCTGGAATAACGGTGTTTCATGTAGGCACGCTGTCTTTCACAAAAAATAACATCTTTTGTATATTTCTGTGTCATGTAGGTGCGCTGCCTTACACGAAAAAGATCATCATCTTTGTATCTTTGTTTATTATTGGCGCAACGTCTCTTTTTAAACGAATCATCATTCCTGTAACGATGTGTGTAATTATACAGGTGTTTCATCTTAAATTCATAATCCATAATGTAACGCTGTTTGAAATTTGACTTTCGTTTTACTCGAAAATGCATGTCTTCTTGTTGATAACGAGTGGTAAAATAAGTCCTTTTGTTTCGCCGTATCTCAATATTTTCATTATATTTTTGCATTTTATCCGTTGTAGATCCTTTTTAATTTTCTCTTCATTATTATTTCTCAACTTTGGCTGTGCTCTTAATTGTCTTTGAAATTTCCTTCTCTTCGATTTCTCAATTCGAGACACATCTGGCATCCGTTTATGTGTAGAACCACGCTTTTTGGGAAATACCACGTCACTGTTGTCCGTCATCTCGTTGATATGGGGTTGGTCATCGGCTTGCGTGGATATGGCCGTCACGGAACATGTGATCACACCAGCCGCTGCTTGGCTTGATGTACAGTCATCAACGTACGTCGTCACAGAGGAAATATTGATACATGGCGCCATCTCACGGTCACTCGTAGGCACATCCACAGGTTCAAAATTAACAGATATCAACTCGTACTGCTCGTGTTCCCAGTCTTGTGAAAAGCTCTATCACCTTATCAATTAGGTTATTCGAATGTTCGAAAATCATCATGACAGCAGTACCATTGCCAGCATGAAGCCCATCACTCCTGGTGGAATGTGGGTCAAAGTACCCATATTTTCCTTGTTGGTCTCGGAATACAGCAATATAAGTTACATGCATAACTACAACAGCATGATTTACATCTGATCTTAGGCACTCAAGTCTTGAACGCAGGTTCAAAAATTCCACACTACCAATGGAAGAAGTAAACAGACCATACAGTGATTGATTCTTTATTAACAAGTGTTGTTTTCTAAAACCATTCACAATTTCTGGCATTTCATCAGTGGTCAAAAAATTGTTTTGAAACCGTCCTTGGGCTTTCAAGTCAGAAACGGCACGCATGTAGAGGTCATTTCCTCGATCGAGAATAAGATCCAGGTCAGCGCTCGTCACGTGATGCAACTCGTGCAGGAACGCAAGAAAAGTCACAGATTTGGCTGCACCATGACTATTTCTGGAATTACCATATTTCGGATGGTCCTGACTGTAAGATGCAAACACACGTTACCAAATCATGTTTCAAGGGTGCCATTACCTCCAGAGGTGTGTCATTCACCAGCGCCCCCACATCTGAAGTTGTTTCAAGATAACGGGATGCTACCTGGCCCTCTGAAGCATCACGTGAATGAGCAGTTATGTCGCAGGGACGTTTCTCTTCGTCTCTCATCAGCAAGGTTTCACCATATGTTGTTTGATCTCGATTCTGGCACGCAGAAACACTCATTGCTGGAACATCATGTACCAAAGCAGTTACCTCTACACGGTGTCCACTTTCAATAACCATCACCTCTTCCGTAGGCGTAGAGTTACCTGCACTCTCGCATTGTGTGGTTTTCTTTTGCTGCCAGCGTAACTGTGCAGCCTGAGCCTTCTTACCCTTGCGTGGCATGCTGTTGTTTGTTCACAAATAGAGAATACGCTGTTTCTTTTAAACTGGGAAAATAAGCCCGAGTGGGCTTATGGGGAGCCTTACACTGGCTACTCCCTATTCAGAGCGAAACACCGGCCTTCTGTTTTGGGGCGCCTTACACTGGCATCGACCCAATGACGATCAATGGAGAATCTGGTCGTAGTCACGTGGATTTTTAGATCAATGCGATCCTTAGATAGCAAGTGAAAGAAGAAAGAGACAAAAAGTGGAGCAGCGGACAAAGAGGGAGGGGTGGGACCCTGGGTACAAGCTTCTGCAAAAAAACAAACAAGACAAAAAACATTACATTCGTTTGAAACGTTCTACTTACTTGCGAGAGAAAAAAAAAACATCTTAAAAATATATGGTGACACTGCAATCCATACTTCGTGCAATAGACCCATATGACATTTCATCTTATTATTTGTATGCAGTTAGTCAGAAATGAAACTTGTTTAAAATGTGGCTACATTAAAAGTGATTACTGTAAAATACATTTCATAAACTGCCAAAACACACACATACACATAATCAGATACCAGGTACTCGGGTTCATTTAAAAGTCCCAGTGCGTAAACATTTTTAAGTGATAATCTAAAATACATAAAACATTTAACAACAATACTACCCCGTAATGTATGCAAGACAAGGAATGCAAAAATGTTTTCATGAAAAATCTTTTTATTATAACATTTCATTTTTCCCCCAATATTTCATTCATCTTTGCGCCATTGTTCTCCTTGGACTGCACAAAATAATTTTTGCCATTGGTTCATCAAGGTGTCTGTTCATCAAATTCCAACCTGAACACTGGGAAGTGGTAATTAAACTTTTTTAAAACTCATTCACTACCAAAGATGTAGCAACTTTATAAATTATGTGTTCATGTAGCCATTGAACACAATACTCTGTGGCGCTTGGAAGAAGGGGGTGTCTTTTGAAAAAAGGCTCGGCGTGAAGGAGTTAACCTTGAGAATTATCAGAGGTGGGTAGTAACACGTTAAATGTACTCCATTACACTTGACTTTTGAGGAAAAATTTACTTCAAAGAGTAGTTTCACTAAGCTATACTTTTTACTTGAGTAGATTTGTGAAAAAAGCCATTGTACCAATCAGACGCAAGCTTACCGTTCTATCGTCACGCCAGTCTATTCAATCATGTGTCTGTCACCCACCTTTTAAAAAGTATTTGATTTTGAGTGCTGCCCTCAACATGACTCGAAAGCACGGATTTTAACGTTTCTCACAGTTTTTATTTGGCACCGAATGACCAAGGAAAACGAGATATGATCACTTTAATTTCAAAATAGTAATTGTGAAGAAACTCTTTACTATTCAAACTAGGAACTATTTTCTCCACCAGAGGGCAGTCATGGTCTATGGACGAATAATGGTTCATTTATGGAATTTTTTTCTCTTGATGGAATTAAATGACTTTTTTGTATTTCTTTGGCTTAATGTGGTTATGTAATGGGATATTGTACAGAAACGTCCTCTGTATCATACTGTCCATATAGATAATTTTGTGCTCAGGAAAAAAAAAAAAAAAAAGGCATTTACAATGTTACTCGTTACTTGAGAGTTCTTATCACCAAATACTTTTTTACTTGTATTTGAGTACATTTTTTGGAGGACTACTTTTACTTCAGTAATAATATTTTGAAGTAACACTACTCTTACCTGAGTAAAATGGGTACTCTTCCCACCTTTGATAATTATACACTGATCAGGTGACAGACTGTGGATAAACAATAGCAAACAAAGCTCTGAAATTAGTGGTGAAAAAATGTGTTTGGGAACTGAAAAACGATTCTATTCACACACACACAAAAAAAAAGAACGCAAATGTATATGTATTTACATTTTCTAATTTTGGGACATTATTTTTTATTTCTTTTTTTTTTTACATGGATGAGAGATTCAGAGGATGACTGGGCAAACTGCACGCCAAACGTCCACTGCAGGAGTATGGTGAGGGGCCTTCTTCGTCAGGCAATGCGTTTGCTGACTTGTGCCAAGTCTGTTGAAATTACTGCAAATTCATCTGCATTAGACCAACCAGTAACACTTTTCCTGGTTGAAAAATGTGTTTGGGAACTGAAAAAGAAATCCAGACCCTTTGCAAAAATAGAATTGGCCAAAAATTACATCATGCAAACCTTTATGTATTTATGTTAGGGAAATTGTACAGCATGTTCACTCATTTTATGCTTTACTTTGATTGTTCTGACTTGATGTTTCCTTTTACATTTAAGTCACATGAATCAATTTCAATGATTTTTGTATGTGGCAGTCTTCTACTTGTGAACTGACTGTGTGACGACTGTGATTAGAGGGGATGGAAGTCTAAATCGATGAATCAATGATCATACCAATCAAAGTCTGAGTGTAGCTCAGTTTTCTGTAGATCTGCCCAATTAAAAGTCAATATATTGATGTTCATATGAACCTGCCCCTTGTTGAATAAAGGAGCAGCAGTGAATAGTGGTGTTTAGAGCAAACTGATCAAGCTAAGAATTTTGAGCATAGCTTAACATCTTGTGCTGAACATTAGCTGCCAGGTTCTCTCCAAAAAGACCAAACCCACCTCCTTGGCTGTGCTTCTAGCCAATGAGATATACCTAACAATTTCCATAAATTCAAACTTTCGCATAGTCCAATTTTTAGAAATTCCACTTTTTGGAAAGGGTCTGTACATGGATAAAACATTCAGAGGATGGCTGGGCAAACTTCTTGCTAAACATCCACTGCAGGAGCATGCTGGGAGGCCTCCTTCATCCTCAGGTCACGCGAGGTGGTGGTGGACTTGGTGCTGGTCTCGGTTCAAATTACTACAAATTCATCTGCATTAGACCAACCAGGAACAGCTGAACATCCTGTAAACTCTCTGCTAAGCCACGATATGTTGTCTAGGGGACGTTTACACATCGGAACATCCAAGGATTCTGTTGGGAATTGGTCGGATGCTCTCACAATGTTGAAAATGGAACACAAAGACGCAAACTTTTAATTGCGGGCTTCAAATCGAAAGCCTTCAATTGTAGTGCTTGCTCCACAGCCGTGTAAAAGGAAACAACAGTTAACTGTATGGTTGTGATGGCATCAGCAGACACCGCACATCTTTTGGCCATACGCAGTTGCCGTTCCTGTATTCTCAACATTTGCTCGCGTTTTGAATTTTAAAATATTCCAAAAACAGGTCTTGGTGCGACCTAATATGGAAGCATTTAGCCATTAAATTTTGAAAGGCAAACAAGTCCACTTTTAATCCGCTCAAGGCTTTACGAGTAATATTTTTTTAAATCAAAGCTATCATCGTTAATATTTCCTACTACTGAAAACCCTATGCGGCAGACATAGTTTTGTAATTGGTGTTGCACAAATGCATTAGCAACATCTATCAGTACTACAATAAAACAGGCATTAACATGTAATTCATTTCATCCATTCACATTAACATGTATTTAATTCTTTATATAACAATAAAGTGCACGACAACTATCATACTTGTATGAGGAAAATTAGCACTCTGGAGCCCTGTAAATGGCACATTAGGAATTATAAATGTAATTCTAAAAAGCATTCATTATTTAGTTATGTTAATTCTCTAACGTTGTATCTACCTTTCAATGTATGGACCTGCCTTAAAAATGTTTAAAGGCTAAAAAAAAAAAAAAAAATCTTCAAATTGAAAGATATCAGCAAAAAGGCATCAAGACAAAATAAAATTCCTGAGGCGGAGTTAAAAGCTTGGGATTTCCTTAACTAAAGCTTATTTTACGATCATCTTATTCTCCGCGTTTTTAATACCTAAATTACTAGAATTTCCGAACAATGTACCAATTATCAATTATATATATATATATATATATATATATATATATATATATATATATTGAAGGAGAAACAATATCGTCATCGCACACACCATATAATTGTCTGCATTAGTCTAACACATACAGATGGTACAGGTTGGCACCGTCTAACTGTTTGCATTACTCTAACACACGTAATATAATTAATCAGGAAATAGTATCATTTTCATATTTACGGTAGGACTACGCTACTAATATAAAATAAATAGAACACCATAGTTTAATGAGAAGAAATAGAAGAGATACACAATGCCGTCTTATCACAAGAGTGACGCACCAACTCGGGCAATCTGCTCTCCCAGCAAACTCCAAGGACAAAGCGCTTTGTCCTAAAACAAGTACAGCCAGCTGTATGTTAGGGCTGTCAAAATTATCGCGTTAACGGGCGGTAATTATTTTTTTTAATTAATCACGTTAAAATATTTGACGCAATTAACGCACATGCCCCGCTCAAACAGATTAAAATGTTAGTTCAGTGTAATGTGTGCTTGGTACTTGTTTTTTGATGTTTGGTGCCCTCTTCTGGTGCTTGGGTGCAACTGATTTTCATGGGTTTGAGCATTGTGTAATTATTGACACCAACAATGTCGGGCTACTAGTTTATTTTTTGATTGAAAATTTTACAAATTTTATTAAAATGAAAACATTAAGAGGGGTTTTAATATCTAATTTCTATAACTTGTGCTAACATTTATCTTTTAAGAACTACAAGTCTTTCCATGGATCGCTATAACAGAATGCTAATAATGTTAATGCCATTTGTTGATTTATTGTTATGATGAACAAATACAGTACTTATGTACCGTACAGTATGTTGAATGTATACATCCATCCTGTGTCTTATCTTTCCATTCCAACAATAATTTACAGAAAAAATATGGCATATTTTATAAATGGTTTGAATTGCGACTAATTACGATTAAAACTTTTAATTGTTTGACATCCCTAATATATATATACATATATATGTATAATACAAATTATTCTTAAAACAACCTGTCCTTTCGTTGTATTGTCTACTCGTACTCTTCAATTAACCGAGCACGTTAGGGTTGAGTAGCCAAAACCGAATTGAATTATTTCGGCGTCAATGATTTTAAAGGTGTCAGATAGGCGGCAGTTAATATTTGTCAGTGTAATTTGGTGAGTCCGCACATCACTGTGTTTTGAGTAAACTGAGTTACATACTACAACAACAATAAACGTGGCTTAGTAACAGGCGTTCATACAAATAAATCCACTTTGGACATGTATACAGTTAAATAGTAAGTAAAAACTCCGTCATACTGGGCCAAGGTGACGTTAGCATGCTAAAAGTACATTACAACACAACGAAAAAATATATACAGAACATCGTTTACATTGACACTGCTCCCAAATATAATCAAATGGTCATATTTGACAAATGTCCTATTTCATGTTGGAGCACATTAAACGAAAATATAGTTAAATTGACACGGCGTTGTCAATGCAGCTATACTTACCCTCCGCAGAATGCTCTGTAATGGCCGACAAGCTTCCTGATTGATTCTGCGCATGCGCGGAATGCGGGCCACAAAGTCTATAGAGGCAATATGGAGAGTTATGGAGAGAGAGTGAGTGTCGTCCAGACAGTAATCTGTTGTTCCATAAATTCCCAAAATAAACAATCGCAACCTGACTAAGCGGATGATTCTGTTGGGATGTTGAACGAAAAAGATATTTTTTTTTCGCTTGGCTCAATTATTTTCATTTAATGGACAGCTCGGACGGAAATTGAAGACGCCTATCCTTATAAGCTCACAGTGCGCATCCAGCATCTAGTTCCGTACATTATATTTATGTTATCACCATCTCGTAGGCTTCGTTGTTTCCTGGCAGATTGTACATTGCCTACCCAAAAGGACCAACCGATTCTGTTGGAATGTAGAAAAAAATTATTATTACATTAAATTGTTTCATTTAACTCAATTAGTTTTATTTAGGGAATAGTCCGGACGGAAAATGCAGACAAATGACGACGTTCATCGTTATTGGCTCACAGCACTCATCCCGCATCTTGCTTCGTACATTATATTTATGTGATCGCGACCCTGTTGGCTGCGCTGTTGCTGGGTGAAACTTTACATTGCCCACCCAAACGAAAGACCGAAACGGCTGTTGCCAGGCAAAATTGAATATTGTCTGTCAATAAGTGCTGCAAACTATCAGACGAACAGTTTAATACTAATATAATTATTGCACAAATAAACCGAAAATACTTATTAATATTTCATATTTACAACATCCGGTTGTAAATCAGCAGACAGGTGCGTCTTGGCAATGCAGGAGCCGGTAAGATCACTTCCTTTTGAGTACTCACCATGCTTTGCTTTTAACATCTAACAAACACGAACTGAGGTAATTTGATTTGACCAGTTGATGTCTGCTCGCTGGTCTTGGAGTGACTTCCGTGTTCAGTTTGATTTGCACGCCTCGGAGAGCGCAGCGAGGTACCTTATTTTTGTGTTGTAAATTTTCGATGTTTGATCACTGTGAAATGTTAATTGTTTTGTATTAAATTTTAGTTTCACGGTGTCGTAAGGACTGTTTGGAAAATAAAGAAACCTTGCACATCAGTCGATCTCACGTCGTCATTCCGAGGGGCTCCTACAAAATATTTTTCCATTTCTTACATCATTTTTCATTAATCTCACCATGCAGAGTGTGTGGCAACTCGTGTTACATTAAAATTAGCTGTAGAACATTAATATTTGCCAAAGACATTTATTCAGAGCCAGATGAGAAACAATTTGCCATCAGTCTACCCTTTAAAAAGTGACAACGGCGTTTTGACAAAACGATATCCACAAATGGACTACGGCCTGGCTTAATGAAGTTGACCCAATGAAAAATAAAGCTTCATACAAGAAATCTCATAAACCTGGAATTCATGGACAAATTTATTGAACATTAGATGAGGATTTATTTATAAAAGAGGCAAGAATAAATGGGTTCATGTAGAAGAACATATTTATGTATATAAATAACAAACTTTTACTACAACAACAACAAATACCATAATAGAACATGAACACAAAGTAACAACCATAACAATTACACCATTAAACAATTAAAGACACCACACCCGCCACCACCCTCAATGTGACTGGCAGGCCCCCCTCTGGAATGTCTGGGTCATGGGAAAAATTATCCCTCCAGACATCCAGAGGGATAGACTTCTTTTCACCGTTTATGTCGATGACATCCATGTTTTCACCGACAATAAAATATCCATCCATTTGGAAAATAATATCTTCCTCACATTCCTGTAGAAAAAATAAGTAAAACAGGTTAGGAGTAGCATATAAAATACATAGCTTCAATAAGCTTGAGAAAGCAGGACTGACAGAGCGACGAATACTCAATAGAATTCATTTAGAAAAGAATTTTGATTATTAAAAATGTCAGTAGTCCCGGGTTTACATTCAATTCCCTCGTTATACTGGTGTGTGTCAGCATGTGTGTGTGGGCAAGGGGGTGGGGGGTGGGGGTCAAGTATAATAGGCATTTAGGATTAACCTGCAGAATGAAATGCCTCCTCATATAGAAACACTAATAGCAATAGCGCTACCAAGCAAAAGGAGACACAAGAAATACATTTTGACACTTGCATTGCACGCGAAATATGGTGAGAAATACCAAACAATTAAAATATAAAATAATAATACAACAACATATAACACAATAAAAGTAATAACTATAATGATATAAATGAATAAATATTTATTCAGGTAACATACTTTTATTTGGGTGTCGTCTGTTGTATTGAGGGAAAACCCGTACTCAGACTGTTTTCCCCTCAGGTGGCTGAAAGAATATTTCAGCCCCTGTTTTAAATCGGTCAAGTTGGCTTGGCGCCAGAGAAGAATTTTCACTTGAGCTCCATCCTGTAATAACAGACAATAAGATAATTAAATAGCAATACTAATGAAAAAAAAAAAAGTTATACAACATGAAAATCCATCCACCCATGAAGATAATCTTTATCCCAACATGGCATCTCAAGACTGGCAATTTAACACATTGAGTTTAGTTTGATTGAACTTACTTTTTTAAAATAAACAATTCGCAGCGGGGCTGCTTCGGAGCCAAGTTGGCGAATCATTCTGATCGGCCTCATCTAATAACAAAGAGAAATAAATAGGACAAACATACAGTGGAGTAAATAATGAGTGAATGTTGATTTGCACTTTTTAGGAGACAGAGCAAAAGTTACTGTATATTTACATCGGCTAGGACTCCCTCAACAGTAAGGAGTCCCTCCTCCTCCACTCCAACGTCCTTCAGCTCCACCAACCTCATTGGTGGAAATAGTAACTCTTTGGCTTTGGCGACAATGTCTGGCCCAATTGAAATATTGGAGGTGACGTAGAATTCGGTGTTCCTCTTGGTCAGGAGGACCCCACGCTCCTTTTTGCCAATGCCATAATTCCTGATGGTATACGTCCGGCCAGGTAGGACAGCCCCCGCCACGCTCTCATTAAGCACCATCTTACAGACGGTACTGCCGTCTGAGAGCGCGGCGAGGGTTGTCGTGACCATTTGGTCACTTTTCAGGACCCCTTTCTCACTCAGGGCCCAATGACGATAACTGTTTACGCTCCTTAAAGCGATGAGGCGCACTTTAATTGGTCCAAGTTGTTGGAAAACTGCCTCCATCTAAAAAAGGACAAAAACAACAACCCTCATTATTGGTATTTATTTAGTATTACGAAATCAATGACAGTCAAAATAATGCAAGTAGGCTTCGATGCACATACCATAGTAATGAAAATGTGTATAAAATGAAATCCATATAAAATTATATTTATTTAAGAATTAAAACACTGTTTATCTTCATTTCTGAATGAAACATTTCATTTAAATGTGATAAAATGCGACTACAAATTTTTCAAACCACATTTGAAACACGCGCTGAATGTGACATAATATTGTCCAATTTTCAGCAAATCGTACTGTGCAAACTTCCCTACGTCATTAGCGACCGCCCGTCTGGGCATTATGGCGTCATCGAAAGGCGGCGAGCTCGGGGCTGCTGCTATGCTATGACCTACCTTTCCTTCGTCAAATCAGTGTGAAACGTGTAATCATGCACTGTATAAAGTAATCGGCAGTAAGGGGGGCTAATAAGTGTTTACAAGTAGTACATCGCGAGTGAAGACTGAATGGATTACTCTGTGCAGTCAGAGAAGGGGATACAATAAATAGTGTTGACAGCTGTAGGCTAAGCGTCAGTCGGCTGACACGGTGTGCCAGTGACACGATGGCAAAAACATTAACGTGGCTCTGATTCTGTTGTGATGTTGAACAAAAAGATATTTATTTCGTTTGGCTCAATTATTTTCATTTAAGGAACAGCTCGGACGGAAGTTGACGACGCCTATCCTTATAGGCTCACAGCGCGCATGATGCATCTAGTTCCGTACATTATATTTATGTTATCACCATCCCGTTGGCTTCGTTGTTGCTGGGCAGACTGAACATTGCCAACCCAAAAGGACGAAACGATTCTGTTGAAATGTTGAAAAAAGTTACATTTATTTGTTTCGTTTAACTCAATTATTTTTATTTCAGGAACAGTCCGGACGGAAAATGCCAACAAATGACGACGTTCATTGTTATTGGCTCACAGCACGCATCCCGCATCTTGCTTCTTACATTATATTCATGTGATCGCGACCCTGTTGGCTGCGCTGTTGCTGGGTGAAACTTTACATTGCCCACCTAAACGAACGAACGAAACCGCTGTTGCCGGGCAAAACTGAATATTGTCTGCCAGTGAGGGCTACAAACTATCAGATGACGAACTTTTAATTGGCTGCGCTGTTGCTGGGTGAAACTTTACATTGGCCAACCGAATGAACGAACGAAACGGCTGTTGCCGGGCAAAAGTATTGTCTGCCAATGAGGGCTGCAAACTATCAGACGACGAACATTTGAATACTAATATAATTATTGCGCAAATAAAGCGAAAATACTGATGAAAAGGTGACTTATGAACTTTTGATTGAAATATTTTTCCGTTTCTTACACCCTTTTCCATTGAGTAACCTCATATCACGTACACTACGTGGCCACTCGTGTTCCATGAAAGTTCGCTGAAGAACTTAACATATATATATATATATATATATATATATATATATTCAAACAAATTCATGTATTAAGGCCCAAATGTGAAACAATGTATCATTAGTCTACCCATTAAAAAGAACATAGTGGCGTTTTGAGTAGACAATATCCATACAGTGTACTACAGCCTAGCTTGGTGAAGTTGACCAAATGAAAAAGAATCCTTTCCCACATTACATATCATAAATTAGTTATTCACGAACAAACTTAATCAAAGTATTTTATGTAATAGTATCGAGATGTGTCCTGACAAATCTGGAACTCAACTTTCACGGGAAAGACAAAAAAAAACTCAAAACGTCGCATTTGAAAAAATGCACTTACCATCTTCTGCGTGTGCTTCCTTACAAATGAGTGTTTGAAAAGGGGCCTCCAATGTCCAGTTATAACAGTGGATAAACTCAGGAAGCTCTGCTGTTGCCGGGCAAAAGTGAACATTGTCCGCCAATGAGGGCTGCTAACAGTTTACTACTGATTACTATAATCATACAATTATTGTTGTGAAAATAATTTGAAAATTCGGAGGAATAAGTGACAAATATAAATTATCAAAATATTTTTCCACTTCTTGAATCATTTTCCATTAAGTAATCTCACCATGTACAGTGTGTGGCAAATCGTGCTACATTAAAATTTGCAGTAGAGCCTTTAATATTTGCCAAATACATAATATTTGCCAAATGTGAAATGTTAAGTGCAGCACAATGATGCAAAAGTGACCTGGCATGGTAAATATGAAGGTGCCGAGAGCAGGCTGCTGTAAAAGTGTCCCAAAAAAGACAAAAATTTATTACAAAACGAAAACTAAAATGGCAACATTGACCGAGTATAACCCAATTTAAAGGAGAAAAAAAAAAAAGATCAAAACTAAAGTGATTAGCTGTCAGCAGACAGGACCCACTAGTCATTATCAAGATGGCCGGCCAGATAACAGTTTACTATTAATTACTATAATCATACAATTATTGTTGTGCAAATAATTTGAAAATTCTGAGGAATAAGTGACAAATATGAATTATTAAAATATTTTTCCACTTACATCATTTTCCATTAAATAATCTCACTGTGTACAGTGTGTGGTGTTTCGTGCTACATTAAAATTTGCTGTAGAACTTAACATTAATATTTGCCAAAGACATGTTTTGAGACCCAAATGTGAAATGTTAAGTGTCGTGCAGCACAATAGCGGAAAAATGACCAGGCATGGTAAAAATGAAGGTGACGAGAGCAGGCTGCAGCAAAAGTGTCCAAAGATTTATTATCAAACAAAAACCAAAATGTGCAAAAGTAATTGATTACAGAACAAAATGGCAACATAGGCTAAGTCTAACAAAAAAAAAGTGATTAGCTGTCAGCAGGCAGAACCCACTTGTTGTCATCAAGATGGCCAGCCAGTCTTAAATACTAGGCTGTTGATGATGATTAATCTGAGCTGGGTGATCTGGAAGGAGAAAAGGGAGAGGGAGAATGAAAGCAAAAAAGAAAAAACTACTACATTGTGCAGTAACAGGAAAAAAAAATAACATTGATCTATCCTTAAAAAAATACTATGGTTGTGTTTTAAGAAGACAATATCCATAGCGTGAACTATGGCCTAGCTTAAGGAAGTTGACCATATGAATAACAACAATACTTTACACAAGAAATCTCATAAATTTGTAATTCATGGACAAAGCTAATTAAAATATTTTAAGTGATAGTATCGAGACTGTCGCTTATTAAATTGGAACTCAATATCCACAGAAAATAACAGGTTCCAGTGTCTAGTTTTCAGACAGGAATTTCTCTTAGTTCCTGTAGACATCAGTTCACTGTCTGTTGATTTGAGGACATTTTGGGTACATGTCCTGTTGACATCAGGTAACTTCCTATGAATTTGGGGTCATTTCAGGCACATGTCCTTTTGATGACATGTCACTTCCTGTTGATTTGAGGACATTTTGGGTACACATACTTTTGAGATCGGGTCACTTCCTGTTGATTTGGGGACAATTCAGGGTCACTTACCATCCATGGCTGTCAATGGCATCCAAGTACATTGAAATCAATAGAATGGACAAACATGCCAGTCAATGGCAATAATCAAAGTAAATGCAATTAGAAATTAATGGGAAATTTGGACATCCATGGCAGTCAATGGCAGCACCCTCCATAAGCGTCAATAGAAGCGGGGAAGTTTGGGGTACACGTCCTATTGATATCTGCTCATTTCCTGTAGATTGGGGTGCATTGTTTTTTTGCCATTGAAAATGAATAGGAAAAAAATTGGATATCCATGTCTGTCAATGGCCTCCAAGTACACTGGCATCAATAGAATGGAAAAACTTGCCAGTAAATGGCAATAAAATAAGTAAATGCCATTTCAAATGATTGGGAAATTTGAACATCCATGGCCGAAAATGGCAGCCCTCTCCATAAGCAACAATGGAATTGGGGGAAGTTTGGGGGACACGTCCTATTGATATCTGGTCATTTTCTGTTGATTTGGGGAAAAATAAATTCCCATTGAAAATTAATGGGAAAAAATTTGGATGTCCATGGACGTCAATGCTATCAACCTACATATGTGTCAATGGAATCTAAGTACATTGGCATCAATAAAATGAAAAAACATGATGAAATGCCATTAGAAATAAATAGGAAATTTGGACGTCCATGGCCGTCGATGGCGGCACCCATCATATGCGTCAATGGAATCGGGGATATTTGGGGTACACGTCCTATTGATATCTGGTCATTTCCTGTTGATTTGGGGACATTGTTATTCTTGCCATTGAAAATGAATGGGAAAAAATTTGGACGTCAATGGTATCAACTGACATGGGCGTCAATGGAATTCAAGTACATTGGCATCAATAGAATGAAAAAACATGATTAAATGCCATTAGAAATAAATGGGAAATTTGGACATCCATGGCCGTCAATGGCGGCACCCATCATAAGTGTCAATGGAATCGGGGATATTTGGGGTACACGTCCTATTGATATCTGGTCATTTCCTGTTGATTTGGGGAAAAGAACAAATTTGGACGTCCATGGTATCAACTTACATAGGCGTCAATGGAATCCAAGTACATTGATATCAATAGAATGAAAAAACCTAATTAAATGCCATTAGAAATAAATGGGAAATTTGGACGTCCATGGCCGTCAATGGACGCATCATCAGCGTCAATGGAATTGGGGAAGTGTGGGGGACACGTTCTATTGATATCTAGTCATTTTTTGTTGATTTGGGGGAGAAAAAAAAAAAATTCCCATTGAAAATGAATGGGGAAAAATTTGGACGTACATGGACGTCAATGGTATCAACTTACATAGGCGTCAAGGGAATTCAAGTACATTGGCATCAATAGAATGAAAAAACATGATAAAATGCCATTAGAAATAATTGGGAAATTTGGACGTCCATGGCCATCAATGGACGCATCATAAGCGTCAATGGAATTGGGGAAGTTTGGTGGAAACGTCCTATTGATATCTAGTCATTTTCTGTTGATTTGGGGGGAAAATATATTTTCCCATTGAAAATGAATGGTTAAAAAATTGGACGTTCATAGACATCAATGGTATCAACTTACATAGTCGTCAATGGAATCCAAGTACATTGGCATCAATAAAATGAAAAAACATAATTAAATGCCATTAGAAATGAATGGGAAATTTGGACGTCAATGGCATCACCCTCCATAAGCGTCAATAGAATTGGGGAAGTTTGGTGGAAACGTCCTTTTGATATCTAGTCATTTTCTGTTGATTTGGGGGAAAAAATATTTTCCCATATAAAATGAATGGGAAAAAAATTGGACGTCCATAGACGTCAATGGTATCAACTTGTGTTCCTCGCAATGCAATGGTACTGTTCTATATACATGCACGTTAATACCAATATTGGCACATATTTAGAGTTATATATTAAAATTAGCTTTACATATTCATAGTTGGCCTCGACCCGTGATTCTTTTTTTTCAACCAAAATAAAATCTAATTTTTTATTAAATTTTAGCGTATACATTACAACTTCTTGTCCTACTGTGAGATGTGCTTTAATGCTTTTGCACAATAACAGTATTAACAATATTCACAATAATAGTAAATGCAATTATGTGTGTTTAAAACTAGGTGTTATGATTGTTTTCTCTATTCACTTATGCTTTTTAGTTTTTACACAATGGAAAGAGTAAAGTTTCTGTTTTCAGTAAATGTCACCATAATGTTTCATTCTGGTTTCTGTTCTCAGTAAATGATACAATCTCGATAAAACAAAACTTACGCATGTGCAATGAATGCTCTCCAACTCCTTAATAAAAGGCTGGCGCTCCTCAGGGGGGGTTTAGATAAGCTTGCTGCGAGCCCCACGGCACGCATCAATCTCTCTCCTGACGGCCGTCAGTGTAAAGCCTTATCATTGTGTCCTATCTGACCCTCGCCTTCGTCCTCCTCTAGGTCTTTATTATTTTGCTAGATACAAGTAAGTTTAGACCTAACACCTACATATTGCTATAATAATCGACTCGGATATTCGTTAAATTATACAATATACATATATGTAGCATTTAAAATACCCCCGTTATGGCATGAGCCAGAGCTGGTGAATTTCATATTCGCCTTATCCATATAGACACAACCTAGGACAGAAATTACCCACATTCACACTAACCTAGACTAACCCTAGTACGTACACACACTAGCCACAACCAATATTAACCCTCCAAACACTAACCCTAGTACACACACACTAAAAACTACTTTCACACCAAGGGTTAAAAATAGTGTAGAAATGTAAGATATTAAATATTATATATTCCAAACTGATTAATGAAGAAAATAGTTACTTTTCTCTTAGACGCCATATAACTTTTTGCATTAGCCTAACACATTTATAATAGTAAAGCATTTAACCATAGCTTAAAGAAACTTAGACATAGTAAAGTGGTCGAGCCTATCACCTGATAGGCGAAGAAAAGCGTCATCAGCACTCCGGTAGGGGTCAGGGCGCTCCTGCCCTACCAACAACTTGATAGCACGGGCGCCTAGGACGTCAAGGCCTGCGTCGGTCGCTGTGGCAACCACGTCCCACCGCCTTCAACCCGGCCCACTCCAACGCTAGTGTTAAAAAGACTGAACTCTGAGATAACAATTTGTCGCTCCTCGGAAACATTCATATGTAGTTGTTATGTTACCGACCCTGGATTCAGCATTATTCCCCCGTCGTCTGTTTTGCCTTGTTTTTGACTACTGTTAACGAATAAATTGTCAACCTGCTATCGGTGAGCCTTCTTCAAACTTTTTTGGAACTTGGAGTCAGTGTAAAGGGTTACCACAGGAAGGCGAGGAGTTTAGGTTCCTCCCGGTTTGGCACCTGGGGGCGTCGAGCAGCGGAGCACCATTTCCGTTCGGCTGCCGGCATCTCCATGCGGCTTTGGCCGGGGGGACTAAATTCCTTCATTAACATACATGGGAACACTATAAAATCTAACACTATTAAATACAACACATAAAAAGCACTTGAAAATAAAGGTTAATAAAAATACGCTGACAGCAAATAACAGAAAAATAAAGGCAAATAATAGTCAGTTGAATATTGGACACCGAACAGAGAGCAGAGAGAAACTCAAATAGCAGACAGTATATTACAATTACACATTACAAGACACTGACAAACATAAGGACTTCACATATTTGGGGAGTCAAGGTCTGTGCCTAGTCCTGCGGAAGGTCGCACACGACAGAAACGTCGACGGGGGACACAGACTTTGGGAGATTTACACAACAATAAGACACACGGACACGCACATTCCACAACAACACAAAAGGACATAAGTACACTACAAAACAACACAAACGGTCATAGGTACACAAACACATTATTATGTAACTGTATATAACAAAGGCTGCTTTAACCAAACCACGGTCACAAAATGAAACCAAACAAAAACTTTCTGTAACCGATGGGGCAGGATGGTGGACTGAGGAAGGACCGTGCACCTACCCTCCGAGGGGACTTTGGTCCCCAGAGAGGGGCTCAGTTCACCCTACCTAACCCGAGACCGAAGTCCGACTCGTCGGTAGTCGGGGGATCCGGTCCCAGCAAACTCGAGGCACGCTTCAGCTAACGACCTCGGTCCTCGAGTCACTGCGTCTGGCTCGGAGTCCTTTGCATTCTCTGCTCCCCTGTCCCGCCCCCTGGTTTCACTCGGGGATGGTGACATGGGGGAGCGGAACTCAGCAAGATTTACTGGGGAGCGATAGTGTGGGTCCATACACACGCGCTCCTATATTCTGTTCTCCCTTCTGTCCTTATTCACCTCTTTCCTCAAGTCCTTCTAACACTGCGGGCGTGACAGTTACTAACATCTGGGTGGTTTGCATGCGAACTCCCGCGGGTAGGGACGTTCGGTTTCGACCGGACGGACCTTCGGTGCTCGATATCAGGGACAACGGTAGGCTGCCAGGGAACTCTGTGTCTAACGGTTGGTTTCCCAATTTTTATTGCCAAAGGACGTTGATCCTGCAGTATGGACCGGAGGAAGGACGACGGCGGACGGCAGTCGAAGGACGAGGGAGATCGAGACCGCTGGCCAGATTCCACTTTTGCATTCAAACACATTTTGCACAATTTCCCCCCATTTTGCATGGTGACTATAATGAAAAAACAAGTCACTTGAATTAAAGCAAAATGGGTTTGAATGCAAACGTTGCCTCAAAATAAAGACAGACAAAAAAATTCTTGTGTTGGTATCTTTATTTTGCTTTTGATATGTTTTTATATTTTATTAGAATCACTCACAGCTTTGAGGTTGATAAATTTGTAGCTAGATTTGTTTATTTCTTGGTCAAGCCAAAACAAAAAGTTCCTTCAATCAAAATATATATTTTCAATTGAGAAAAAAAAAGTCACTTGAAAGCAAAGCAAAATGTGTTTGAATGCAAAAGTAAGGGCGAAACCTTTGCAAGTCAGGCTGCTTTTTCTTTACTTGCAATTCCGCTGTTCGTTGTGGAAGGGGATTGGGGGGAAATTTTCAGCCATTATCAGTGAATGGGGGATGGGCGTCATGCTACTTTCAGACACTGTTACTTCTTACTTGACAATAAACTGCTAAAGTTCTGAGGATTTTTTAACAGTTGCACAGCTTACTTAAACCTGTCCCTCGCCTCACCTTATCGCCAGATCAACAACTTAGCTCAACGAGGTGGTGACTCCAGCCTCAGTCAGAAAACCAGAAAATCTATTATTTCATTAATTCTGTCTTTTATTCCCTAGATCTTGTAATACATGCCTGCCTGAACACCTGCTTGCCCATCTGTTCATCCACCACAAAGGCTCACCTGACTATTTCAACACCTTCTGCCAAACGTGTCAATAAATTGCTGTCACTGCCAGTTTTTTTTTTTTTTATCATATCTGCGCTTGGGTCCCCCGCGCACCCACAACCCAAACATATTAAGCCCAAAAAACTAGGAGAGAGGTTTCAATCTACGTTTTTGAGTCATGTTGAGGGCAGTGCTCTATGTCAAATAATTTAATTTTCACGGTGCTTTAAAGATATCATGTGTTTGAACCAGCTGGCGTGATCATAGAATGGCAAGCTTGCGTCTGATTGCTTTAATGGAGTCATATGATTATTAGTATTGCGATGCCTCATTGGTAAAATTAGTAGAAGCTACTCTTGTCATCAATGGCAAAAAATAATAAATGTAACATATATAATGAAAACGAAAAATGTCACAACTCTTGTGTAGCCTTAGGTAGCGGAGTAAGAGTAGCGTTTTTTTCTTCACAAATCTACTCAAGTAAAAGTAAAATAAAAATGTATGGATCTCAGAAGTATATTTTTCTAAAAAAAAAAAAAATACTCAAGTAAATGTTACGGAGTACATACAGTGGGGGAAATACGTATTAAGTCAACCACTAATTCTGCAAGTTCTCCCACTTGAAAATATTCGAGAGGCCTGTAATTGTCGACACGGGTAAACCCCAACCATGGGAGACAGAAATTTGGAGAAAAAAAAACAGAAAATCACAGTGTTTGATGTTTAAAGGCTTTATTTGCAAATCATGGTGGGAAATAAGTATTTGGTCAATACCAAAAGTATATCTCAATACTTTGTTACGTACCCTTTGTTGGCAATAACGGAGGCCAAACATTTTCTGTAACTCTTCACAAGCTTTTCACACACTGTTGCTGGTATTTTGGCCCATTCCTCCATGCAGATCTCCTCTAAAGCAGTGATGTTTTGGGGCTGTCGTTGGGCAACACCGACTTTCAACTCCCTCCACAGATTTTCTATAAGGCTGAGATCTGGAGACTGGCTAGGCCACACCTTTGTTGCCCTGGCTGTGTGTTTGGGATCATTGTCTTGCTGAAAGACCCAGCCACGTCTCATCTTCACTGCCCTTGCTGATGGAAGATTTTCACTCAAAATCTCTCGATACATGGCCCCATTCATTTTTTCCTTGACACGGATCAGTCGTCATGGTCCCTTTGCAGAAAACCAGTCCCAAAGCATGATGCTTCCACCCCCATGCTTCACACTGGGTATGGTGTTCTTCGGATGCAATTCAGTATTCTTTCTCCTCCAAACACGAGAACCTTTGTTTCTACCTAAAAGCTCTATTTTGGTTTCATCTGACGATTCTCCCAGTCCTCTTCTAGATCATCCAAATGCTCTCTAGCGAACCGCAGACGGCCCTGGACATGTACTGGCTTCAGCAGGGGGACACATCTGGCAGTGCAGGATTTGAGTCCCTGGTGGCGCATTGTGTTACTGTTAGTAGCCTTTTTTACTGTGGTCCCAGCTCTCTGTAGGACATTCACTAGGTCCCCCGTGTGGTTCTGGGATTTTTGCTCACCGTTTTTATCATTTTGACGCCACGAGGTGAGATCTTGCACGGAGCCCCAGATCGAGGGAGATTATCAGTGGTCTTGTATGTCTTCCATTTTCTAATAATTACTCCCACAGTTGATTTCTTACTAACACTAAGCGTTTTACCTATTGCAGATTCAGTCTTCCCAGCCTGGTGCAGGTCTACAATTTTGTCTCTAGTGTCTTTCGACAGCTCTTTGGTCTTGGCCATAGTTGAGTTTGGAGCAGAGGTTGCGCTAGACATTTTCATTGTCTGTCATTTTGACTGACAGGGTCATAAAAATCCGGTCATAATCTATTTTTACCAGTCACTGAAATTTTTAAAATGATAATGATGACATATTCAATAGTATTTATTTTTCATTCATTTTTAATTTTGTAACGCTTGCTTGGCGGCGAAAAATTAGACACTGAAGTTGTATTTTTCTCCCTCTTTTTACTCTGCTTCCCGCCAACAACACCAACAAAACAACTCCACTCCCAAAGAAAAAGAGGCAACCATATAGACCCCAATCACCAACGTCACACAATGATCTTAATTGTGGTTGTCAGCCCAAAATCTTCTAAATATATATTAAATGCATCTTACCAGATATAAAATGACTACTACATAGTCTGTGGTGATTGTTTGGTGCCCCGATTTCTTGTCGAATTACAGCAGTCCATCTCGCTGTCCTCTTCGGGTCTCTCAGAATACGGTAGAACTTCAAGTCTCTCCGTCTATCTTCTCTGTTACTGCAACCGACCGCCACACACGCCTTCGCCATTTTGATTATTAATGTTAACGAGCAGAAAAACACGCCGTAATAGGAGGCATGTACGTAGCGGTAATGTGTAAACACGACGAGCTGACGGACAATATGGCTGCTCCAGTCAGGGGGCGGAGTTGTGACGTCATGTGATTGGGGTCTGTAGACAAGTTTCCTGAGCGAAATATGGGCGCCGCCATCTAGGAAAATGTCTGCTTCGCACTTCCGGTCCGGTTGAGTAGCAGTGTATTAGCAGTGTATTGACGACGATAAAACTACGAAATCAAGCCAGAGCAACCCATGGAATCTTCAAAAATTGATTCAGCACGACCTAGATGACACGTAGATGAGATTGGAAAGCAGTTCGTGTCACTTCGTTGATCATTCGTGGACAAAATTATTAACAACTGTCAGCCTGTGTTAACGTGAGGAATGGATTGATACTATACTATACTTGGCCATTAGTGACCAAAAAGTGGTGAAATTACTTTTGAAATTAATGAAGTTATATTACATTAATTAACTAGTTACATTATTATTATTACATTACATTATTAATTATTACATTAATTAATTAGTTATATTACATTTGCCGACTGCAGAAGGGCTGACATGGATTGTTTTGTTACAAGGAAATGCTACAAGGTTATGTACATATGATGTTAACACAGATAGTATGTCATTCTTTTTTTTTTTTTATTGCAGGCATTGATCGCAATAAAACATTTAGACATGATTCCATTTCTTTTTTTTTTTAAAAACGATTGGTGCACTCCAAAACAGGTCAATAAATCACATTTATAAAAGTATTGCAAAAATAGCATACGAGAATGTGATATCAGACCGCAGAGCTCCAGAGCCTCGTGAACAAATAGCGACATCACGGAGGCCCTCGGCGGCATTTAGATGTGCTTTTTTCCCATCTTCGGTAATTCCAGCTCCAATAGCATATATTTAAAAATGCTACCGTTCACAAGTTCGTAGTTGGATCACGGCGATCTCGGCGAACCACCGTCTGTCACAATTCCTGCCTCTCTCGGCCTCTCCCGGGAGTCGAGCTGTCATCATCATTGTGGAACGCAAACGATTTATGTTCGATATATGTCCATCAACGTACAAGTCAAGTTGTCTTCCCTTTTATAACAGCATTTCCCAGCTGTAAACAAACGAATAAAAACTTGTAACACTTGGATTTATGCGGTGCATTCAAACACGATTAGCAACAGGCGGCTAGCAGCAGTAGCAGAAGCTAGTTGTTGTAAAAATGATTAAACTTCGTAATTACAATCATCATCGTAATATCAATAGCAAAGGCAACAAGTCGTTTCATGCGCCAGATTTTAGGTTTCGTATTTTTAGAGCACATTACCTTCCATAACAGCGGGGGCATGACTGCAGGAGCTGTCAGTTTTGTCCATCTCCTTATGACGAGTACGAGCATCCATGGTTTGGAAATCGACATGGTACGAAGCATGGAGGCCTTGGCTTGGTTCTCCACCCGCCTACATCAAAATAACATTCCCGGGATCTTGTATAAAGACCTTCCAACTTCGATTCCACCGCCATTGACTTCAATGGTAAACAGGCGGAAACGGAAGGGGAAGGAAGACATAAGGAAGTAAACCGGTACCTCGAAAACTTGTCTATACACAGGCGGCAATCTAGTCCACCAATTGGATCACGCGCTGGCACACCGGGTGCACCAAAAAGAACCTCGCGTTGATGTGTCAATCACGGTGCCGCCGCCAGACCACGGTTACGCTACAATATTCTGACAGAATAGCCAACGACGTCATGCATTAAGAGAGACAATAGCTAATTAATATGCTAACTCGCCACCCCGTGGTCTGGGGTGTGAATTGCAACCTGTCAAAATGACTGACGGACTTCAGTTTTTTCCGTCACCGTTTTAAAAAACCGGTCAACGACGGAAAATTTCCGGTTAACGCGACCCTTGGTTTGGAGTGTGACTGACTGAGATTGTGGACAGGTTTCTTTTATACCGATAATGAGTTAAACAGGTGCCATTAATACAGGTAACGAGTGGCGCCTCGTTAGACCTTGTTAGAAGTTAGACCTCTTTGACAGCCAGAAATCTTGCTTGTTTGTAGGTGACCAAATACTTATTTTCCACTCTAATTTGGAAATAAATTCTTTAAAAATCAAACAGTGTGATTTTTTTCCCCCACATTCTATTTTTCATGGTTGAGGTTTACCCATGTTGACAATTAGTGGCCTCTCTAATCTTTTGAAGTACGAGAACTTGCACAATTGGTGGTTAACTAAATACTTAATTGCCCCACTGTATACAGTGTTACTACCCAGGTCTGCTCCTCAGACCTATGTTCGCCAGTCTTTATAAATTAAGGTGACAATTATTATCATTGTAACACCAGCAAAGAAGTCACCAGCTTCGTCAGGTTTTTTTCAGCTACTGTCCGCTGTAGCGGACGCCAACAACAACATGAAAAGAGAAAGGAAAAAGTCTTCTGCACTTCTCGCACCCTGTCGTCACTCACACGGTGCTTTCAGAAAAAGCATGCAAAGCACAACCGCCATACCCAATTTGTTGCATTATTATTGTTCATATAATTTGTATTGATAATTTATTTGTTTTGCGATGTGTAATTGCAATTTGTAATTGTACCATCAGTGATTATTAAGTATTCAGTCTAGGGTTTTTTGCTCTGGAATGTATAAATGTAATTATAATGTTTTTTTTATGGGAAAATCTTGCTCGACATAAGAACATTTTGACATAGAAACCAGGTCCTGGAAAGAATTGAATCCATATGAGGAGGTACCACTTTATTTTGTGTTTGTCCTGTCATGGTTTATTGTCTTATGTCTTGTTTTATCTTGAAATCTCACCCTCCTGTTTCCACACCTCACTTCATGCTGCCTCACCTGTCTCCGATTGTGATTACCAATTGTTTACACCTGTGCCCCATTCCTCATGTGCTTAAATATTTTGTCACTCCCTCGTCTCTGTGGCAAAGTGTCTTCACCCTTTGTAGCCACTACAGCCAGTATCCATAGTCAAAGATATTCTACATTGTCAATTATGTCAAAGGTTTCTGCCATAGTTGTTTTTATTTTGTGCCTCATGCCCAACCCTTTGTTGTAGTTCTCCACTCCAGTGCATTTAGCCTGGCTCTCTTGTTTATCGTTTGTATAGTTTTTGTTTCATAGTCCGTTATTTACTCCTTCTGGAGAGCCCCTTAGTTATTCCTGTATCTGACCATTTGTGTTAATAAAGGACTGAATTCTGCATCTGAGTCTGCTCCATTCTATCCAAGTGTGACAGTGTATACATTGTATGTTCCAAGAGTTTATTCATTTTATTTTTGGTGGCGGGGGGGGGGATAAAATAACACAAGGAAATGCATTCCAAGTGCCAGTAAAGCAAGTCACCACTTCGAAATACAAAGTTGACGAACCTGTTTAAGTACCTTTCTAAAAAAATGACGTCAATATTCTTTTAATTCCACAAGCTTGCATTATAGAAATATATTTCCATTTATTCAGAATAATCATATGTGGAAGCAACAACATTTGCTTTTCTTTCTTTTTCACATAGGCGCCCTTTTTACCGGTGTATGAAATCCGATCAGGGCTGGGGATTGCACATTCCAAGCAAAGTTTGAAGAGGAAGTTAAGCTGCACTACCCTAAGGAGAGCAGTATGCTGTGACGTCATTACTCTCGCGAGACTCCGTAGACGCATGACGCAATCAACTGGCTAGGCTAGCAAGTAACTTTGCTCAAGAAGACTTCAACTAATTTTTCCCTAAAAATTATACACGATCGTGATTTACCTTTTTTCTCCGACTCCGCCACACATCAAGGAAACGCCATGGCAACATCCAGTCAACGCAGTGATCTCCCGGCGAAGCGTAAAAAGGCAGACTCTATTGATTCGGCTACATCGACCGAAGATCTGTTGTTAGCAAGCCCACCCGAATACACAAAGTCACTTAGCGAGGGAATTGGATCAATCGATAAGAAAATATCGATAGCATTAGAAATCCTTCAAGCCGAGATTAAAGAGTTAAAAGAAAGCCTCGTGTTTACTCAGCAGGAGGTAGTATATCTCAAGTCGCAAAACGATATCCTTAAAGGCGCCTTCGAATCGACGACAGGTCTATTAGAATCCCTGAAAAAAGAGAATAAGATAATGAAAGAATCTATTTTGGACCTTCAATCAAGGAGCATGAGGGACAATTTAATTTTCTCTGGCATCGAAGAAAAAACAGTAGACAAACCAGAAGCCCTCGTTAAGTCATTTATGGCAACATCTCTCAAGCTGCCCAAGGAAATGGTGGATTCGATCAAGTTTGCGAGGGTACACCGTCTTGGGAAGCCAAGAGGAAGCGGTCTGCGTCCAATAATCGCCAAGTTCGAGTTCTACCAGCAGAAAGTACTGGTGAAATCCAAAGGAAGAGAATTACAAGGAACAAGATTCGGCATGAATGATCATTTCCCGCGCGAGATCAACGAAAGACGGAAAATCCTCTATCCAATTCTGAAGCGGTCCAGAGCAGAGGGCAAACGTGCAATTATCACGTTCGACAAACTTTTCATTGATGGTCAACTATACCGAGACAAAGTGCTCACCCCATGGCTATTCTGATCGATAAGTAATGCCTAAATATTTCTATTATGCATACAATGCTGAATGTAGCTGTCTTGATTTAAGCAAGACATATGTATAGATTAGGGATGCTTAATACTTAGTCTGCTATTCCTAAACACTTCCAGTATGCATATAATGCTGAATTAAATTGTTTTAGGTTGATTAAGGCACATATGTAGATTAGGGCTGCATGATAACTATTTTGTCTGTACCTTCGAAACACTTCCAGTTCGTATATAATGCCGAATTAAGTTGTTTTTTTGTTTGAGCAAGGCACATGTGCAGATTAGGATTGCATGATAATCACTTTGTCTGTACTTCCTAAACACTTCCAATATGTACACAATGCCGTATTAAGTAGATTTGATTTCAACAATGCACACGTACAGATCAGGGTTGCATGATAATCACTTAGTCTAGAAGAGTCACGCATGTCTCACACTACACATTTCTATACTGGCGCTCATATCTTTTCTTCTTTTTCTGGGTTATTTGTCTCACCTTTTCCACACCGCTGTTTTCAAACACACACTAAGTACACGCTTTAAAATTGTAATGTTTTGTGTTGATGCTACTCACGTATTTAATCCTTCTAACAACGTCTTAATGTTGTGTGAATTATGCCAAGAGGTTTACAAAAAATTGCACTCAGTTTTATTAGAATTTGATTTATTACATACTCGTATGGCTTCTAATGAATGTGAATGGTTGTTGACATTCAGGACCGAATATTATAACACACATCCTGAGATTATTACTTTCCTTAAGATACTTATAAATATCCGCATATGACGTATATAAATTTTGTTTCATTTAATGTGAATGGCTTCCGATCGCAGGCAAAGAGAACTAAAATTATGGAATACATCACCAAATTAAAGGCAGACCTCTTCTTTATGCAAGAGTCACATCTAGCCAAATCCGAAGAGAAATATTTTAAACACTCAAATTTTAACTTGATGTATTCAGCCAGCTATAACAGCAGACAAAGAGGAGTATCAATATTAATAAATAAAAGAATCTCGTTCACATTAAATAGTGCAATTGCAGACCCGGAAGGTAGATTCATGATAGTACAAGCCACCATAAGTAATAAACTGTTCACATTAGTGAACATTTATGCCCTAAACAACGAGGACACACAGTTCTTCCACAATATCTTTGGTAAACTGAGTGACATGTCAGAGAACTCAACAATTATTATAGGAGGGGACTTTAACACAACTCTTGATCCAAGTATAGATAGCTCCAATTTTAAACTCACTAAACAGTCACAAACCGCAAGAACCATTAGGAAATATATGGACGATTTCGGCTTAAGTGACGTCTGGAGAGCAAAACATTTAACAAAAAGGGAATATACCTTTCAATCCCTAGCCCATGGTTCATGTTCAAGAATAGATTTTTTTCTAGCGAATAATTCCGCTATTAATAATATTTCGCCAAGAATACATCCAATAATCATCAGTGATCATGCACCAATTTCTTTAGCCCTTAAAATTGACTCCCGCACGACACCCCACGCAACCTGGCGCTGTAACGATTCCTTATTAGATGACCCAGCATTTGATACATTCGTTAAGAAAGAATGGAAAGACTTTATGGAACTTAACGATTCCCCAAACATCTCACCATCATTGCTTTGGGAAACAGGAAAATGCGTAATTCGAGGCAAGATTATCTCATATTCATCATATAAAAAAAAAACAAGAACAGAAGTTGGAAAACGAATTAGAAATAAAAATCAAACAACTGACGGAGGAATTCGCCAATAATCCCACAGACAATACCACAAAAGAACTTTTCAGCGCCAAAGAACGGCTCAATAGTATTCTGTCTAAAAAAACTCAGTTTCTGTTACAACAACTACGATATACCAACTTTGAGCATAATAACAAATCCGGGAAATATTTAGCAAACCAACTCGAACATAACAAAGAAAAAACATTAATTACAACAATACAAGATTCAGTCGGCGTAATAACACAATCACCAGAAAAAATTAACGAAACTTTCTATAGCTACTACAAAAACTTATACTCTGTGACAATTGATCATAATGAAGACATTGACCTATTCGTTAATAATCTTGACATCCCCCAAATAACTTTGGAAAGCCAACAATTGCTAGATACCCCACTTACCCTCGCTGAATTATGGAATGCCGTAAAGGACATGCCAACAGGTCGCGCACCGGGGCCCGACGGGTTCTCGACATCATATTTTAAACACTTTTGGAATATGCTGGCACCACTTTTCTATAGAATGGTCCAAGAAATCAATGCAAAGGGTCAAATTAGAGACAATATGAACACCGCAGTAATCAAACTACTGCCAAAAGAAGGGAAAGACCTAACCCAACCAGCAAACTATAGACCAATATCCTTAATGAATACAGATATTAAAATTATTGCAAAGGCTTTAGCTACTAGATTAGAACAAACTCTTCCCACTATAATTCATAAAGACCAAACCGGCTTTATTAAAGGACGTAACTCTACAAACAATATAAGACGCGTGCTAAATCTTATTAATATTGCACAGAATTATAAACAGAAAGCAATTATCCTCTCTTTGGACGCAGAAAAAGCATTTGACAAAGTCAACTGGATTTTTATCTTCAAAGTTTTGGAAAAATTTGGCTTCGGTGAGCCATTTATCCGCTGGATAAAAATATTCTACAACGCCCCAAAAGCCACTGTAAACACAAACGGGGTCATCTCACAAAGTTTCTGTCTTCAAAGGGGAACTCGACAAGGCTGTCCACTCTCACCCCTATTATTCGCTCTATTTATTGAACCATTAGCAATTGCAATAAGACAAAACGCTAATATCAAAGGGATCTGCTCGCACACATCGGAACACAAAATTAACTTATACGCAGACGATATACTTTTATATCTAGAAAAACCAGAATCCTCCCTACATGAGACTTTTGAACTAATAAAGACATTTTCACAAATATCATATTATGCTATAAATTGGTCAAAATCAATTATAATGCCCTTATCAACAAACTCATGGAATCCTGCAAATCAAAATCACAATATTCCAATAGGGAATATAAAGTATCTTGGAATCAACATTTCACCAAAACTTACAGAATTAATTAAACTAAACCATACACCCCTCCTAGCAAAAATATGTGAAGATTTGACACACTGGAATAATCTACCCATCTCACTTTTGGGCCGGATAGCAACAGTCAAAATGAAAGTATTACCACAAATAAACTACTTGTTCTCAATGATCCCCTTTAAACCCACTCAAAAATGGTTTCAAGACCTAGACTCAGCCGTCACAAAATTCTACTTTAAAAACAAGAAAAACAGAATTAGCCTTGCCAAATTGCAAAGAAATAAACCAGAGGGGGGTCTAGAGGCCCCTAATTTCCAACACTATTATATAGCAAATCAAATACAATATCTTATTAGGTGGTTATATCTTAACACTGAACAACAGTCATGGCTAGAATTAGAGCAAACAGACTGCAACCAAATACAATTGGCAAACCTCCCCTTTATTAGCTCTAGTATTAAGCACCATAGCTGCTTCAAAAACCCAATGATAGCATGTACCTTGAAAGCCTGGTGGAGAGGTATGGAAATTACGCAATCACAACAAGCCCCGTGTAAATTCTCACCAATCTGGCACAACCCAGACTTTGTAGTTAATAAAATTCCTATTTATTTCAGCACATGGGATGATACGGGAATAAACCAGTTACAGCATTTGTTTAAAGATAGTACATTCATGTCATATGAAAAAATATTACAAGATTTCCAGATCAAAGGGGTCAATTTCCTTCAATACAATAAAATCAGGGCAGCCATCAGAAGCAAATTTCCATCACTAACGGGTACGTTAGACCCACCACCTTTCGTAAATAAAATAATAAATATACATCCTCAACAAAAAAAAACACTTTCAAAAGTATATAAAGCCCTCTCATGTAACAACTCTACTTGCCTACCAATCGAAAAATGGAATAACGAACTTTCGGTAACATTAGATAATAACTATTGGTCCAACATCTGTAAAAATGTATTTATAATGACAAAGAATAAGAACCTTCAGCTTATACAGTTCAAAATACTGCACAGATGGCATATTACTCAATCTAAAATGCACAAAATGGGGTTCTCCCAATCCGATAAATGTATAAGCTGCAACGAAGATATTTCAGATACATACTTTCATGCTCTTTGGCAATGTAAACCAATACAAGATTTCTGGGCACAGGTAACGAAGAAACTCTCTTTCCTATTGAACTGCAGGATTCCATTGTCTCCAACTCTTTGTCTGCTTGGCGATCTGAATACAGTGAATATCTCTATCCATCAAACCCGTCCACTACTAGCAAGTCTAACGATAGCCAAAAAAACAATATTGTTGAATTGGAAAAACAAACTAAACATTAGCATTAACCAATGGCTAAATCTAATCATTGAATATATAACATTAGAGAAAATATCTGCCAAACAGACAAATAAAATGGACAAATACGAACAACAGTGGGAAACGGTCGCAAGAATGATGAACATAGACTAAGGATTCTCTCTTACCTGCGAAGGAATGCCACAAAAATAATAAAAATGTATACATAAATGGATGTATGCGGGGTGTCCAGGGAAGTTGTATGCATCCTTCTGCAGCTGGAAACTGGACATGTTTAACACTAGAATTACCATGGGTGTCCCATTTTGGGACAACCTAGGATCATCCCCAAGGGTGTCCCATTTTGGGACAGCCTTATAAGGAGATCCTCCGACAAGCCCATCTCATTTCTACCCCTTGGCCCACCTCCTGGCCCACCCCTTGGCCCACCCCTTGGCCCACCCCTCGGCCCGCCCACCCCTTGGCCCACCTCCTAGCCCACCCCTTGGCCCACCCCTCGGCCCACCCCTTGGCCCTTCAAACGAAGCGATAAGGAGTAGGGGTAAGGGGTAGGGCTTGAAACATCAGCAAGTAAAGAGAAAACAGCCTACTCAAGAAAGTTTTCCCCCAACCTCCTCCTCTGCTAATGGCTCAATTTACGAGCAAAGACAAAGCAGCCAGCGGAGGCCTCAGAATTGTGACACAAATAAAACGCCATACAAAGCAGCCTCACTCTGGAAGGTTTCACCCTTACTTTTGCATTCAAACACATTTTGCTTTCGCTCAAGTGACTTTTGTTTTTGATTGAAACATCAACCCTAAGAATTGGGACACCTCTTTTGCAAGTAAAGAAAAAGCAGCCTACTCAAGAAAGTTTCCCCCCAACCCCCTCCTCTGCTAATGGCTCAATTTACGAGCAAAGACAAAGCAGCCAGCGGAGGCCTCAGAATTGTGACACAAATAAAACTCCATACAAAGCAGCCTCACTCTGGAAGGTTTCGCCCTTACTTTTGCATTCAAACACATTTTGCTTTCGCTCAAGTGACTTTTGTTTTTGATTGAAACATCAGCCCTAAGAATTGGGACACCTCTTTTGCAAGTAAAGAGAAAGCAGCCTACTCAAGAAAGTTTCCCCCCAACCCCCTCCTCTGCTAATGGCTCAATTTACGAGCAAAGACAAAGCAGCCAGCGGAGGCCTCAGAATTGTGACACAAATAAAACTCCATACAAAGCAGCCTCACTCTGGAAGGTTTCGCCCTTACTTTTGCATTCAAACACATTTTGCTTTCGCTCAAGTAACTTTTGTTTCTGATTGAAAATATATACTTTGATTGTAGGAACTTTTTCTTTGGAACTGACTAAGAAATAAACAAATCTACCAACAAATTTATCAACCAACAGTAGGCTTTCAAAGCTGTGATTGATTTCAATAAAATATGAAAACATATTAAAAGCAAAACAAATACAACAATTTCTTTGGCTGTCTTTATTTTGAGGCTACTTTTGCATTCAAACATTTTGCTTTCATTCAAGTGACTTTTGTCACGCAAAGAGAAAAAGCTTCGTCAGCAGCCCCTCACACCCAGTCCCAGTAAAAGAGCCAAGTGTCAAGTTAGAGTTGAATGCTCACAGAACTCTGCAAACGGCAATTGTGTTCACTGCTACAGGTACACCTGTGGCAAATGCAAGAAGGAGCCGGCATTGGAGTGCCAACCCTGCTATGACAGCCCAGACAAAATACGTCAGCACCACCGCTGAGACACCATGTATTTTGCATGATGACTGTAATGAAAAGATAAAGAAATTTAAAAATTCTTGTGTTGGTATCTTTATTTTGCTTTTGATATGTTTTTATATTTTATTAGAATCACTCACAGCTTTGAGGTTGATAAGTTTGTAACTAGATTTGTTTATTTCTTGGTCAAGCCAAAACAAAAAGTTCCTTCAATCAAAATATATATTTTCAATCGAGAAAAAAAAAAGTCACTTGAAAGCAAAGCAAAATGTGTTTGAATGCAAAAGTAAGGGCGAAACCTTTGCAAGTCAGGCTGCTTTTTCTCTACTTGCAATTCCGCTGTTCGTTGTGGAAGGTTGTTGGGGAGAAATTTTCAGCCATTATCAGTGAATGGGGGATGGGCGTCATGCTACTTTCAGACACTGTTACTTCTTACTTGACAATAAACTGCTAAACTTCTGAGGACTTTTTTAACAGTAGTATAATAATTCTAATTCATTCGGATGTATTTGTTTGAATACCCTCTACATGTTAAAAAAACATTTGTGAAAAGATCAGTTAACAATTTGCTGTGGATATACATAGATATTCAGAAATACTACAACTAAGCACACCAAGCAACAGTGGTAACAAGAAAAGCACCTCACATGAAATGGCTGGAAAAAAATATGCAATACTAGTAAATACCACTCTTGGTTCAGAAACAAGCTGTCATTCAGGTTTCATACAATGGTGTAAATATTACATTGAATTTGAAACCAAACTAAACTAAACTTTTCTTGTTACCACTGTTGCTTGGTGTGCTTAGTTGTAGTATTTCTGAATATCTATGTATATCCACAGCAAATTGTTAACTGATCATTTCAAAAATGTTTTTTAACATGTAGAGGGTATTCAAACAAATACATCCGAATGAATTAGAATTATTATACTACTGTTAAAAAACTCCTCAGAAGTTTAGCAGTTTATTGTCAAGTAAGAAGTAACAGTGTCTGAAAGTAGCATGACGCCCATCCCCCATTCACTGATAATGGCTGAAAATTCCCCCCCAACAACCTTCCACAACGAACAGCGGAATTGCAAGTAAAGAAAAAGCAGCCTGACTTGCAAAGTAAAGGTTTCGCCCTTACTTTTGCATTCAAACACATTTTGCTTTGCTTTCAAGTGACTTTTTTTCAAGTGACCATGTATTTTGCATGATTTCTATAATGAAAAAACAAGTCACTTGAATTAAAGCAAAATGGGTTTGAATGCAAATGTTGCCTCAAAATAAAGACAGACAAAAAAATTCTTGTGTTGGTATCTTTATTTTGCTTTTGATATGTTTTTATATTTTATTAGAATCACTCACAGCTTTGAGGTTGATAAGTTTGTAACTAGATTTGTTTATTTCTTGGTCAAGCCAAAACAAAAAGTTCCTTCAATCAAAATATATATTTTCAATCGAGAAAAAAAAATTCCGCTGTTCGTTGTGGAAGGTTGTTGGGGGGAAATTTTCAGCCATTATCAGTGAATGGGGGATGGGTGTCATGTTACTTTCAGACACTGTTACTTCTTACTTGACAATAAACTGCTAAACTTCTGAGGATTTTTTAACAGTTGTATAATAATTCTAATTCATTCGGATGTATTTGAATACCCTCTACATGTTAAAAAACATTTTTGAAAAGATCAGTTAACAATTTGCTGTGGATATACATAGATATTCAGAAAAACTACAACTAAGCACACCAAGCAACAGTGGTAATAAGAAAAGCACCTCACATGAAATGGCTGGAAAAAAATATGCAATACTAGTAAATACCACTCTTGGTTCAGAAACAAGCTATCATTCAGGTTTCATACAATGGTGTAAATATTACATTGAATTTGAAACCAAACTAAACTAAACTTTTCTTGTTACCACTGTTGCTTGGTGTGCTTAGTTGTAGTATTTCTGAATATCTATGTATATCCACAGCAAATTGTTAACTGATCTTTTCAAAAATGTTTTTTAACATGTAGAGGGTATTCAAACAAATACATCCGAATGAATTAGAATTATTATACTACTGTTAAAAAAGTCCTCAGAAGTTTAGCAGTTTATTGTCAAGTAAGAAGTAACAGTGTCTGAAAGTAGCATGACGCCCATCCCCCATTCACTGATAATGGCTGAAAATTTCCCCCCAACAACCTTCCACAACGAACAGCGGAATTGCAAGTAAAGAAAAAGCAGCCTGACTTGCAAAGGTTTCGCCCTTACTTTTGCATTCAAACACATTTTGCTTTGCTTTCAAGTGACTTTTTTTTTTCTCGATTGAAAATATATATTTTGATTGAAGGAACTTTTTGTTTTGGCTTGACCAAGAAATAAACAAATCTAGTTACAAACTTATCAACCTCAAAGTTGTGAGTGATTCTAATAAAATATAAAAACATATCAAAAGCAAAATAAAGATACCAACACAAGAATTTTTTAATTTCTTTATCTTTTCATTACAGTCATCATGCAAAATACATGGTGTCTCAGCGGTGGTGCTGACGTATTCTGTCTGGGCTGTCATAACAGGGTTGGCACTCCAATGCCGGCTCCTTCTTGCATTTGCCACAGGTGTACCTGTAGCAGTGAACACAATTGCCGTTTGCAGAGTTCTGTGAGCATTCAACTCTAACTTGACACTTGGCTCTTTTACTGGGACTGGGTGTGAGGGGCTGCTGACGAAGCTTGTTCTCTTTGCGTGACAAAAGTCACTTGAATGAAAGCAAAATGTTTGAATGCAAAAGTAGCCTCAAAATAAAGACAGCCAAAGAAATTGTTGTATTTGTTTTGTTTTTGATATGTTTTTATATTTTATTGAAATCAATCACAGCTTTGAAAGCCTACTGTTGGTTGATAAATTTGTTGGTAGATTTGTTTATTTCTTAGTCAGTTCCAAAGAAAAAGTTCCTTCAATCAAAGTATATATTTTCAATCAGAAACAAAAGTCACTTGAGCGAAAGCAAAATGTGTTTGAATGCAAAAGTAAGGGCGAAACCTTCCAGAGTGAGGCTGCTTTGTATGGAGTTTTATTTGTGTCACAATTCTGAGGCCTCCGCTGGCTGCTTTGTCTTTGCTCGTAAATTGAGCCATTAGCAGAGGAGGGGGTTGGGGGGGAAACTTTCTTGAGTAGGCTGCTTTCTCTTTACTTGCAAAAGAGGTGTCCCAATTCTTAGGGCTGATGTTTCAATCAAAAACAAAAGTCACTTGAGCGAAAGCAAAATGTGTTTGAATGCAAAAGTAAGGGCGAAACCTTCCAGAGTGAGGCTGCTTTGTATGGCGTTTTATTTGTGTCACAATTCTGAGGCCTCCGCTGGCTGCTTTGTCTTTGCTCGTAAATTGAGCCATTAGCAGAGGAGGAGGTTGGGGGAAAACTTTCTTGAGTAGGCTGTTTTCTCTTTACTTGCTGATGTTTCAAGCCCTTCCCCTTACCCCTACTCCTTATCGCTTCGTTTGAAGGGCCAAGGGGTGGGCCGAGGGGTGGGCAGAGGGGTGGGCCTAGTGGTGGGTGGGCCGAGGGGTGGGCAAAGGGGTGGGCCAAGGGGTGGGCCAGGAGGTGGGCCAAGGGGTAGAAATGAGATGGGCTCGGCTTGGGGGCGGATCCCAGGGTGTCCCAAAATGGGACACCCTTGGTAATTTTAGGAGGTATCAAAACCTCCTGGTAGTTCCGAACTGTTTTATACACTCCCAACAGCATGTAATAAATAATTTTTCTTCCTTCACAGTTTAGTCGGTCAATGGGCTTATTTTACAAGGATACTCATAGACAATTTGGTTTCCAGCTGCTGGGGATCATATGCAACTTTTTTTGGAACACCCTATATATTACTTATCAGACTTGGAACAATTAAGGAACTATGCGTAAATAATACACTTCACTGGTCCTTGGCATACATCTAATGGTGTTTGATAAACCTCTTCTTCTATCAGCTTTACAGGTGGAGTTTGTTGGCGTCCTGCCCTGGGCCGTCCCGCCGCCGGTCTTGGCCCCCGGGATTTTCGGCCGGGGCTTGTCCGGTTGCGTCTGGCTGTGCGGGGGGTCCCGTCGGGCGCGCGCTGGTGTCGTGGGCGGGTGGGGGGGCCGTGCGGGTGCCGGTCCGGGCCGCGGCCCTTCCCCGGCCGGCCGGGGTGGGGGCCGGGGGGTGTATGCGGCAGCCATGGTTCCCTCCCAGGTCCGCCTGGCCGGAGCCGCGTCTCCCTGTACCGGGTGCCGGGGAGGTGCCCTCTGGTGCCATACCGCGCGCCCCTCTTGGCCCGGGGGTGGGTTGTGGGGGGTGCGCTTCTCTCCCCTAGGTCTGTTTCCGGCCCTGTCCGCCTCCCTGGGCCGCGGCGGCCGCGGCTGCCGCCTGGCCGGCGGGGTCGTTAGCGGGGCCTCTTGGGGCCCGCGGGGCCTAGGGTGAGGCTTGTTGTCCCTTGCCGGTGGGGTGGACGCCCCCTGGTCGCCGGCGCTTGGTGTGGCGTCTGCTCGGGGTGCGGGGTGGGTGCTCGGTGGGTGGGAGGGGGGTGGGCGGTCGCGGAGGCGCCGTGGGTGGTCTGGGGCGGGGATTGATCGGGGCCCTGACGCTTCTTCCGCCCTGGGGCCGGTGGTTCTGGTGGACGGGGCCACGCCCGCGGGAGCCTGCCTCTTAACTCACGCACTTCTCACTTCGGCACTGTAAATATTTTTCACCCTGGCACTTACATGCTCATACATTTCTCCGGGGAGAGTTGGGACGGGGCTTTACAGTCCCAGCCCGACTCCCCCCTGTTTTTAATGCACCACACACCAAGGTTGTGGGATGGTTGGGACCTGCTGGGGGGGGGGGGCCTCACGGCTGCCTCCTCACCACAGGCCCCGCCATCCCTGCACCTTTTTTAAATGCACCACACACATCATACTCCACAGGAGAGCTCTGGCAAAGGGCGGTGGGACGGGCGGCTGGACAGAAACTCCATGCTGCGGTCCCACTGCCCCAAGCCAAGCTCTCCTATTTTAATGCATACATTGCACTACCCTCCCCCCACACCCCCATCACGGTGCTGGGTGATGGCTGCCAGTCGGGAACCTGGCAGCCACAGTAATAGGGTGGTAGGTGGGTCCCACACTTTTTCTATATGGCGTGGCTCCCGGGGTGTGGCCTCCCCTCTGCCTCGGCTGCCGGCCGCGGGAGTGGGTTGGGGGGTCGGGTCTCCGATCTTGCATCGCCCCATGGCAGTCCCTGGGCGTTCTCCTGCCTCCGCCTTCCCCTCTCTTCTCTGACTGGGCGTCCCGCCCTGCGCTCCGTCGCGGGTCGCTGGCTGGGCACCGGTGTATCAGCGGGGTGTTGCCTGCACCGGCGGGGGACCCTGCCTTGCCTGGGGCTTGGTGGGCCGCTGGGGGTCCCGTGGCGTGCCGTGCCGGTTGGGGGGCTGTGGCTGTGGCTCGTGGCCCGGGTGGGCGGGCGGGGGTGGGTGTAGGCGTGGGGTTGGTGATGCGTCCCCTCCTGCCATCCCTGAAGGCCGGTTGATGGGCGCGCGGGTGGCCCGGGGGACCACCCTGGGTCCCGGGGGGGGGGACGGTGGCTCCTTTGCTGGGCAGTTGGAGGAGGGATGGGCTGCGCGTGGTCCCCCCCGCCCGCCCTCCCTCCCCGGGCTGGCTGGGTGTGGGCCGTGGCCCTGGGTTGGTGCCCGCGCGGTCTCTCCGCCCGTCTGCGTGGCTGTCGCGCGCCCGGTGGGGCTTGCGTGCTGCTGGATGTGGTAGGGCATGCTCGGGTTGGGGGTTCCGGTGCCGGGATTGGCGATGCGGCGGCGTAGGGTTGGTCGCCAACGGGCTTTCACTCATAAGAGATTCACACGATTACTGGGTTCTAGATCACAGAACTGATTTGTGTACACTCTACCCCTTTCAATCACTTAGCTTATAGTCTAATAGACACCCCCACCCCCATTCTCCTCTTTCACTGGCCAATAGGCCCCCACATGGTGTAAACCGGAAATACATCTCGCTGACGATAGCACCAGCATATTAGTAACTAGTTTAGATGTTCAATGTATTTCTTGTTGTTGTTTGTGTATGTGTTTCTTTTCTTTCTTCTCTTGTATTTCTTTTCTTCTGTCCCCCCATAATCCCTTCCTGTTCGCTGCTTTGTCATAATAAAAAGGTATTTTGAATGATCACAATGGGAGTATGTCAGACTCTCAATGTGAAACATTAAAACTGTTCAGAATCCGGGCACTTAGACTTCCATTCTCTGTGTCAAACAGCTGAACAGGACAGGTTTAAAAAAAAAAAAAAAAAAAAATGAAGAGGAAGTTAAAACATACGCAAAACATAATTCAGTATTTCAAGCCAAAAGACGTTTTGGTGGACACAAAATATACTTCTGCGCTGAAGATATTTCATGCTTTCCAATTAGGAACATGATTGAATTTGCGGCACGATAAATCAAACAGTAGACTAACTGACCCAAGAAGCAACATATGAAGAAAGTTTGGGGCAAACGGACTTTTTTTTTTTTTTATTGTACGTGCCCTTCCTTTCAGTTAAAAAAAAAAAAAAAAAAACTTGCGCGGCCTACTCATCGTCTGGTCTCCTCCCGTCCGATTGACAAGTTGTCTTTCCTGTCTTCCTAGATACGGCACCCTGGGTGTGTCCAGTGTATTATATTGTACAACATCATTTTAGTAATTAATTATATAAATGTATATTATATATTTTAAATATATTTTATATTCAAAATACAGTGGGGCAAATAAGTATTTAGTCAACCACTAATTATGCAAGTTCTCCCACTTGAAAATATTAGAGAGCCCTGTAATTGTCAACATGGGTAAACCTCAACCATGAGAGACCGAATGTCGAAAAAAAACAAGAAAATCACATTGTTTTATTTTTAAATAATTTATTTGCAAATCATGTTGGAAAATAAGTATTTGGTCAACACCAAAAGTTCATCTCAATACTTTGTTATATATCTGTTGTTGCCAATAATGGAGGCCAAACGTTTTCTGTAACTCTTCACAAGCTTTTCACAAACTGTTGCTGGTATTCTGGCCCATTCCTCCATGCAGATCTCCTCTACAGCAGTGATGTTTTGGGGCTGTCGTTGGGCAACACAGACTTTCAACTCCCCCCGCAGATTTTTAATGGGGTTGGGATCTGGAGACTGGCCAGGCCACTCCTGGACCTTGAAATGCTTATTACGAAGCCACTCCTTTGTCACCTTGGCTGTGTGTTTGGGATCATTGTCATGCTGAAAGACCCAGCCACATCCTTGCTGATGGAAGGAGATTTTCACTCAAAATCTCTCGATACATGGCCCCATTCATTCTTTCCTTTACACAGATCAGTCGTCCTGGTCCCTATGCGGAAAAAAACAGCCCCAAAGCATGATGTTTCCACAGTTGATTTCTTTACACCAAGCGTTATACCTATTGGAGGTCTACAATTTTGTCTCTGGTGTCATTCGACAGCTCTTTGGTCTTGGCCATAGTGGAGTTTGGAGTGTGACTGACTGAGTTTGTGGACAGGTGTATTTTATACCGATAATGAGTTAAAACAGGTGCCATTAATACAGGTAATGAGTGGAACTTCGTTATAAAACAGGTGCCATTAATTCAATTCAATTCAATTTTTTTCATATAGCCCTGGATCACAACAACGTTGTCTCAAAGGGCTTTGCAGAGGCAATATGATACACAATCAGAAACAGAAAACGAAGCAACAAAGATGAATAAATAAATTCAAGTCCTGGGTATCCCCCATCCTTAGACCTTCCATGTCGGCATGGAAAAACTCCAAAAACTCCAGTCTTCGGGAGAAAATGAGAAACCTTGGGGAGTACCGCAGTCAGGAGAGATCCACTCCCAGAACGGATAGAAAGGAAGCCCCAGGACCACTAAGGGGAATTAGCAGGCGAAGTTACAGTCCGTAAAAAATGCGGTGGAGTAAAGGAACACGAAGAGGTCCATCAAGCCAGATGAGACGGGGGTAGCAACGAGGACGTCCATCCGGCTTGGGGTCCGGACAGTCAGGAGGCTGCAGCTGAAAAATAGCCCCTCCCCAGAGGGGAGGGGACACCGGGTGACTAGTGACGAAGAGACTAGACAACTAGATATTAACATTGGAAAATAGAAATAAATTAAGATAAGTGGTAGGTAGAGTGAGAAAAAGGAGATAGAACTCAGTGGCTGTACTTGCCCCAGCTTTAGTCTAAGCTGCACTAGAACCTATAAACTTTGAGACTACTCCGACTTCAACTAGCCTGACCATAAATTTTGTTGAATAGGAACGTTTTTAATCTAATCTTACATGTGCAGACTGTCTCGGCTTCTTTAATATTAGCTGGAAGCTGATTCCATAAAACGGGCTTAGTGGCTAAAGCCTTAAGCGCCGACAGTACTTTTAGAAACCCTGGGAACTACCAGTAGACCTGCATTCTGGGAGCGGAGTGTTCTGTTGGGGCGGTATGGAACCAGAGCATCGGTGAGATAAGATGGCCCCAACCCATTAATGGTCTTAAATGTAAGAAGGAGGATTTTAAATTTAATTCTAAACTCGACTGGAAGCCAGTGAAGGGCCTGGAGCACAGGGGTGATGTGCTCTCTTCTATTGGTTCCTGTTAAAAGTCTTGCTGCTGCGTTTTGGACAAGCTGAAGACCTTTTTAGGGAACTTTTAGGACAAGCTGCAAGTAGGGAGTTACAGTAATCCAATCTCGATGTAACGAACGCGTGAATTAATTTTTCTGCATCGCTTTTAGATAAAATATATCTAATTTTGGCTATGTTGCACAGGTGAAAGAAGGCAGTTCTGCAGGTTTGTTTAATGTGAGCTTTAAACGTTAACACTAGAAAACCCAAGGAGGGATCAGTTGATGAATATACCTTTTGTGCCCAGAGAGGGATCATCTGATCCTAATTTGCACATCTATTGTGGTCGTTGATGGTGGTCGTTGGTACTCATGCCTACGGACAATTTGGAATGATCAATCAGCCTAGCATGCACGTCTTAGGAATGTGGGAGGAAACCGAAGTGTTTTTCTATCTCTACATAGAGAAAGAAAGAAAAAAAAAAAAGCAAATGTGTATGTATGTGGGAATGAAGCATTTAGCTACAGTAAATATGCCACAGACCTAATGTGGATGTGTAGCTGAACAGGTTGACTTTCATAGTATATTGAACTATATTTTAGCAATCCTTTTTTTTTTTTTCATCTTGAATCCATTTCCAGCAGGCTTATAATGTAGACTCTAAGCCTAAACCAATGTAGGATAACAAAGACAAAATAACCGAATTTCAATCTCTGAAAGATTTATTTAGAGCAAAACAAAAAACTGTACAATGTACTGTATACAATCCTGACACATCACTGGGTAAGGCGTACAGCATGAGCCACAAGTCAATCGGCCACATTTCTGACAGACATGAGACATTTTTTTCCCCCCGTACACTTCTTTATTTGGCAGCGCCTCGTTTTTGCTGGTGGACTGTGTGTCATGGGAACAAATAAATCTTTCAGAAATTAAATTTGGGTTGTTTTGTCATTGTTATCCTATGTTGCTTTACACTAGAACCACCAGGGATTTGGTGCTTCCGATAACTACCAAGGGTGTCCCATTTTGGGACACCCTGGGATCCGCCCCCAAGCCGAGCCCATCTCATTTCTACCCCTCGGCCCACCCCTTGGCCCTTCAAACGAAGCAACAAGGGGTGGGGGTAAGGAGTAGGGGTAAGGTGTAGGGCTTGAAACATCACCCTAAGAATTGGGACACCTCTTTACACTCGCGTACGTCATAAGTCCGTTCGAACAGTTGTTACGTAACCAAAAGCGACGATAAAAAGTGCACTAAGTGCACTTGTGCGTTTAGCAAAACTGAAAAACAAAACAAACATTACAAATGAAGAAACACAATGAACAAGCATTACAATAAGTGGTGTCGATTTTTTATTTAGTACACCCCTAAATAGTGCACTTTTTATCGTGATTAATTTTTTTTAACTATCACTTTTCTGACTGAAGAAAACACATTGACAGTAGATAATACTGGTCATCAGCTGTTAGAGTATTATTTGGATGTATCAAGCTTGTTTCATTGAATTTAAGCAAAGCAAACAAAACAAACACTTGTAACAAACGGAAGGGTCCACAACACATGCACACAGATGTGGAGCACTAGTTCAGTTTAATTTAGTTTTGTTTCAAATTCAAATATGGTTTCAAATTCAATGTAATATTTACACCATTGTATGAAACCTGAATGATAGTTTGTTTCTGAACCAAGAGTGGTATTTACTAGTCTTGCATATTTTCTTCCCAGCCATTTCATGTGAGGTGCTTTTCTTGTTACCACTGTTGCTTGGTGTGCTTAGTTGTAGTATTTCTGAATATCTATGTATATCAATGTATATCCACAGCAAATTGTTAACTGATCTTTTCAAAAATGTTTTTTAACATGTAGAGGGTATTCAAACAAATACATCCGAATGAATTAGAATTATTAAAATACTTTTATCAAAATATTCTCAGAAGTTTAGCAGTTTAGTGTCAAGTAAGAAATAAGTGTCTGATAGGCTACTTTAGCTGAAGAGGGGGTCGGGGCGAAACAGGCTCAGTCAGGCTACTTTAGCTGAGGAGGGGGATGGGCGAAACAGGCTCAGTCAGGCTACTTTACCTGGAGGGGGGGTTGGGCAAAACCTTGCTGAGTGAGGCTGCTTTCTCTTTCGCTACTACTACTAGTCAGGCTACTTTCAGACACTTATTTCTTACTTGCCTACTGTAGGTTGATAAAGTTGTAGGTAGATTTGTGTATGTCTTAGTCAATCCCAAAAAAAGTTCCTTCAATCAAAGTATATATTTTCAATAGAAAAAAAAGTCACTTGAATGAAAGCAAAATGTGTTTGAATGCAAAAGTTGCCTGAATGATAGCTTGTTTCTGAACCAAGAGTGGTATTTACTAGTTTTGCATATTTTTTTCCAGCCATTTCATGTGAGGTGTTTTTCTTGTTACCACTGTTGCTTGGTGTGCTTAGTTGTAGTATTTCTAAATATCTATGAATATATCCACAGTAAATTGTTAACTGATCTTTTCAAAAATGTTTTTTTTAACATGTAGAGGGTATTCAAACAAATACATCCGAATGAATTAGAATTATTAAAATACTTTTATCAAAATATTCTCAGAAGTTTAGCAGTTAGTGTCAAGTAAGAAATAAGTGTCTGATAGTCAAGCTACTTGAGCTGAAGAGGGGGTTGGGGCGAAACAGGCTCAGTCAGGCTACTTTAGCTGAGGAGGGGGATGGGCGAAACAGGCTCAGTCAGGCTACTTTACCTAAGGGGGGGTTGGGCAAAACCTTGCTGAGTGAGGCTGCTTTCTCTTTCGCTACTACTATTAGTCAGGCTACTTTCAGACACTTATTTCTTACTTGCCTACTGTAGGTTGATAAATTTGTAAGTAGATTTGTGTATGTCTTAGTCAATCCCAAAAAAAGGTTCCTTCAATCAAAGTATATATTTTCAATAGAAAATAAAAGTCACTTGAATAAAAGCAAAATGTGTTTGAATGCAAAAGTTGCCTGAATGATAGCTTGTTTCTGAACCAAGAGTGGTATTTACTAGTTTTGCTTTTTCCAGCCATTTCATGTGAGGTGTTTTTCTTGTTACCACTGTTGCTTGGTGTGCTTAGTTGTAGTATTTCTAAATATCTACGAATATAAATGTATATCCACAGTAAATTGATAACTGATCTTTTCAAAAATGTTTTTTTTAACATGTAGAGGGTATTCAAACAAATACATCCGAATGAATTAGAATTATTAAAATACTGTTATCAAAATATTCTCAGAAGTTTAGCAGTTTAGTGTCAAGTAAGAAATAAGTGTCTGATAGTCAGGCTACTTTAGCTGAAGAGGGGGTTGGGGTGAAACAGGCTCAGTCAGGCTACTTTAGCTGAAGAGGGGGTTGGGGTGAAACAGGCTCAGTCAGGCTACTTTAGCTGAGGAGGGGGATGGGCGAAACAGGCTCAGTCAGGCTACTTTACCTGGGGGGGTTGGGCGAAACCTTGCTGAGTGAGGCTGCTTTCTCTTTCGCTACTACTACTAGTCAGGCTACTTTCAGACACTTATTTCTTACTTGCCTACTGTAGGTTGATAAATTTGTAGGTAGATTGGTTTATTTCTTGGTCAAGCCAAAAAAAGTTCTTTCAATCAAAATATATATTTTCAATAGAAAATAAGTCACTTGAATGAAAGCAAACTGTGTTTGAATGCAAAAGTTGCCTGAATGATAGCTTGTTTCTGAACCAAGAGTGGTATTTACTAGTTTTGCATATTTTTTTCCAGCCATTTCATGTGAGGTGTTTTTCTTGTTACCACTGTTGCTTGGTGTGCTTTGTTGTAGTATTTCTGAATATCTATGTATATCAATGTATATCCACAGTAAATTGTTAACTGATCTTTTCAAAATTGTTTTTTAACATGTAGAGGGTATTCAAACAAATACATCCGAATAAATTAGAAGTATTAAAATACTGTCAAAATATCCTCAGAAGTTTAGCAGTTTATTGTCAAGTAAAAAGTGTCTGAGAGTAGCCTGACGCCCAACCCCCTTCCACAGCTAATGGCTGGTTGCAAGTAAAGAAACAGCAGCCTGACTTGTTCAAACACATTTTGCTTTCATTCAAGTGACTTTTTTTTCTCGATTGAAAAAATATATTTTGATTGAAAGAACTTTTTTTGGCTTGACCAAGAAATAAACAAATCTACCTACAAATTTATCAACCTACAGTAGGCAAGTAAGAAATAAGTGTCTGAAAGTAGCCTGACTAGTAGTAGTAGCGAAAGAGAAAGCAGCCTCACTCAGCAAGGACTCGGCAAAAGGATGACCGGAAGTTAAAAAAAAAAAAAAAGGGACGACACTTTTTATATTGCTATATGTGCTTTGTGACTATCTGTATGGACCTCTGTGAAGTCCCCCCCATCAGACACAAATTTATATAGAATTGATGTCAATCTTTTGTGCTGTAAAAGTTTTGTTTGAGCTGCTTTCGTTGTAGAGATACTTACAATTCTTATATAGGTAAATCTGAGGTCAGCTAGCCCCCCATTTCAATTAATAATTGTGTCAATCGTTTGTGCTGCAATGGTTTTGTAGATCCGTATTATGCTTTTATTCAGATATTAATTTCGAGTGGTTACGTCACTCGTAGCTTTTCCTTAGCTTAGCTCCCGCGGCTAATGCAGCATACCAACTCCCAATAACAGAGGGGTGTCCTAGCTACCTACCTAACAAGCACGATCATAACACAAACAAATTCGGGTCCGTTTCGCAGTAAATTGGGGGGCTTTAGATATTAATTTTGAGTGATGACGTCACTCTAAGCCCCTCATTTACTGCAAAATGGTCCTGAAGTGCTGCCATTTGTTTGTGCTATGTTCGTGTTAGTTGTTAGGACACACCTCTGTTATTGAGAGAGTTGGTATGCTCTATTAGCCACGGGAGCTAAGCTAAGGAAAAGCTACGAGTGACGTCATCACTTAAAATTAATATCTCAATAAAAGCATAATACTGATCTACAAAACCGTTGCAGCACAAACTAGCACAAATGACAGACACAATTCTGAATTGAAATGGGGGGCTAGCTGACCTCAGATTTACCCAAAAAGAATTGTAAATATCTCTAGAACGAAAGCAGCACTAACAAAGCTTTTACAGTACAAACGATTGACATCATTTTTATATAAATATGTCTGTTTTTTTTTTTTTTCAAATTTTTTTATCTGAATTTTTTTGTACTTCCAGGTCATCCTCTTGCCGTCGTGTTGTGGGATTTTGCTGTTCTGTTGCGGGATTTTTGCTGCTGTGTCTTTGCATTTGCCTTCTGAGCCATTCGTGCTGATAACCATTTGCTGTTGTGTTGTGGCAATTAGGGTTCGTGCTTTTGCCAATTTGCAATCGCGCTTTAGGAACTGGGGATCGTGTTGTGACTGTTTGCCTTCATGCTTTTTTTCTTTTGCAAAGCGTTTGCAATTGGGGTTCATGCTTTTTTTATTTGCAAAGTGTTGAGACTTTGCATTTCGCCTGACACCTCTCAGCCACCATAATTTCCTGCTCCTGTTCAAATCCACCCCGCCAGTCGACTGTCGTTCGCTCACACGAGCTCGGTCATCAAGATAAGCACATCCCCCGCCCCTTGACGTAGTTAGCACTTTGCATTCAGAAAGCCACATGGCAGAGCTGATCACACTTGGGTTGGGTTGTGAGACCAAAACATTTGAGATTTTTTTGTCGTCACAAATGTATTGATTATTTCATTCATTATAACTTTATACACGTTGCAATGGTCTGTGCGTGTGTTTATTTCATTGCAGTAATTTATACATAAAGTTGCCTGTGTGTGCTATAGGAGAAGAAGAAAAAATGGGCAGAGCAGTGAATGAATAAAATAAAACCATATTCAAAAATAAAACTCTCAAATAATAACTGAAACTATCATGGCAAGAGTCAGTGTAAACTGACCAACCCTTGTGGGTTAGAGTAAGGTTGTTTGCTTGTGTGCTTGAGTGGCCTATTTGAGAGACAATGACACACTCATTTGCACATATACAGATGCTAATTGTGGATGCCCAGAGTTGTGGGGATCATCTGATCCCCTTCTGGGCTTTCCAGTAGGCTAAAAAAATGTTGGGTTTTCTAGTGTTAAGTCAGGGTCGAACAAAACTCCTAGGTTTTTAACTGTGGTGCTCGAGGCTACACTTACATTGTCCAGAGCGACTATCTGGGCAGCTAAAGAGTCTCTCACACTTTTCGGGCCTAATTATAAGGACTTCTGTCTTTTCAGGATTAAGTAGAAGATAGTTAGTGCTCATCCAGGTATTTATATCTCCGACGCAGGTGCTTAGTTTGTCCACTTGCCTGATCTGCTCAGGTTTAATTGATAAATACAGTTGTGTGTCGTCAGCGTAACAATGAAAGTTAATGCTATGTTTTCTGATGATATTACCTAGAGGAAGCATATACAGCGTAAACAAGATGGGCCCGAGGACCGATCCTTGCGGCATACCATAACTAACTCTAGAGTACGGTGATGATTGCTGGTTTACATTGACAAACTGGTACCTATTAGATGAATATGATTTAAGCCAGCAGAGGGCTGCTCCTCTAATGCCTATGTCACATTCTAATCTCTGCAATAAGATATTATGGTCGATTGTGTCAAAGGCTGCACTCAGGTCCAACAGAACCAGGATCGAGACTAATCCGACGTCAGCGGCAAGTAACAAGTCATTAGTTACTTTGACTAATGCAGTTTCAGTGCTATGATGAGCTCGAAAGCCAGACTGGAAATGTTCAAATAAACTATTGTCCTGTAGGTGCTGACAGAGCTGTTTGATTACCACTCTTTCAAGGACTTTGGAGAGAAATGGTAAATTAGAGATAGGTCTTTAACGTTATTGTCCAAGGCTACTCAACTTGCAGTATGGAGCAGAAGGAGAATCGATCTGGACAGCAACCGACACGCGACAAGGACCCTCGTCCTCTGGCCAAACTGATGGCCAGGTTTATCAAAATGTCCCATCATATTGGACGTCTTACCCTAGGGGGTCCTCCCCCCCATTAGAATCGGCCGGCTGGAAGACTCCCTGGTTCAGGGCATCAGACCAGCTGGCCCCAACGAGGACATCCATCAAGTATAACGCGGTAAACTGGTCATATGTGACGACCAGGTCTCTAGTGGACCACTATCGGTCGTCATTACATAATCTGAGGGAGGGTATCCGGGCCGGTCGCACCTCTAATTGGCGTGTTTCGTTACGCATTGCCTCGGATTGGGTCCGTAGGGACTTGAATAGCCTGACCAAACGTACTCTACAAAAATCGTCGGCTGAAATTGAAAGTTTTTTTTTTAAAGTTATGAGGGTTTTCCGGTTTCGTGGGACACCGATCCGGTCCCAGCTGATGCTCCGGTAGACATGGAAGTTGATCAACCCTCGACCTCTGGTCTTGCAGGGGTCCGAGGCCCCCATCCGGGCCTGTTAACACGGTAGTCCCGCATTCGGTTCGGGAGACACCTCCGGCCACACCAGGAAAAAGGAAAGTGACTCCGGAGGCTTTGCTCCAGAGGGAAGGGGGCAAACGCACCAGAAAGTCAACCCTGGGCAGAAGGGGTACTTTTTTAGATATTCCCTCCCACGACCAACAAGAGGATGAAGAAGAATGGGTTCCTTTAGGCAGTCAGCCTGACCTGGACTGGGACGTCCCGGAACGGAGTCCTGCGCCAGGACCTTTGACGGTGGTGGAAATGGTCCCCCCGTCGATGGTCAGGGAAGTCCGGGAACAATTTGAAGGGAGTCAACCTCTTTTCCACTGACTTTGGATTCGACAATTCTGCACCAACTCATGTCAGACGATTTTGGGCCGGGTGCAGAGACTCCATATAGACCGGTGGAGGTCAATTTGACGCCCCGGAGAATGTCATGGGACCCAACGGTGGTTATGGAAACCCAAGCCAGCGTGGAGCCTACCGAACCAGGCGCCAGTCTCTCCGTGAAACAAGATTGCACGTCCCATAAGCACGGAGGTGACAAATTCGGGAAATGCCGACTGGAAGTCCGCCGCCCGATCCTTCTTATTGGAGACCCCAATTTAACATGCCTTCCTCCAATTGAGGAAACCGACGTGCAAGTTGATATTTTCCCCGGCGCCCGATTTAAACACATATCGCATGTTTTGGAACATAACGTCCAAGGTAATTTTGTCTGTAGGTGTCAACGATAGAAAGCAGGCCAACTCGGCAGTGTTACGAAAAGACATAGCCGGCTTGGTGGGAATTGCCACCTGGGTCTTTGCGAATGGGGAATTCCGAATTCCTCAATTAAACTCACGAGTCCATGACAAACTTTGTCCAGGCCAAAATTGCCCAGATTAATTACATTCTGGGTGGCACTGGCAAAGCCCTGACTCGTCTTTAGGGTGATGACTTCCAGGTAGTGGAAGACTGGGTCCATTGGAAGTCCACTTTTCTCTTTGGAGGGAATCAGCCAGATTAAAATCTGTTTTCCTGAAGACATTCTGGATTGCAGGAAGTACTGTTGTGGACGGCAGGAGCCTGTTTGAATTGGTCTGGGTTTCTTGGCATCCTCCTTTTTGCACATTGGAATTGTGAGAACGGTTTTTCGATTGTATATTTTTTCTATAGTTACGGGATGGTTAGTCAAATTAGTGGGTGGTGTGGGTTTTTTTGTGTGTTTTATTTTTGTGTGTGTGGATAAGCATGTACATGTATGTATACATACGGGTGTGTGAGTGTGTATATATTTATATGTATACACATATATAGGTGTGTGGTGGGTTTGTGAAAGTGGGCATTTCTATGCAAGTTAATTTTTGTAAGGGTATTCGCGTGTATATAAAAGAATATATATGTAGGATTGGAGAGTTATTTCACTTATATACACATGTTTCTGTATATTGATATCTAGATGTGTATGTATATTTTCATATATATAGAGAAACTTTGAATGTTCCACATATGTATATCTACTGGTGTAGTTTTCATATTAAGATTGTTTTTGACTTACGTTTACTCAGTACTTGATTATCCTTATGTTGTTGGTTGTTAGTAAATCTTGATCTGTGTGCCTTAAACATATGGTTTTTATTCCTGTGATTTGGTAAATTTAGTGTTAGGGACCTGAAGGGTGGGAGAATAAGTGGGATAACAATTTTGCATCCAGAATATTGGACCCTTGATTTGATTCCATTCTTGGTATTTCTAGTTTTTTTTTTTTTTTAATTGGATTACGGACCGGAACGCGATACTGATTAGTTCATTTGGGAGTCCGATGGATTGATTTATTTATCTATTCATTTATTTTGCAAACCACTTATGTGAGTATTTGCCTGTTGCAATTAATTAATTTATGATTTGTTGACAGACTGCGTCCAGTAGCTGGGGAAAGGAGAAAGTCAGACCAGACTGGGAGTTCGGCTTGTGTGGTTCAACACACGGACTCCCTTTCTCCACCCCACCGCGATACTCTGGAGTTTGTGGCGGTGCAAACTTAGTTCAGGTCAGGGGTGTACCAATGTCCGCTTTTTAGTGTTTCACGTTTCAATGACACCGTGAGCTCGTCAGAAGATCATGTCCACGAGATGTCCCTGGAAGTCGAAAAATAGTATTTGGAAGATGACCACAGTCGTCAATGTCTCTTATTTTGATCTGGCAACCAGTGCTTTTTCAATAAAGTGGTTGGTGAATATTCACTTTTCTGTCGTTTAAGTTATGATATATGTTGCATTTACAGTATTAGTTCAACCTTATTAAAGAATAAGTCCGTCTCGCCGGTTACTTGAATGTAACTCTGCAAATTATTGTGATAATATAACGGTTTGTACTTGGAAAGATTAACATCAGTTTAATTGAAAGACGTAATATGGATGAGGGCGTATTTATGCCGCCATCGTGTGGAGAGTGGGCGTTCACGCAACCTCCGGAAAAAAGTAGAAACCTAAGTTGGGTAAGTAGATATTTGGAATAGTTTATGTTACTTTAAGCCCGAATTGATTATGCGGGGATCCGGCTTATTTAATATTCGGTTTTTTGTTTTTAATTCTGTTTTTTTGACGGACCTTAACTTTTTACAATTGAACCCATAGTGGCGTCCGATGTGATTTTGACGTATGGGCCGTTACGTGTCCTTCCGTTACCCATAAATCACCACGGTTACTTATTATTGACAAATAGTTTAATCTGGTATGTGTCAAGTGTAATTTTTAACTTTATACACAGACGAATCCGTCTTCAATGGGACTACAATGCATCCATTTCCTGTGATTCTTTGCGACCGGCTGAGGTAGATGTCGCGGTCGTATAAAGTTGATGAAACGTAGTGATTACTGGCCAGGAAGACGATTATGTATTTTTATGAACTCTCGGAGTCGCTTTGTGGGTCTTTAATTCCGCGGATTGGCTTTAAATTGGCGCTTGTCTCCCGGAAGTCAGGGTCAACCGGAGTTTTAGGCGGCGTTTTTCCAACTGTGTTTGCCGGGTGTTCTGACTTCCGTATGCGGGCAGAAGTCAGGCTTTTTGGATGAGATGATGACATCGGTCCTCTTGACCGGTTTGTCATGGCGGCTTGTTTCGTTGATGGACTACAAAGCATACAATTCCCAGGCTTACTCGCGGTCCGGTAAGGTTCTAGTCACGGGTGTAATGTATTGGTAATTTGGTACTAATAGTGATATTGGTATTATTATTATTATTATTATTATTGTTATGGTTGTTGTTAGTTATTAATGTTAATATTATTATTATTAGTTTTTTATTATTATACTGTTCTAATGTTAGGATCCTCCTGATATGAAATTAGGGGATACTTTAGTTGTGGTATAAGGGTTTTTATAGGAAAGTGCGATTTGACCGACCGGGATTGCGCCCTCCTCAAGCGATATGAATGTCTGTCCTTGTATGTGTACGGGAAGACAAGGTCAGGAATTTTCGAACGCTTATTGTAGCTTCTTTGGTTCTGAATTTCGGTTGAACTACGACACGGCGCTAATAAAATGGTTGTCTGGGTTGTCTGCTGGGCGGAGTGTTGTATCGGGAGGACTTGGTTGTTGAATTCCGCAAACTTACACGGTCGCCGTATTGACGGGTGGGATTGTACAACGGGACGCATGCTCCTTATGGTATGACGGCGACAGGTCTGTCCAACGTTAACAGGAAGTCAGGGACTTGGGAACTTCCGGTTGATTAAATTAACGCCTTTTGGCTGGCTTTATGGTCATATGACGATAAGACAAGAATAATAAAAAACTTTTTTGGGGGGTTTGGGGCGATCGCTGACCTTGCGCTCTTTTTGGAGACGGCTCATTGTTTTTGTAAACACTTACTATTCCCAATCTGGTGCGTTGCGCATGTGTCGGAGTGACGTGCGGACCAATGTTTACGCGCCCTTGGGCCTCCAGGTACTCACCTTCGTCGCTTGACCACGATAACGTCGCTGTTAGCGGTTTGGGCTAAGGTTTAATTATTAAGACGACGACATATATAATTTTGTAGTCTTGACCGACCGGCTTTTTTCTCACTTTGAGGTATTGAAGGAATTTAGTCCTCCCAGCCCAAACTGCACGGGGAGGCCGGCAACAGAACGGAAATGTGCTCCGTCGCTGACTCCCCCGAGGAGCCAGGCTAAGGAGGAAGCTAAACTCCGCGCGTTCCTGTGTTAACCCTTTGCACACTGACTCCATGTTTCAAAAGCTTGAAGAACACTCGCCGAAAACAGGTTGACAATTTATTCGTCGACAATGGTCAAAGACAAGGCAAAAACAGACGACGGAGGGACAATTCTGGATCCAAAACAAGGCTACATGTTTCCGAGCAGAAGAAAATCTCTCTTATCTCAGTGTCCAGTCTTTTTGAAGTCTTTGCTGACGCGGGTCTCGTCGAAGGCGTTTCTGGGCGTTGCTTTGGGGCCGCCCCCGCTGTGGCCGGTTTTGGGCGGTTTAGGTTCGTGCGCGGATTGGGACGCCCGCTATCAACTTTGCTGTCCGGGCTGGTGGTGCTTGTTTTAGGACAAAGCGCTTTGTCCTTGGAGTTTGCTGAGAGCAGATTCCCCGAGTATGTGCGTCACTCTTGTGATAAGACGGCATTGTGTATCTCTATTTCTTCTCATTAAACTATGGTGTGCTATTTATTTTATATTAGTAGTGTAGTCCTACCGTAAATATGAAAATGATACACATTTCCTGATTAATTATATTACCTGTGTTAGCCTAATGCAAACAGTTAGACGGTGCCTACGAAAACCTGTACCATATGTATGTGTTAGACTATATATGTGTTAGACTAATGCAAACAGTTATATGGTGTGTGCGATGACGATATCGTTTCCCCTTCAGTATGGACCGCCGACATGTATATTCGGGGAGTTGTTGTAAAATTTTGGAGCGCGTTTCATTCGGTGGTCGTGTGGGTGGGTAGGCTAACTACGCTAAAGTTGCACGTGGGGGAGAACAATAGAGGAGTTTTGTTTGGGACGGTGGCCTTTTTTCCTGACCGAGATATTAAACCTATTGCATATGGCTAATTGGTCGCTATGTCCGTGGAGGGCTATGCATCCAAGCCTAGGGGATTTTAGAAAGGGGGTTTGTTACCTGTGTGTAATTAAATAATAATTTCGGGGCGACTTCTCGAGAACGAAGTAAATTGTCTTGAACGAGCCTGTTCTCCGTGACGTGTCCGTAGTTAAAAATGGGGTAACGCGGGGGCCCTATTGGTTTTTGATTGGCTATTCGGGCATGGCGTTAATTGACTCCTCATTGGTGCAGATTGTTCTTCGGTTCCAGACGACCTTGGACAAGTGACTGATACACGTTTCCCGGACAGGTATCGGATGCGGTGTAGTTCGTGTGTTGTTTGTTTACTTATATATTTATTCATTGATTTATTTATGTATTTAGGGGGGTTCTTTATTTAATTGACACCCTGTATAATGGCTAGGACAACAATTGCTTATTCCGATCGGAGGTGGAACTCTTCGGGTCGCCTCCGGACCAGCTGGCGTGGCACAAGCTCAAGTCCGCGGGACGAAAGATCGCAACTGAAGACTCTCCGTCGGTCTTCCGCCGGAGAATTTCGCGTCTTTCTGAAGGACGACGTTCCTACGTTTGGTCTTTGGGACGGTGGGTACGAGGTCACTACGGGGTCCGCTGGGACCCTGAATGTGACTGTCATTATTTAGGGCCAGGCAGGGGCACTGTGAACGTTTGTGGTATGAATGGTGTATTAACCTCTTTCCTGTTTCATTTTCTTACGACTAATCAATGAATTCCCTCTCACTTTACTAACATGTCGGTCTCAAAATTTACCTATTAAAACTCGATACTAGCGTGAGGGAGCTAACAACCCATTTGGGCATACTCAAACTGGGTCCGTCCTTCCGACGACCGAAGGGTCCGGTGAACACTCCCTGACTATCAAATACAGATTAACACTCAATAAGTGCTCAGGGTCCTCCGATATAATTTTGCGGGAAGCTGTGTAGTATAAGAGGCCCGAAACAGCTGATGATCGCAAGGGCTACTACTGACGATGGCTGTGCCCGCTTTACCCAGCCCCGTTTTGCGTATAGGATAATTTAGAAATTAAGGACTTAAGAAGGAACACGTGACTACGGTTCCTGATTGGAAAACTGTTTGAATTAGTTATCCTGACTCTATTTAAAATGAAATTAATTTGAGTGTTGGATTGATAACATAATACTGGCCCCTATTATAATATTAACAATAATTTAATAATTAATTTAATATGGCTCGGTTTGACTTTCCGCGGAGTTCTACTACGATACGAATGTTTGATGTCCGCTTATTGGTTTTTCTTGGAATCTTCTTTCCTTTGATTCACATTCGGTTTTTGTGTGGAACTTGGACTTATAAGCCAATAGTTTGGGTTTTTGTCTCCTTAGCCGACTCTGTATAATTCATCACCATTTATTGTCAATAATGCTATCCTCCTGTCTTTAATGTATTTTGGATTCCACTTCCACTTCGATCTATCTTGTCACTTATTTTAGGAGAGGGTCCGCTGTTTCCCGGACTCCTGTTTCCTTTTCTAGATTTCTGAATCATAACACGTCAGGGTTTTTTGCCTGCAGCCACAATGCAACCGCTGCGTTTCCTGGTCTGGTCCAGCGCCCTGGTGCATTATGGTCTTTGCTTCTGAGCTGGCTCCGACTTTGGAGATCCACGGATTCCGCAGGTGGAGAGCGGTAACCCTGCTCTTGAGAACCGTTCTACCGTGAACCCGTTCCTTTACACTAACCCCAAAGCCTCGATGACAACGCCTAACCTCAGGTTTCGGATGGGCATGTCCTCCCTTCTGGCGGACTGCCACTCGCTTGCCAACGCCTAACCCTAAGACTCTGGAGGCGTGGCTTACCTCCCTTCGGGCTGTTTGCCCTTCAAGGGGCAACGCCTAACCCCAGGTCTCCGATGGGCGTGTCTTCCCTTCTGACGATCTACCGCTCGCTCGCCGATGCCTAACCCTAAGGTTTTGGAGGCGTGGCTTACTTCCCTTCTGACTGTTTGCCCCTCACGGGTCAACGCCTAACCCTAATGTTTTGGAGGCGTGGCCTACCTCCCTTCTGGCATTTTGTCCCTCACAGATTTACGCCCGACCGCAGCCCCCGAGTGGTCGTGGTCATCCTTCTGGCGGACAGCCACTCGCTGACCAACGCCTGGCCCCGACCGGGTCTCTGGGGGCGTGGCTTGTTTTCCTTCCGGCTATTGACCCTTGGTGGACCGATGCCTGAAACCCGAAACTCCTGCTTTGACCTTGGTCAGACTTGACGCCTGCTCCCGAACGACCTCTTGTCAGGGTGCCGGTATTCACGCTTCTAGCAGAGTGCCCTGATTAGCCCGGTCTCGCATACTGATGGGCGTCGGCCTGTTTCCCCGGACACGGTGGAATCGTTCATGGATCGGTATCATACTTAGACGGCCCTGGAGCAGGATGAGCGAGGGTCTGTGCCTTGCCTTTCATGTCCCTTAACCGGCCAGTCGGCGGACGAACGGGGGGGGCGCAATCGAGAGATTCTTCCCAGACAGAATGGGGTGGTTCCGGTGACGTCACATCCGGTGAGTGTATCGTTTGTTTGTTAGCGCTGCTACTAGTCGCTAATCTCCAAGTGCTCCTCAATTTGTTTTATCCCATGGACACATCGGAGAATCGATCCTAGGCTGGTTCGGCTCTCCTAGTGCTCCTAAATTTGTTTTATCCCACTATTTAACAGGTCGTGGATTAAAACTACTCTACTCTCCTCTTTAGCTCTATCTTGCTAGCCTAGCTTATCTAGCTATGGCTAGCCCTCTGCCTTCTTCCTCCCGTCTTTTCTGCTCAATGTGCTGTATGTATAGCGAGCACCCTGGCTCCTTCGTTGAGGACAGTACTAGCTGTAGGAAGTGTAGCTTAGTCTCAGGGTTGGAGACCAGGGTTTCTGAGCTAGAAGCACGGCTCTGCACTCTAGAGACGAAAGCTAGTCCGAGCTATAGCCAGGTAGTGGCAGGGCCCGCAGGTTGTGCTTGCAGTAGTAGGATTGCTAGCACAGTTAGCCCCCCAGCGAGCCCCGTGCAGCCGGGGGAAATTAAGGACGGATTTGTGACTGTACGGGGGAAGCGCAGTGGTAAACGCACAACCTTAGTGCACCAGCAGCTTCACATCAGCAATAGGTTTGCCCCCCTCAGCGACACACCGGCTGAACTAGACACTCTCGTAATTGGAAGCTCCATAGTTTGAGACGTGAAGCACCCGGCAGTGTCTGTCAGGTGTTACCCAGGGGCCAGAGTCGGTGACATCGAAGGAAACCTCATGCTCTTAAAGTAGGAAGAGGTTCCGCCGTATCGTGATTTACGCAGGCGGTAACGACGCCCGGCGGAGACAGTCTGAGGTGCTTAAATTAAACGTAGCCTCGGTGTGTAAACTTGCTAAGTTGATGGCGGACACCGTAGTTTTCTCTGGTCCTCTGCCTAATTTGGTCAATGATGAGATGTACTCTAGATTCTCATCATTTAACCGCTTGTTGTCTAGATGGTGCCCAGAAAACGATATAGTCTTTATTGATAACTGTCACGCGTTTTGGGGCAAGTCCAGGCTCATGCGCCGAGACGGCATTCATCCGACTTGGGACGGTGCTGCTCTCTTAACTCGAAATTTGGCCGCCAATCTTAGTCTCCCAAAGTGACACTTCAGAGTGGGGGCCCGGGCACAGTGTTGTAGTGTAAAACACAACTCTGTTAGTAGTGATCACTCGCCTCTTTCCGAGCTGTCACAAATCCAACATTCAGGACAGAAGATGGAGACTGTGTCCGTGCCTCGTATAGTGAACAGGGGAAAACAGAGTACTATAGGAACGAGACCAAAGAATTTATAGCCCCTGATAACAGTGAAAATAAAATAGCTCTTAATAAATATATAAAATGCGGATTATTAAACATCAGGTCAATCTCACCCAAATCTCTGTAAATTAATGACTTAATTGTGGATTATAATATACATATATTGGCCCTGACTGAAACTTGGCTTCAGCAGGATGACTTTGTTAGACTTAATGAATCCACACAGCTAGAAGCACGGGCCGTGGAGGGGGGGTGGCAGTAATATCATACTCTTGTTTAGGTATGAGCCCAAAAAGTAAAGCTAATTACATTTATAACTCCTTTGAAAGTCTAGCACTATCAATTATAGACGCTAACTGGAAGAACCAAAAACCAATTCTTTTCATAGTGGTTTACCGTCCCCCTGGTCCCTACTCACAGTTTTTGTTAGATTTCTCTGACTTTTTATCTAGTATTTTGCTAAGCTGGGATAGAATTATAATTGTAGGGGATTTTAATATACATGTTGACGATGAAGGTGACTCCCTTGGTAAAGGCCTTTAATGACCTACTAGATGGGACTGGCTTCATTCAAAATGTAAATAAACCAACTCATAGTCACAAGCACACCCTGGACTCGATTTTAACCTACGGTACGGAGATTAGTGATCTTAGTGTCCATCCCCACAACCCCGTACTGTCTGATCATTTTCTAATTACCTTTCAATTTGTGCTTCAAGATAATCTGCCACTTGTGACTAGAACTCAGATGAAAAGGACATTAGGTGATCGCTCTGTTTCAGAGTATAAACAGATAATTCAGCCTATATTTGCCTCCATGTCATCTAATTATGAAGGAATAATGTCCGGCCTTGCTGTTGACGAGTTTGTTGATCGTGTTATGTTTATGCTTCGTACTACCCTCGATGTCGTCGCTTCCCCCAAATTAAAGTTTGTCAAGCCGAGACGAGCCTCTCCCTGGTATAATGCTGAAACACGCTCTCTTAAACAATCGACACGTAAATTAGAAAGACTTTGGCGCCGTTCCAACACAGAGCACACCCTCTCTGCCTGGAAACACATCTTAGTGACATATAAGCAGGCCTTGCGTACGGCTAAAGCCAGATATTACTCATCCTTAATAGATGAAAACAAAAATAATCCTAGGTTTCTGGGTTAGGGTTAGGTTATTATAGAAATTAAACCCCTCCCCCTAAAAAGGGAAAGAGAGCATGCGCGGGCAACAGACCTCCCTTCTCAGAATTAATTCCTCCTTATTTCATTTGTTCTTTTTGTAGTGTTTTTTTTCCGAAAAAATATCCCTTAATTTTTTTGGGAGTAATTTTATAGAATATTTTGTAATTTTTAAAGAGCCTATTTTTTTTGAAAAAGAGATCTTCAAAAAAAAGGAAAATTATTTTTCCTCTAAAATATATTACTAAAGAAATATTTTTTTCGGAAAAAGTCTGCGAAATTTTGGAACCTTTTATTTTTATTGGACTGCGAAGGTAGAAGATTTTAAGTACAATATTTTATTTAAAAACAAAATTTTAAGAAAAAAATCCAAAAATAAAAAATAGATGATAGAAAATAGATCCAACTTAACAACAAATATAACCTAAGTTAACCAATAATTTAAACTTTTGAAAAGAAATCCAATAAGAAATAAAAACTAGACCAAAAATCGCGACAAAATAACCTAAATTAACCAATGATTTAAAACGGTGATCCCTCAAATTAATACTAAAAAACACCAACCTATTTATGTCATTTTGGTACATTCATCTCATTTTTTCAATCCCCCCCCCAAAAAATCCCCTCCCCCATACCACTTTTTGTCACTCCCACAGGAGACCCCAGCCTTGTCGGACAGCGGAATTCCCCTCGGGAGAGTCGACGGCCTACAAAAGTGCTCAAAGAATAAAACAGATAAGTGCATATCAAACAATAAAACACGCAAAAAACATCACACACAAATACAAGATGTTTCCAAGCTAGGTTTAGGCTACTTTAAATTAGTTGCCCAAAACAATAAGTGCTAAAACAATAAATGCTAAAAAAGGCCTCGCACTTTTCCCCCTGTAGGGTCCCTATATGTCCACCAGATGGCAGCACACCACCTCTCCTCCATCCCAGGTAAGTATACAAACGTTCAATTATTGCTCCCATAGGTAAGTATATTTTTTTTGCATTTCTTAATTACTTTTCCCTCTCTTTATTCTATTTAGGTAGGTATAGGTATCAGGTGAGTATATATTGTTCATATTTATATATATATATATATATATACATACATATCTAGATGAGTTATTTTTTCAAGTGAATATCTCAATGCTAATTATTTATATACATATTTTTTTCAGCTTCCTCTACGTAAGTATTCACCTTTTCTACATGTAAGTATAATATTTTATTAATTAATTCTTATTTATATTAATTTATTAATTTCTTTATTTTAATTTTTGTACTAATAATCATTCCTCCCTGAAAAAAATACTACTTAGGGCGACGCCAACTGGAAAGGACGGCGAATTTTAAGGTTAGGGTTTAAATGTGTGGGGTTTTTTTTTTAAATATATTATTTTAAGCGCCCCAACAATTAGGGTTGAAATACCCAATAGATGGAGACTTTAAGGTTAGTCAGGGGAAAGGGGAGGGGCTAGATAACCCGTGGAAGGGAACGAAAGCCTCGTTAAGAGGAAAACTCTTTTTAAGATTAGAGCGAGGGTTAGGGTGGAGGGCACCAAACCTCACCCCCTTAGGGCTAAAATGTACATCTCCCTTCACGTTCCGTCTCCCCCACAGGAGCCGACGCTCTCCCCCGGTGGGGTCTCCGCCCCGCCTGCACTGAAGACAAGGAAAAAAAAGGAGAGGTAAGTACTACGGACTGGTAAGTGCTGTCCATAAAAAGTGCCAATCTTCATGACAAGTGCTTAAAAAATATAAGAAAAATGTAAAAAATTAAAAAACATCAATAAACACTCCAAACATTATTTACAATCCTCTATTAATTTTCCAGGTCTCCAGCACCATATCCATATTTACAAAAATTACTAAACGCTAGGGAGAGACCCCCACCCAGAGGAGAGACCCCAGCAACGCCCAGAGGAGAAACCCCGGCAATGCTCCTACTACTTCGTTCAGCGGGAGAAACCGTTTTGCTGCTCCCATTTCTACCTCTCATTCAACCCCATGGGGCGAATGGTGTCCAATATTTTTATCCACTCGCTCTCTGCTCTTAATCTATTAGTTTTTGACCACATGACATTAGATTGTAAACCAAAAATTTGTAAGTTTTGAATTCCATGGGTCCTAAAGTGTTGGTAAATATATTCGGAACGTCGACCCCCTGTCATTTGGTGAATATGTTGTTTACTTCTAGTTTCAAGTGTCTTGCCAGTTTCTCCAATATATAATTTTTCACAGTGGCAACACTTGAGCCCATATATTACATTTTTGGAGCCCAGAGTGACGACCTGGTTAATGAATCTATTTTTACCTGTTAAATGATTGGTCAAGACCGAAATGGATTTAAAAAAACGTGCTGGAGCAAACTCCGCCAATGCCGGAAGTGAGCCCATCTCCATTAATTTTGAATGCACCAAGATATCTTGTAGATTTTTATTTCGTTTATACGCCGTGATCATCCGACCTTCCTTCCAAGTCCTAAAATTATTTTTAATTCCCCCCGCCGCTGAAGTCGCCAGAGGGAAAATCTAACGACAAACGGAAGTTGGTGAGTATATTCCATAGGCTGTCTGTGTAGCCCCGTCAACCTATGTTGTTCTTTGACCTCTCTTTTAATTCTTCTAAGCCATCTGGCCGCATAGCCCCTGGGTCTCAACGCCTGGAACAGGACTCTGGTGGCCGCCTTCACATCCTCTTCCCGAGTGCAAATTCTATGGAACCGAATTAATTGAGATTTAATAATTCCCTTAAATGTGTGTCGCGGATGGAAACTTTTTTTATGTAAGAGTTCGTCTGTCTGTTTCTTTGAAGAAAACCCGGGTGCCCAGCATTTTTGTTGATGAATTAATCTTAATGAAATATACGTTGGTATCCAAGAATTCTATATTATCGTTATGAGTTTTGATCGAAATCGTGATGGCAGAATGGTGAGTATTGAGAATATTGCAAAAGACGTCAAATTCGGCCCTGGAGTAAGTCCAAACACCAAATATGTCGTCCAAGTATCTTAAATAAATTAACGGTAAAGTAGTGCACTTCCGAAAGGCCGATGTTTCCCAAGAATTCATATATAAGTTGGCATATGCCGGGGCAAACTTTTTGCCCATGGCCGTTCCATGAATTTGTAAGTAATGTTTGCCATTAAACTCAAAGTCATTTTTCGTAAGGCTTATTTGAAGAAGCTGTAAAATTGCCCAATCAGGCCTTTGCGGGTCAGGATATTTTCGTAGCTCCTCGGCCACCGCCTCCAAGCCCAATTCAGTATCAATGTTCGTATAAAGAGAATTGATATCAATGCTAAAAAGAAAGGAATCAACTGGTACCTGGAGGCCTCCAATTTTCTCCACAAAATCATAAGTGTCTTTAATATATGTAGTATGTTTTTGAGATAATGGATTTATTGCCACGTCTATGAATTCCGCGATTCTATATGATTCGGAGCTACAATCGCTAACAATGGGCCTGCCTGGGGGAATAACTCCCGGCACTGTCCAAGTTTGTGAAGGTTTATGGATTTTTGGGAGCAGATAAAATTGGCGTGGTCTCGGCGGATTCGGACCCAATAAATAGATAAATTGTTTATACGTGAGGAAACCCTCCTCTTTCATTTTTTGTAAAATCGTGCTAAACAAGAGCGCAGTTTGTTCTTGAATGGAATGTAAGAGAGGAATATAATGTTTTTTATTTTTTAATTGTCGTTCTGCCTCCTGGATGTATTGTAATCGATCCATAATAACAATTTGTGATTCTTTATCCGCGGGTTTTATAACAATTTCTTTATTATTTTTAAGTGAATTTAAAGCTAGCTGTTCTTCCCGAGAGAGGTTTGGTGTAATTTTTTTATCCATAGTGAGTTTATTTATTGCTTCCCAATCTTTTTGTATCAGGTCTCTCACCTCTGTGGAAATGGCGCTCTCTGGTGGATTCCAGAGGGAAGGACCCGTGAAAGGTATGTAAGTTTTATTTTTATTAGTAAAACCAAAATAATCAAATAATTTTAGGCGTCGGTGATAACGCAACATATCGTTTTTAATTTCCCTGTTATTAAAATATTTGGGAGTCGGAATAAAAGTTAAGCCCTTTTCCAACACGCTCTGTTGAGCTTCCGTCAAGCGGAATGACGTGCAAAGATTCATAATATTGCTATTGATCGAGTTTTTATTTTTTGTCGCATATTTTTCCAAGTGAGGGGTTAGGTGGGGGACTAGATCCCTCCCATTTGTGAAGGGTTGTGCACGGGCCATCCCTCCACGCGTCCAAAAATTGTTTTGGGACCGTGCCAGCCGGCGCCGGTTCCCATGACGGACCTCAGTCCATTCATTTCTGTACATTTTTAGTACTTTTTTTTTACCAACAATCTTTTTATTTTTTATTTTTCATTTTTTTTCACAACATAACAAAAATACAATAACATGTATTAAACAAACACAAACACATCAAAATACTCTGTCTCTTAGTTGGGGGTCAAGATAATGAGTTCTAGTCCATTTCAATTCACTATATTGCAAAAAGGGGGAAAAGATAGACCCCCACACACATTTCTATTCTATTGATTACTGCAGAGGGCTACTGTTTACATATCCCCGGACTCTTCCATCACACATGACAGATCTGTTCTTGACACATAATAAATGAAGGGGTCCCATATCTGATGAAAATGATGCTGTTGGTGTTTTATTGTATAGGTAATTTTCTCTAAGGGGAGCGTTGAAGATAACTCAGACAACCACCTGCTCAGTGTAGGTCTCCTGGTGTTCTTCCATGAGAGGGCTACTACTCTCTTTGCTGTCAGTATACTTAAATCTACAAATACTCGTTGATTCTTTTTAATCTTCAATTTATCTGGGTATAAACCTAATAAAAACAGCTGTGGAATTAAGGGTACTTGAATTTGTAAAATATTTTGAAAACATTGTTTCACTTCTTGCCAAAATTTTTGTATTTCTGTACATTGCCAAATACAATGGAAAAGTGTACCTTTTGCTTTTTCACACTTAATACAAGTATCTGGTATAGCACTGTTATATCTGTTAAGTTTTTCTGGGGTTATATACGTTCGCATCAACCAATTGTATTGCAGTAGTCTTAGGCGGGTGTTAGTAGTTCTCAGTTGTGCTTTAGTACATGCCTCCTCCCACTTTTCCACTGAGAGATCTTCCTCCAGGTCCTCCCTCCATGCCCCCAGTCGTCCTGCAGATGATTCTGTGCTTCCGTCTACCAGGCGTTTATACATTTTGGAAATTAAACCCCTCCTTAAACAATTATCATTCATTAGTTTTTCTGTGGTAGACATTTCGGGAAAGCATAGCATTTGATTTTGGTGCGTTCTGATGAAATTTCTCAACTGTAGATATTTAAAAAAGTGATTACGTGGTATATTAAATTTATCAACTATTTCTCCAAATGTCATCAGAACCTTTTGCATGTTGTAAAGATCTCCTATTTTTCTTAGTCCTTTGGAAGCCCAAGATTTAAATCCCCCATCTGTTTTCCCTGGAGGGAAGGATTCATTTCTCCATATTGGGCTGAAGGCAGAGAGAGAGGACGTTTCTCCCAGATATTTTTTAACTTGATGCCACACTGTAATCATATTTTTTACTATAGGATTTTTTGTATTCTTTTTTAGGATTTTAGTGCTTGCTGAGTATAGGTATGTAGGAAGGGGCATACTTAGTTGGAGTTCCTCCATTTCCTTCCACAGAGGAGCGTCTCCTTCTGAGAAGTGAAACATCATTGCTCTCAGCTGTGCTGCCCAGTAATACCAGAGTGGGTTAGGACACTTAAGTCCCCCTCTATCAAAGGGTAAGTACAATAGTGAGAGTCGAGTCCGAGGCCGTCTATTATTCCACAAAAATCTAACAAACAGTTTTTTAAGCTGAGTGAACAGGCTACTTGGAGGAGGAAGTGGAATATTTTGAAACAAATACAACAGTTTCGGCAGTACGTTCATTTTAAGGATGTTTATTTTCCCTATTAGTGACATTGGTATGGGTGCCCACCTATCCAACGACTTTGAAATTTCTTGAATTAATGGTTCATAATTACTGGCTGCAATATTTTCGAGGCGTGGGACGATTTGAATGCCCAGATATGTAAAACAATCTACGGTTTTAAATTGAGTGGCAGTTTTAGGGGGGCTTCTACTTTCTAATGGATTTAAAAGCATTATTGATGATTTTGATTGGTTTAATTTATATCCTGAGAATTTTCCAAATATGTTAATAAGTTCTAATAATTCAGGAATGGATTTTTCTATATTTTTAAGAAATATTATTATATCATCTGCAAATAGAGCCAGGCGGTGTTCCTGTTGCCCAATTGTTATACCAGTTATATTTTGGTGTGCTCTTACTGCTATTGCCAAGGGTTCTATAGCCATAATAAATAGTAAAGGGGATACGGGGTCTCCTTGTCTACATCCTCTTTGTATTTTAATAGTTTTGGATATATTACGATTGGTCATGATTTCAGCGTATGGTTCTGTATAAAGTAATTTTATCCATTTATTAAGATTTTCTCCAAGGCCAAAACGTTTAAGAATTTCAAATAAATAGGGCCATTCGACCCTGTCGAAAGCTTTTTCAGCGTCTAATGACAGTAATGCTGTATCTGTTGATCCTTTTTCCTTGAGTAATATATTTAAAATTCTCCTAACGTTATGGAAGCCTTGCCTACCCTGTACAAAGCCATTTTGATCTTTATCAATAATATTTGGCATTATATTCTCAAGCCTCCTGGCTATTATTTTACTCAAAATTTTTAAATCCACATTTAATAGACTGATTGGCCTAAAATTTTCACACTTGTTATTTGGTTTGCCTGGTTTAGGCAGCAACGTGATTAAAGCTCCTCTTAAGGATGTTGGGAGGATTCCATTATGGAAAGATTCTTTAAACATTTCTAATAATGGTGTTAACAGTCTATGTTTGTACTTTTTATAAACCTCTATGGGTATCCCATCCGGTCCAGGGGTTTTTCCTCCTCTAATGTTGTCAATAGCCAAAGATAATTCTGCCAAAGTTATATCTTTCTCCAATTCTTCTTTAATTATGTTTGATATCCTAGGAATTTGAATATTGTTCAAGAAATTATTCAATTCAGTTGTATTTGGATCTATATTTGAGCTATAAAGGTTTTCATAAAATTTTTTGAAGATTTCATTAATTTTAATTGGATCTACAATATTTTCATTATTGTCGTTTTGTAATGAGTTTATAAGTCTTTCATTCTGTAGTTGTTTAATGCGCCATGCGAGCACTCTGCCAGGCTTTTCGCCTTGATCATAGAATGTCTGTTGAAGTCGTAGTAAACTTGATAAAGCTTTGGTAGCAGATATTTCATTGTATTGTGTTTTAAGTTGGAAAAGTTCTTGTTGAATATCCTTAGAACCTGAGTGGTAGTATTCTTCTTCTAATTTCTTAATTTTTGTTTCTAAAGATTTTGTTTTCATATAAGTTTCTTTGGCTTTAGAGCTTGTAATGTTAATTATTTGTCCCCTAATAAAGGCTTTAAACGCTTCCCATCTAATACTTCCTGACGTTTCTGTTGTATTTGTTTCAAAATAGTATTTAATTTGTTCATCTAGAAAATTAACAAAGCCAGTATCAGCCATCCATTTTGTTTTAAATCTCCATTTAGGAATATCATTGACCAATTTGGGATCATAATAGACTAAGGAGGTTGGGGCATGGTCTGACAGGAGAATGGCATCATAGGAAACATTCTTTATTTTACATCTTAGTAGTGCTGAAACCAGAAAGAAATCTATACGGGAATATGACTGATGCGTACTGGAGTAACATGAATATTTTTTCCCGTTGGGATTGTCCGCTCGCCAAACATCAACTAGATTCATTTCTTTCATGAAATTATGAATTACACTTCTGCTTCTCGAATGTGATTGATCTATTCCTGTACTTTTGTCCTTCTGTGGATCTAAAGTGCAATTAAAGTCGCCTGCCATAATACAAGCACCAGGCAAAGAAGCAATAGTAAGAAATAAGTTCTGGAAGAATTTGGGTTCATCTGTATTTGGGGCATAGATATTTATCAGAATTAATTGTTCCCTGAGAATTCTTCCCTGAATAATCAGGTATCGTCCTGCCTTGTCCTTGATAACATTGTCAATCTGTAGTGGAATAGAATCGTGAATCAAAATCATAACACCCCTTGCCTGAGAGGTAAAGGGAGCTGATAAAACTTTACCTTTCCATCTCCTCCTTACTTTGAGCTCATTTTCTTGTGTTAGATGGGTTTCTTGAAGGAATACTATATTGGACTGTAATGTTTTGATCCTGTTCATAACTTGTTTGATTTTTTTTGCTTTTTGTAGCCCTCTGCAGTTCCAGGATGTAATTTTAACCTTTAGATCAACGGACATATAAGTAAATGATTTTGAATTTCCCCAACACTAGAGTAATTTCAAACAAAACAAAAAAAACAAAGAACAAAAAACCATTTCCCTTAACCATTATCAATCCACCTGAATGTTCTCCCATCAGGTGTTACCCCCCTCTATTGACTAGACTTCCAGAAAGCAAAAAGCTGGTCCACACAATGTGAGGAACAGTATAGCTATGCTGATGTAAAAATTGAAATACAGAATAAATCTAACTACTCTGCTACTGTAATTCAAATAAATCTTTTAAAACAGTTCAACCAAATGATGAGGCCTTCATATTTTCTTAATTGAACAGTGTATATTAAATCAGTAAATTGTCCCTTAACAATAAGCAGGGGAGTGAGAGAAATCAGAACTGTGTAACAAATTAACTTTCACTCTAAACTCCACTCATGTCTCTACAGCCTCAGGATATCAAATTAGTGTTCCAACAGTAGTTTTAGATCACCTTTCCACGGTGTCATCTGTTCATCCATACCTCAATCTGGTTGGTCATCCGACTGGATTTTCTTAACGAAGTGTTCGGCTTCATCGGCGCTGTTGAAGATGTGTGAGCGTTCCTTGTAGGTCACGATGAGCCGGGCCGGAGGGATGATGCCGTACCGCAGACCCAGTGACCGGAGTTGTCGCCTCGCCTCCTCGAACTCTTTCACCTTCTTGTGCGTCTCTGCTGTCAGGTCTTGATAAAATCTAACCGGCTGGTTTTTGTAGAGGATCTGCCGTTTCGCCCTCGCCGCTGTCATCACCGCTTCTTTATCCCTATAACTCAGGAACTTCATTATAAGGGTTCTGGGTGTGGGGTTAGATTCGCGTTGTCTCTTTGGACCGATCCTGTGGGCTCTTTCCACTGTAATTCCTCCCCGGAGCGTAGCTAGCTCCAGCGCCTCCGGTATCCAGCCCTCCAGGAAACCACAGGCGTCTTCTCCCTCTGCACCCTCTGGTAGATTAACAAGCCGAACATTGGAGCGACGAGACCGGGCCTCCAGGTCCAGTATTTTCTCCTCCAGGCCTTTATTTTTCCCCTCTAGTTTTTTCACCTTCTCTCGGAGCGCAGCCACGTCGTCCTCCGTTGTTGAAATTCTTGTCTCTGCCTGTGTAACTCTCTCTGAACAGTCTGTAGTGTCTTTCCTTAAGTTTTCAATTGCAGTGAGAATGCCATCAAATTTGGTTGAGAACTCAGACTTCAAGGAGTTGATAGCTGCCAGTATTACTGACAAAGAGGCACCGGATTCAGGAGTAATGTTTCCCTCCGGCTGCTCCTCGGGGTTGACGCTAGCCACGATGTTAGCATCGACGCTAGCCTCCATGGCTTTGCTAGCGGTGAGCTTGGCTTTGACCGTCGATGTAGCAAATTTAGTAAGGTCGGATTGTTGTGTCCGGCCGCGGCTTGTCTTCTTTTGTGACATCAGTATTCTCTTTGACACAGGAGTTATAATTCGGCTGAGTGGCACTCACGATTTGAACTTTTTAGAAAGGATTTAGAAGTCCAAGTAGCAGCGCAGACTTACACGCGTCCGCTCAGCAAGCCGCCATAACCGGCATTTTTAGTACTTTTTAATTGTTTTTAATGATTTTTAATGATTTTTAAAGATGTTTTTTACCTTTCTTAATTTGGTTTTTAATAAAAGTAAAAAATCCAAAAAAATGCAAAAAATATCAAAAAATATCCAAAAAAGTGTGCCAGACGACGTTTCGGCTCTATGAAGCCTTCTTCAGGTCTGTGGTAGTGTTGTATAGGTCGCGAACGATTCGTTCTTTTTGAACGAATTGTTTTGGTGAACGAGACCGAACTAATCATCATCTGCACTGATTCGTTCTATGAAGGTGGTGCTTGTTCGCTGCGTGGGAGGGCGTTGAGCAAGCGGCAGCGTCTTCTGACATCGCACACGACCAATCAGACGCCAGCCTCATCGCGGGCAGGGGAGGGAGCGGAAACAGAATCAGGGCGTTTGTCACTCACGTCCACGTGTGGCCAATAAGCAGCCAGCGTGCAGGCAGGGGGGCAAGACTGAGTTTTGTCACTTCCCGTTCAGTGACTCAGCCCTCCGGTTCCTGACCTAGCTTGCTGCTAACTTGATTTTCCAGTAATGACTATGCGGTGAACGAATCAGAAAATGAAAGGAAATGACTTTGTCACATATTTGTTAACGTGGAGCCTATCAAATGCTGCTCAAACAGACAAAAACACCACACAAATCTAGCGAGCATTGTTTAGAGTAGTACTTTTCTCAACAAACTCGTGACTGCCTATGACGACATACTATCAAATTTACAGTAATTTAAAACACGGGTAGCTACGAGGCAAGCAAAAGCTGAGCTGCGGTCGCGTGACGGCAGTGAAGCGGGCAGAGAACTGTCACTATATGGAGGCTTCATGGCAGCGATATTTACCTCATATGTGCACAGAAAAAAATATTTAGTATGATCACCATGATACCGACTTGCAATGAAACTGTATATACATGTCAATTTTTTCCCGAGTGTTTTATTTATTTTTTTTTCGTGTCAGCGTGTCGGGTGTTGGTTGGTTTGACAAATTATGTCAATCCGTCCATCATGTGCTACTCAAGCGCCCAAAACAACGCACGCAGACACGGGAGATGTCGCAATATGTCTACATTTTTCTTAACAGACTATTGAGAGTAGAAAGGCGACATCGTAAAGAGCTAACAATTATTTCTCATCAGCATTTGACGAACTGAGATGCGGGGACGACAGGGGAGCTGACCGGATTATTTTATTTATTAATACCAGTGCAAAAAAAAAAAAAACAATATGATCACCATAATACTGATTTGCAATGAAACTGTATATACATGTAATTTTTTTCCGAGTGTTTATTTTTTTTTTTTTCGTGTCAGGTGTTGGTTGGTTTGACAAATTATGTCAATCCGTCCATCATGTGCTACTCAAGCGCCCAAAAACAAAGCACGCGGACACGGGAGATGTCGCAATATGTCTACATTTTTCTTAACAGACTAATGAGAGTAGAAAGGCGACATCGTAAAGAGCAAACAATTATTTCTCGTCAGCATTTGACGATCTGAGATGCGGGGACGACAGGGGAGCTGACCGGATTATTTTATTTATTAATACCAGTGCAAAAATTCAACACGATCATCTTAATACTAAAAAACAAAAATACAACAGAGCGAGATGTAAATATGATGTGCTGGTCGTTCCATATTCAGAAATTAAACTTTCGATGTATTTTTATTTTCGTGACAGCAAACATGCTGTATATGTGATTGTATGTGTGATCAAGAACCTGCTAAAGAAAGTCCGTGCGCCCCCGCCCCCTACTCCCCTCACAAAAGGAAAATGTTTAACCGTGTCCTAAATCGAAATGCAAGCACGAGCCATGACTTTGAGCCCATAGAACTAGGACAGACGACGCGGATTTTCTCCCTCGCTTTTGCAGCAGCAGGAGGGAGACGAGGCTGTCTGTGAAAGCAGAATGATACCGCCTGTCACTCATTTCTGAAACTACGACGAGTGGTCAATGTGGAAGAGAGGGAGGGACCAAGCAATGTCACTTCCCGTTCAGTTATACTGCGAAGCGGTCTTTGGTGATTCGTTCGGCAACGTCACTTCCCGTTCAGTAACCGAACGATTTGGGCGGGGAGGGAGATGAGGGAGGCGAACGATTCGTTGAACGATTTGTTTGAACGAATCTTTTTACTGAACGAACCGGAATGGATTCGTTTACTCAAGTGAACGACAAATCTCGTCACTAGTCTGTGGCACACTGTCTGTCTCTGTCTGTCTATGTAATCTTATGTTGTTGTCTGTTCGCTGATTTTGTGTTAAATGGTAGTTGTCTTTCTCTTGTCTGTCTTTTATAGCTTTCCTGTTCTGTCAAATATGTGTGGTTTTTATTCAATGTATTTTATTTGTTGGTTTTAGTCTTTTGTATTTTATACTTAATGTTAATGTTTTTAATGGTTTTAAATGTATACTGATAATATTATAATGAAATTGTTTTTAATTATTGTCTTTTTTATTACTTGTTTTTAACTTTTTAAATAGAATATTGTATTTTTAAATTAGGGTTTTGGGTGGGTGTATGGATTGGGGGGTGGGTTGGGTTTAGGGTGGGGGGTGGGTTAGGGTTTAGGGGTTAGGTTAGGTTTTCAGGTTAGGGGAATTACTCTCTCTCGATCGCGTCCCCCTGCTCGTCCGTCGACTGGCAGGTTAAAGGGCGTGAAAGGCAGGGCATCAGGCCGTCGCGCGTCCTGCACCGAGAACGTCCGGGTATGACAAAGATCCATAAGCGCACTACTACGTTCTGGGTAACGGTGTATTCCCCTTTCGGTGCAAAAGTCCGAGTGTCCACACGTCCGTCCGTTCACGGACAGGAGTTTCTTCCGAATTACAAGTCTATCGCAACTAAGTTCGGGCAAGGAGACTCGTCCTTCTATCAAAAGCGAAAACCGTTTTTCGGCGGCATCCGGGTGCCACGTCACACCAAGCCGGACGGGCGTGGAAGAGAAGAAATACCCTGGAACCTTCCGTTGCCCGTAGGGCCCATCATCCATCTAGGGTTGAGTTCAGAAAGGGTTAAACAGGGAAAGGGTTAAGAACTGAAAGGGTTAAAGTATGAGCGTCAAGACTGGAGGGGGAAGCGTAGGAGGGGTTAATGGTAGATAGGGTTAAAAAAGAGAGGAGGGTTAAGACCCGAAGGGTTCAAGTCCCAGAGGGGTTCGGACGCCGAAGGGTTAGTCCTCGGAGTAGCGGGGGTCGAAAGGGTTAAAAGTGGTAGGGTCCAAGCCCTAGCCAAGCCGAGGCCCCCATCAAGACCGACCGGGAGGGAGCCGGTCCCGGTCATGACGTCCGCCCAACTTCAGGGAAGAAGGCCTCGGGCGAGAGGGGCTAAAAACGGTCCGGACATCGGGCAACCCACGTCCCCCACCCGACGGTATTCGTCCGCGGTCGGACGACCCGTATGCGAAATTACCCAAACAAAAACAAAGATTCCCAAGTCCTCCACGTCGGACCGAGATCACAATGCCGTAGGGCCGCCAATAGCGAGCGTGCCCTATGTTGACTTTACACCAACTTCAGCCCACACTGTATGCCGACATGAAAATTTGCGCGTGCGACACCTTATACGCACGTGACTTACAGGAAATGTCTGCTGACCACCAATACACCCCGAAAAAAAATACCTCAAAAATCCCCCCCAAAAAAAGCTTGTCAACAAAGTTTCGTTTTTAGGAAAATTAGACCCCGTCGAACATACTCGTTAAATTCCAAGCCCCCGGACGCGAAAAAGAACTTTGGCAAGGACTAGAGTCCAACCGAAAGGTTTTCGAACGCGTTATAACACATTGCGACCTCGACCGGTCCCGACCAGGACCACTTACCATCCCCACAGGACCCAGGAATTTACGAACAACCGTATTGTTCATGTAATATTAGCCGTTCGGCATTAAACGCAAAACGAGGCTGGGTAAAGCGGGCACTGCCATCGTCAGTAGTAGCCCTTGCGATCATCAGCTGTTTCGGGCCTCTTATACTAGACAGCTTCACACAAGGCGGCCCCGCCCGAGGAGATCAACCCCCGGGGTGCCCGCTATACTATCGGAGCGCCCTAATCACTAATTTTATATGTTTTATAACCGTCTTAAGAGCCGAAGGGAGACCCCGTCGCCCCCCGTGGGTCGCTGGGGTTCCCCCGATCGTATTAAACACGTCCCGACGGGTTAACGGTCGAAACAATATAACGGTTTCCCGCTGTCGAAAACCGGGACGGGTTGTGTTAGTCGGTGGGAAAAGAAATTGTTAGTCAGTCGTACCCCTTGAGCTTGGAAAACCGTTAGTCCAACTTTCACACCCCCACGTACCCCATACACACCTACACCGGTACTGTCCCTGAATTCCCCTATTCTTAAAATTGGTTCGTGCACGAACCTCAAGATCAGTACCCACCATGTGTATGAGAATTGAAGAAGAAGGAGACCGTTCAGTGTTTTCCTCAGTCCGACGCGGCGATCACCGTCAGGTGTTCCCCCGTTGGAGATCCTGTCCGGGGAGTCTCGGTGTCCCGAAGAAGTCCGTACCGGTACGGAGTCTGACACTCAACCCGTTCAACCACTAGTAGGGACGAACAAGAATTATTCGGGCCCAGCGCTAATCTATATCCGTAAAGTCTAAAAACCCATTTACATATGTATCTATATATACACACACATATACACACTTATCTATATATACTTATACATACATACACACACACCTATATACGCACACATGTACCCATACACAATTAAAACCATACATACGTGTGAGCATACATACATACATACACGTCTATACACCCAAATGAAATCATACGCATACATACGTCCACACTTACACCTATATACGTACATACACCTGCACCCACCTAAACATTTCCATATATATCTATACACACATATACCCTAAATTTACTCCCCCAAGCCCCACTAAATTCCCCTTCAAAAAAAACAGTCGGGTCCCAACACCGCGACCAGCGGAAAAGGTCCCCGCACCGTCACCTGCATGCATTATTCAAAGAGCGTCCGCCATTTTAAAGAAGCTCGCCACACCAAAACCATTCTTACTACCACCAAACGTGTTTCCGTCCCCAAACACAGCCCCTTAAAACATATTAGGTCGGCGGCGTAGCTCACCCAGATACTTCTAAAAGTGAAGTCGGACCAAGTCGACTCCAAGCAAAGTTTGTATTCGTGTTTGCAAACAATAGCGACTTCGTGACGGGTCTGTTCTTCAACGAAGGGCGAGATCTTCACCTGTCGATCCGAGGCTTCGGCCTCCGTCACATCCCCCCCCCCAAAAAATAAATTTCTTTTTAAAGTTTTTATACAAACTCCGACCATAAACAAAACTCGCTGTTTTCCCAGGATTTAATTCACGCTGCCCACCATTCACGAAGAATACCTTCAAAATAAATTCACCGTAATTATTCTGACATCCAAGCATTTTCAATTTTCCGGGTCGCGGGATAACCGCGGCGCGTCCCAGACACCATCATCCCCTGTCTTCCGTAACGTAACGCAGGACAGACAGTTTTTCCGTAACCTCACGAAATATTCGATAAGTCCCACCCTCCACCCAATCAACATACTATTCCGCGCGACCCCAGTTACGTAGGCTTAAGCACCGGACGCCCTGACTTCCGTCCACTTACGGAAGTCCCCGTGGTAGCGAGCAGCCCTCAAGACACGCTCCCATACAACGGTCCCTTATCACCCCGCTAGTCCATGTTATCGCCGAAAAAAACCTCCCAGAATCTCTCCGTCCCAAACCCAAGAATTTTTAATTCATTTAGACCGGTTTTAATCCGTGAGAGGGGCCCAAATTCACCCCCACAGTCCCCGCGGGCACTTCCGCCCTTAGCCCGCAACGCCTCATGGGAGTTGTAGGCATTGTAGTTCATAACAGGAGGCGGCCGCTATGACAGCGAAACCGATTTCGTTAACGTATACACGTCATCGGTAGAATCGTAGTTAGTCCAAGAGCGCTAAATATATCAGTAAAAGTCCAACGGTCAAGCTTTCATATATCCCAAATATCGGGATGTATAATTAGCATCCGATCGGCCACGGCCCCACCCGTTAGCTCGAAAGTATTATGCGGAAATTAGCATTAGCCTTCCTCTGGAGGCAGCCATTTTATATCCCCGTCTCCATCCAAGCCACGAGAAGGACACAGTGTTCCCATTTCCCCACAAGATGTCCCCAAAGTGAACCCAGTCCCGCTGGGAGAACGAAATACTATATAAATATTAGCATTAATGTTATTGTTATTGCTATTGTAATTATTATTATTAATAAAATTATCATAATTATCCATATCGGTATTAGAATTTATTACCTAATAACAGGATACTACATCCGTAGGGCTCCGTATGTGCCATTAACGTTTTAACCGTATAAAATCACTCCACGTCATCACGTATCATTATTCAACATTAGCCCCATTAGCCAGGTATTAAAGTAGATATCCCCGACAAAGCCGCGAGCGCAATCTAACTCACCGTACTGGAACCTCACAGTTGAAGGTGACAATTCTCAAGTTAAAAAGTTCAGTTTGAACCAGACTTCCGGGGTGAAGGAACGATCGCGTTCTGCAGTCCACGATTCTACTTCTTCCTCCAAATCGGTCAACATCATCTGCTAACAATCGTTCCACACACAAATATACATACATATATATAAATATATATACACCCACATGCATATAAACATAAACATACATACATACTCATCCACATACATAAAGACATATCCATACACTTCCTATAATCCATATACATATACATATACATATCCCTCCATACCCCCATACACACACACACACAAACACATACACACACACGCATATCCTCACACAACCATATATACCCACCCGCACACACACTTATACCCACCCACACACATACACACCCACTTCCATTATATAATCTAATTTCAATCATAATCCTAAAGTCATCCATATACACCCCCCATTATTCATATAAACACCTCTACTTCCAATCCTATCGTATAATTCCCCTCAAAAAAGAAAGAAAGTAAAATCAAAATTTGCCAGCCAGAGTTTAATCCACAAAGAAGAAAAATTCACAAAACCAATATTAAGTCAATCCCCCATACAAACCAGGCCATAGCCACTCAAGACACCCTGTTCCCCTCCAATCTGTTCACATGTTATTCCCATCAGTTCAGTATGTGACCTGTTGCATGCTTTTTTCATTCAGACCATTTGGAAAAACAGTGTTCAATTTCCGGATCCATTTGCGTTCAGCCAATCGTCTTTGGGCCGTGGTCCAGGCTCCGTTAAATTCCAAGCCATTGTATTGGAGGTTACGAAGATCATGGCGTCTAAAATGTTTCACCAAACATGACAACATTTTCAAGCCCCTCTGTATATTGTATCTGTGTTGCGAAATACGTTGCCCCATTGAATTTTTTGTTTCGCCCACATAAAGTTTTCCACATTTCCGGCATTTAATAGCATAGACACAATTTTTCGTTTTCAATGACATGTTGTATGGCACAGCATGTGGGGTTCGTCTAACCATGGACGCGATAATCTGTTTAGTCGACCAACTCCGAATTTCTTCCCCAATATTAGGGAGTTTGGCTCTGACCACATAGTCTTTCAGATTCCGCCCTCTCTTATAAGCTGATACCAACCGGTGTGTTTGACCAATCCTAGTCTCACCCAAGAAATTTCCAAAATTCCGTTTCACCTGTCTGTTTACAGCTAACCCCATTGACGAATAGGGGCCAATCAGTGGTATAATTCTAAGGTCGGATTGGGGGTTCTGGAACTCAAGGTTCCCCGGTGTTTTGGTCTCCTGTAGCGTTTTTCGAAGCAAACTTCTGCCATAACCCCTGTCCCGTAGGGCCTTAAACAGAATAGTTGTAGCCTCATGTTCGTCTTCCGATCGCGAACAAATCCTGGAAAATCGTAAGAGTTGAGACTTCAAAATACCCTTAAACACATGTTTCGGGTGGTGACTAGTTCCATGTAGAAGGGCGTGGGTATCAGTAGGTTTAAAGTAAACCTTTGTTTTGAGGAGGCCAGTGTCACCAAAGTCCAAGTCCTTGAAGACTGTGGTGTCCAAAAAATTCACTCTGTCCGAGCTAATAGTTGCCTCGACCTTAATCAAGGAATGATGATCATTCAGCACTCTCACAAAATCCCAAAATTCCTCTACCGAGTGACTCCATACTCCCCAGATATCGTCCAGGTACCTCAAGTACATCTCCGGGTGCAACCTACAAGTCACCAAGGCAGATTCTTCCCAATCCGCCATGTAAATGTTGGCATAGGCAGGGGCAAATTTCTTTCCCATAGCCGTGCCTTTGATCTGGAGGAACCATTGGTCATTGAAGGTAAAATCATTCCTAGTCAGGCTCAGACGTAGAAGTTCCAATATTTCCCGGTCCGGCCGGTCAACGTCCGGAAAGCGAGTCAAACAGCGTTCAACCGCTGCCATACCCAAGTCCACCTCAATATTCGTGTAAAGGCTGGAGACATCCATAGTGAAAAGGAGGCAATGCTCCGGAAAAGTCCTGGATTTGATCTTGTCAATAAAGTCCTGTGTGTTCTTAATGTAGCTGGCGTGCCGAATCGACAACGGCGTCAAACATTTATCCAGATATTCAGCCACCCATTAGCTTTCACTCCCGCAATCCGAAACGATGGGACGACCGGGTGGGATCCTCCCCGGGACCGTCCATTTACTCCACGGTTTGTGAATCTTCGGAAGTAAATAAAAGTAACGTGGGCGAAAAAGTTTGTTCCCCCACCAAATATTTGGCTTGGTTTTTGGTAAGGAGGTGTCGTTCCACCAAACCAAAGAGAATGTCCTTAATGAGTACCGCCGTATCTGGGTAAATTGGACTCGAGAGTGGTTCATAATAAACAGAATCGTGTAATTGTCGTTCCGCTTCCTGAATATAATCTACCCTGTCCTTGATCACCACTCCGCTACCTTTATCCGCTGGCTTAATAACAATAGATCTATTGCTACTCAGTTCCTTAAGTGCCTTCCATTCCCCTTCTGAAATATTCTGGACTGTTGGAGAATCCATCAATGATCTCACATCACGTCTGTCCTTGCTGATCAGATCCTGTAGAGCCGGAGAAAGTTCCGACATAGGTGGTTCCCAAGTCGATTTGGGACAAAAGAGTCTATTTCGGGGAGCCTCCCCAGGGCCGAAGTAGTCCAAGAGTTTCAGTCGTCGATGATATTCCTTTAAGTTCAATTCCTGGGACAACCTACCCGTCTTACTATGAGGCCAGTGTGGGATAAAGGACAAACCTCTTCCCAGTAAAGTGGTCTGTTCTTCGGACAAAGTTGTGAATCTGGACAAGTTCAAGATCCCCGTCCTTTTCATAGAAAGTTGAGTTTCCGGCTCTGTGAGAAGAGTCCTAGGAGGTTCCAAATGCAAGAAGCAAGAATTCCAGTGTTCCCACATGTGGGTCCCGGTTTCCGCCGTCCACGTAAGCATGTCCGATTCTGTCACAAAAAATTCCCGAGCCAATCTCGGGATCGAAAGGGACGTTTCCCCGAAAAGGTAATTAATTTGTCTAAACCGGTTCTGAAGTGGTATTGATAAGTCAGTAGAAAAGTTTATACGCGGAATCGCCAGTTCCGCCGTAGAAAACACCCTTTTGGCAATTCTTGCCAAAGCTAAAATGTCCTTTCTCAACGTACCTGTATGTAATTGGGATCTATTATTCGTGCCAAAGGAGAGAATGACCTTAACAGTCCGAGTTCGAACCTCCGTTCTCTTGTCCAACAGTTTACTGACTTGATTAAGTTTAAGACCCAGAAAACATTCCAATTGAACCCTGTCGTCCTCAATAGGGGGAATTCTGGTCAAATTATTGTCACCCAGGGTTAGGTGGGGGACTAGATCCCTCCCATTTGTGAAGGGCTGTGCACGGGCCATCCCTCCACGCGTCCAAAAATTGTTTTGGGACCGTGCCAGCCGGCGCCGGTTCCCATAACGGACCTCAGTCCAGTCGTTTTTGTACATTTTTAGTACTTTTTAATGGTTTTTTTAATGATTTTTAATGATTTTTAAAGATGATTTTTACCCTTCTTAATTTGGTTTTTAATAAAAGTAAAAAATCCAAAAAAATCCAAAAAATATCAAAAAATATCCAAAAAAATGTGCCAGACTACGTTTCGGCAATATGCTGCCTTCCTCAGGTCTGTGGCACACTGTCTGTCTCTGTCTGTCTATGTAATCTTATGTTGTTGTCTGTCCGCTGATTTTGTGTTAAATGGTAGTTGTCTTTCTCTTGTCTGTCTTTTATAGCTTTCCTGTTCAGTCAAATATGTGTGGTTTTTATTCAGTGTATTTTATTTGTTGGTTTTAGTCTTTTGTATTTTAGACTTAATGTTAATGTTTTTAATAGTTTTAAATGTATACTGATAATATTGTAATGAAATTGTTTTTAATTATTGTCTTTTTTATTACTTGTTTTTAACTTTTTAAATAGAATATTTTATTTTTAATTTTTAATGAATTGTTATTTTTAAATTAGGGTTTTGGGTGGGTGTATGGATTGGGGGGTGGGTTGGGTTTAGGGTGGGGGTTGGGTTAGGGGTTAGGTGAGTACACTCTATCTCGATGGCATCCCCGGTACGTCTTACGACTACCCGGTGTGCGGAGTACCAAAGGCAATGCGACTGACCCTCGCTAGTCACTGTGACCCCCTTCTTACTTTGGCGACATCAGTCGACGCACAGGAATCGCCCGTCCGGGGCCACGGTTCGGTCCCGATCAACGGGACGGTTTCTTCCTTAAAATGAACTTGACAACATTCTCGTCAGTCTAACAGAATTGGGCCAAAAGGTCGCGTCGCCCCCGTGTTGATCAGGCGGTAGCGTTTAGCGCTCACCGCCCGGTTCCATCCGTTGAAACCACGTACGTCCCCTAGTGCGCGCAACCCGATACTTACCGACCAGGTAGGAAAACGCCCCACGGTTATCGGGACCTATTACCGAAATTATACTGATTTTTAAGAGAAAAACTGGACTGGGGGAAAGAAACCTCGATCTAAGTGTGTGCGAAAGAGACACAGAGAAAAAGAGAGAGAAAAAGAGAGAGTGAAAGAGAGAAAGAGAGAGAGTGTGTGTAAGAAAGAAGGAGAGAAAGAGAAAAAAAATTAAGAGAAGGAGAGAGAGAGAGAGAGAGAGAGAGTGGAAGCAAAAGAAAAGGAGAGAGAGAGAGAGAGAGAGAAAAAAATATGGGAGAAGGAGAGAAATAGAGAGAGAAAAAGAGAGAGAGAGAGAGGGAGCAACCAAAATCAAAAAAGTAAGTACAAATAGAGCTAAAAACCAAGCGCGCGCTCCGTGTCGGTGGTGTCACCAGGGTGGGAGAGAACCCCCCTGCCCACAGACCGTAGCAAAATCAACCGAAAATCCACATGGATATCAGGGATGACTTACCGTAAGTACCGCGCGTGCGATCACACGACCGCACGTGACTTATGCAAAAAATCATACACATATACACACATATATATATATATATATATATATTTATATACACGCACTCACAGGTAAAAAATGGGGCCCGCGGGCCCCCATTCATATCCCAGAAGCAAGCGTTAGCGCGCTAGCATTCGAGCGTGACCGTCCCTCGTCACCTAACGTAGAGGGAGCGATCCGTTCGGTATCGACAGAAGAAAAACCATAAGCCCCACCCGGAGACATTCACCCCCAGGGGGGGGGAAAAACACCTCCATGAAAGTTTTGAAACTACGACGACCCCGTCCGGGTTCGGTACGGTTCTTAACGGAGCTGGGTAAAGTGGACCTGCGTCGTCAGCAGCGGTCCCCACAGTCCTCGACTGTTTCGGGCCATTTATTCACTGGACAGCCTCGTGTGGGGGGGCCCCCGTCCGGGACGATCAACTCCCGGACCCGTCCACTATACTATCGGAGTACCCGCATGGTTCGTCGGAGTTCAGCGTGGGATTACCAGGACCGCCTAGGGTCCCGGACCCCCTTCGCCTTTGTTTCCTGGAGCGCTGCGTCAGCATTTTTTCCTTTTGGGAACGGTTTTTTTCGGCACTTTGCTCGGTTCAGCACGCCCGCGGGCGGTCTCGTGACCGGAGCCCGTTCCGGTCGCGGCCTACGGCCTTTGCAGCCCTTCGTTTGGCACCGTGCGCGCGCGAGAAATACCGGCAGGCGGCGGACCTGTTCGAGGTCCGTGCACACCCACGCACGCACGCACGCACGTACGCACACACTCACACACAGAAAGTAGTACTGGACAGGCACACGTGCTAATAAAACCCGAAGCGGCGAGCCGCACAGTTAAACGATCGCTAAGAGAACTGATTCAGAATCGGTCCCTTCCGGGTGCCCCGGCCGCCGCGCAACCGAACGGAGGCGGCGGGGAGCCGTCACCAGACTTACCGTGTATTCGCAGTCTTGTTTTAATCAATCTCGCCGAGTCACGGCACTTCAGCGGCGGTGTCGCCCGTAACTGTGGCCCCTCGCGTCGGGATTCGGCTGCTTCGCCCTTCGCGGACCGCCGTCCGGTCCCGGTCGTCGACAGCGTAGGCTCACCGACTTTCTCCCACCGGGCAGCAGAGCAGAGCAGGACCTCGGTCTTAGTCGAAGCGATAAAACGTCACGCCAAATAGGACTTTAGCCCGTTCCCCCCATAAATTCTTTCTCTAGCGTCCCACAGTTCAACTGTCGGCGCCAATCAGTATTCCGACTCTAGTCCCTTAATACAATAGCCTCTCGACTTATGTGCGACTTCACGGTAGACTTCACCTATTACCATTAGCAGGACCACCGTTCACTCCTCCCAAAACAAGCATCCCCACCGTACATTGCTACGGTGTCTCCCAGTATGAGATAAAAAAAAAAAAAGGGGGGGGCCTAATATGTCCAGTTAGAAGTTAAAAAAAATTCACCTACCCGCGCATTTGCGGGAGTTCTATTCGTTCCCCAACTCACCTAATTGGCGTCCCGCCATAATTGACTATCCCCGCCATTTTGGCCCGCCCTCGGGCAAATGCACGAGTCCGCACGGACCTTGCTAAAATACGTGGTCGCAGCCGTGACTAATACGCACCAATATGTCATTATTTCCGTTTTCACTTAGTAGTGTACTCACCTCGTTTTTTGTACAACGACTTGTCGTCCAAGGGGCTCCGAGCTAAGTACCGCTAGTCGCTCGTCAAATAGTTCGGTCACTTCGGAGAACTTCGGGAAAGAATGCCCTCACGCCACTTGACTTTCCCCGCCCACCTCCGGTGGCCGACGTCGGAAGCCGCAAGGTTTCACGGGAGATGTAGTCACCTTCACCGGCGTCCCCTTGGCACATCGTTTCAAACTCGAACCGAACGGTGTCTATCCAGCACCCCAGCGGCTCGTTCGTCCGTCCTCGCGCTCGGATCTCCGCGGAAGCCTCTCACTGGATCCCCCGTGCCATTGTTTTGTCAGTATACGGGTTTTCGTATTCCATTTTTTAGGGCGATTACAATTGCCTCTGTTCGACACCAGTCGTCGCTTTTTTACCATGTTTATGTCTCATACAGCGGCACATCTTCGTCTCCGTTCGGAAAGAATCGTGCCCCCGACGGTCGGGCTCTTCGCGTCATTTCCGGTCGCCTGGACTACATTCCCGCAAAGCCCTCTGGGAGATGTAGTCGCCCTCCACGGCATTTGTACTTTGTACACATGGCTTCCTACGTCGCGCGAACCCGCAAACAGAAGTTAACGGCTCGCGTGATTTCACCCCGTAGCACAACAAGGCCTTCGCGCTAGGAAGATCTGTCCATTGCGCCCGCGATCCGAGCATTGACCCGGCTAACGCACTTCCGCGTTCATGTGTTTCCACTTGAATTTCGAGCGATCGCTTTTGCACCGCGATCGGACTCTCCCGGGCCACAAAGGTCGCCGGTTTCGCAAAGTCTGACACCGCCATTTCCCTTGTCTCACTGGCGCACGGCGGGCCGACACGAACGTGACAGGACGAATGGAGATCGCGCCGCTAGTAATCCAGCCCCTCGGGGCGCTTCCGGTTGGTCGGCCACAGGCCGCGCAAAGCCTCACGGGAATTGTAGTAGCCGTGCGCGGCATCTCTGTACCAAAACTCCTTATATCCGACAAATCGCGCAAAGTTAATTTTAAAACATGATTTCTCCCAACTTCCATAGGCCAGTCAGGCAGCCCAAAATGGAACTTTCGTTCCTTTCTTCTGTTACGTATGTCAAAAGTTGAGCGACGGCACTTCCGTGTTTTACTCCATTGAGCAGCCAGCCATTGACTTGCATAGACGCGTGCTTACTTCCGCCCCGACTCCCACATGGCTATTTTCTAAGCCAATCAGGCGTTGCTACGTCATCGTAGCGGCGACCGAAACGGCGCTATCTACCTGTAACTTTTATTTACGTCCCAAATAAAAAATTAAATTTAATCCCTAAATTTATCAAGTAGCCCAAAACCCACCAATATTAACCCCAATAATTCCTGTTAGCTCACCATTATAATAAAAAGTAAATTATTAAAGTATTAGTGATAGACTAATATCCCCTCGGGGCAAAACACGTACACTCGCGTCCTCCGGTGGGAAAGAAAACAAATTGCAACTACTTACTGCAGGCCACAGAAGAGCCCCATTGTCCTGACTGGGAGCCACACCATCTAAAACCTGTTCAGGGGAGACCAAAGGGGAATGCGCTCTACGAAAGCCGTTTGCTTAGATCCTCCGTGAAATAAAAGGAGGGATTTTTTGGTTTTCTATTCCAACAGCATTTTATCTTCCAATAAACTTGGTTTTAAAATTTCACTTTTCAAACAACATAGGCCAATTGTCAACAAATGTTACACAAACATATTTATTAGCAAACCCGGCTCAACAATATTCATTATACGAATACAAAAAGACATTTAGTCCTCCTAATTTCAATTTTGGGCGACATCAAAGTTTCCGAATCCTGTCCAAAAAGCGACCGTTGTATCACCTATGCCCAATTTTTACCATTGTACTTAATCAGTGTAGCACTATTCTCATTTTGAGAAAAGGGATTGATCCCTTCCACCAGTGGTTTTTCCAGGAGTCGAATGCCCCAAGGTGGGCGGTCGGCGTCCGCCACACTCCCAAGACGGTGTGACGTCCTGATGGACCTTGTCATCAGCCTGGCCATAAATCTCAGGTCTCCTGTCATCAGTTGTTTACCCCGTCCCTCCAGTCTCATCACGAGCTTCCTGGGTCTCAGAGAACCAATGGGGATACAAACAGAAAAACAAAATTAACCAAGTCAACTTCCGAAAACATTCCGGGACTAAGAAAAAACTCAAAATTAATTAGTCCGCACAAAAACCGAATCCTATCACCCCTATAAAAACTTTTTTGTTTAAAGTTAACGTCTCCCCGCTCTCCCAAACATCAGCGACCCCCACTAGGTCAGACATCCAAAGAATTGGAAGAAAAAGAAGGAAGGAAGAGAGAGTAAGGAAACGTTAGTGTTAGTTCAAACAAAGGTCGGCATGGCAGACCACCGAAGGGTTTCTGGATTCTCCCCGTTAGGGTTGGTTCGAGTGGTGGGGGCAAATGTCTCCCTTCTAATCGTGCCAAGTCCCTTATTAAGAAACCGGAAAGGAGGGGTGAAGTTGAGTTTAGTTCAAGGGGGTGGGGTTAGGTGTCCAATTCTAAATTGGACAAAGTCTTTCTGTTGAGTTTAGTGGAAGAGAACAGGGAAGGGCCTATCCAGACCAAAATGGGGCCGAGACTCTTCGTTGGGGTTAGTTGAAAGGAAGGGTGGTTCCACAGGCCACCGAGGGGCTTCTAAACGTACCTTGTTAAGTTTAGTTCACGGGGGCAAGTGTCCCATTCCAAATCGGATAGCGCCCCCTAGTTAAGTTTAGGGGAAGAGGATGGGGGAGGTTGGTCTACCGAGACCCAAAGAGGGCCCTAGCTCTGATTAAGTTTAGTTCAATTTATTTCTCTAGGACTTTTATGGGTTGGGTTAGGTGGGGGACTAGATCCCTCCCATTTGTGAAGGGCTGTGCACGGGCCATCCCTCCACGCGTCCAAAAATTGTTTTGGGACCGTGCCAGCCGGCGCCGGTTCCCATAACGGACCTCAGTCCAGTCGTTTTTGTACATTTTTAGTACTTTTTAATGGTTTTTTAATGATTTTTAATGATTTTTAATGATTTTTAAAGATGATTTTTACCCTCCTTAATTTGGTTTTTAATAAAAGTAAAAAATCCAAAAAAATCCAAAAAAATATCAAAAAATATCCAAAAAAGTGTGCCAGACAACGTTTCGGCTCTATGAAGCCTTCTTCAGGTCTGTGGCACACTGTCTGTCTCTGTCTGTCTATGTAATCTTATGTTGTTGTCTGTTCGCTGATTTTGTGTTGAATGGTAGTTGTCTTTCTCTTGTCTGTCTTTTATAGCTTTCCTGTTCTGTCAAATAAGTGTGGTTTTTATTCAATGTATTTTATTTGTTGGTTTTAGTCGTTTGTATTTTAGACTTAATGTTAATGTTTTTAATGGTTTTAAATGTATACTGATAATATTGTAATGTAATTGTTTTTAATTATTGTCTTTTTTATTACTTGTTTTTAACTTTTAAAATAGAATATTTTATTTTTAATTTTTAATGAATTGTTATTTTTAAATTAGGGTTTTGGGTGGGTGTATGGATTGGGGGGTGGGTTGGGTTTAGGATGGGGGGTGGGTTAGGGGTTAGGGTTTAGGGGTTAGGGTTAGGTTGGGTTTTAAGGTTAGGTGAGTAGAATGATCCCTCCGATTTGAGGAGGGGAGTGCACTGTCCATCCCTTCAATGGTCGTCTGGCAGCGGGCCAGCCGGCCACGCTTACCGTAACGGACTGTAGTCCATTGTTTGTCGTCCATTTGTGTTGTTTTATGTCTTTAAATGTAGTTATGAATTGTTTTTATGTGTGTGTTTTTTAATGTTTGATTTTTAATTGTTTTTAATTGTGATTTTTATTGTATTCTTAACCGTTTTTAATTAGGTTTTAATTGTATATTTGCACCTGATCAAATTGTCTTAAATGTGTTTTTAATTGTGTATTTTATCTTATTTTTAATGATTTTAATTAGTTTTTAATTGTCTTTTTATTCCCGATCAAATTGTCTTATTTATTTGTTTTTAATGTAGTAATAATGAATTCTGCACCGTCGTCGACGTTTCGGCAAATAAATGCCTTCTTCAGGACTGGTGCAATCTGTACAGGTGAGTAAATTCAATGATGTTGGCTCTTTGCTGGTTCAGCTTCAAATGATAGTCTACAATGTATTTGCTGCTTTTATACTGTTGGTTGTGATGCTGTATTTTTCACTTATTTTATTTTTATCTATTTTTAGTGTATAATGTTTTTAACTAATTGTAATGTATTTTAATGGTTCTAAATGTCATGTCTGTTTATGAATTAATGTTAATTGAATTTTAATTTATTATTTTTAATAATTTATGCTTATAATTGTTTTTAATTGTTTTTCATCTTTTTCTAGGGTTTTTCTTAATCTGGTAAGTATGAGGTAAGTATAGTAAGGTAGATTAGGGTTAGCTTAGCATCTAGTGTTAGGGTTAGAATAGCATCTAGGGTTGGGCTTAGAATAAAGTCTAGGGTTTTAGGTTTAGAGTAGAGTCTAGGGTTAGGTTTAGAATAGTCCTAGGGTTGGGTTTAGAGTAGAAACTAGGGTCAAGTGTAGTTCAGATTAGGTTTAGAATAGCATCTAAGAGTAGATAGCCTAGGGTTGGAGTTAAAATAGATAGCCTAGGTTTGGGGTTAGAAGGGTTAGGGTTTAGGTTAGGGTTAGGTGAGGAGAGGAGCTCCTTTCCATCCTCGAACGGAGATGGGTTAGGTTAGGAAGGATGGCCCTTCCCATTTGAAAATGGGAAGGGAAGGCACGGGCCATCCCACTGCCCCTCCCCAGGGTCCTCCCATCCAAAGTCAGTCTTTTGCGGCGTCTGTTGACTACCGTCCATTCTGCCATTTTGGTTTTTAATTGCTGTTTTTAATGTATTTTTAATTGTTTTCCAATTGTTTTTAATTAGGTTTTAATTCCCTTTTAGTGTTGTCCAATTTGTCTTTTTTAATTGTTTTTAATTAGTCAATATTTAAATTTGCACCGTCGTCGACGTTTCGGCGATGTAAAGCCTTCTTCAGGACTGGTGCATATGAAAAAAGATTCAAATCAATGTAATTTTAGGTTGTTCTCTCTCTGTTGTTTCAGCTCAGTATGTTGCTTGCAATGAATTGTCTTCCTTTTATAGTGTCTATTGAGTCTGATTTTATGTAGTGTATTTTACCCTTATTTTATTTTTATGTGTTTTTATAGTTTTTATTGTTTTTAACTGAGACAATGTATTTTAGTGGTTTTAATGAATATGAATGTATTTGAATTAAGCTTCATATAGTTTTTAATGATAATTTATTTTTATTTTATGTACTTTTACTTTTATAAACGAATTTTGGTCTTTTTACAGGTTTTTCCCATTTCTTCAGGTAAGTATCAGATTAAAGGTAAGTATAAGGTAAGTATTAGAGTTAGGTTTAGTAGAGTGTCTAGGGTTAGGGTTAGAGCAGATAGCCTAGGGTTAGGGTTAGAGTAGATAGCCTAGGGTTGGGGTTAAAGTAGATAGCTTAGGGTTGGGGTAAGAATAGATAGCCTAGGGTTAGGGTTAGTATAAAAGCCTAGGGTTAGGGTTAGTATAGAGCCTAGGGTTAGGGTTTTAGATTAGAGACTAGTGCACGAGTCTATAGTTAGGGTTAGTATTAATTCTAGGGTTAGGGTTCTAATCTTGATTTTGTTTCTCCATTAGCCTCCTTCTTTGCATGGTTCTCAAATTGTACATGATACCCTCTGCCTGTTCAGGATAACCAAGTAGTCTTCTTTTTTCAGCTCTTCTAAGATGGTCCTTCATACCGGGTGACATCCCTGGATATTCCCTCAACCAACGTTCTTCAGTCTTCCTTATCTTGTACTCCATTTCTTCTGTCAACTCTTCTTCCTCATCATTCATTTCTTCTTGTTCTGATTCTGTCTTCTCGATGTCTGATTCTTCTGAAACCCTAATTTGGCTTTCTTCCATCACGTCTTCAGTTGAACTCTCAATTATTTCATCTTCCATCTTCTTTTGTGGTTTGTGTTTCTGTCTTTCCCCATGATTTGTTCTTTTCATCTCCCTTTGTTTCAGGGGCGTTTCCATTTCTAGTGTGATTTCCTTTTCTTCTGTCTTCTTCTTGGGTTAGGGTTAGGTTAGGGTTAGGGTTTAGGTTAGGTTAGGGTTAGGGTTAGGATGGGGAAGAATTCCCTCCCTCTCCTGGGGGGAGGAGGATCCCCTCCCCACCCCCTGGTTTGGGAGGGACGCGCACGGTCCATCCGCGACCCCCCACGAGAACCCCAACGCATAGGTGGCGGTGGCCGGCGCCCACCCCGGCGACGTCCGACCACCGTCCAGTCGTCACGCCACTCCATGAGCCGATCAATGGCGGCTTTGCTATATAATTAATAATTTGGTGTGCCTGTGTATGAATGTGCGATGTGCGAATGGACGTGTGAATGCAAGTGAGTGCTTGTGAACAACTGGGAATGAGTGAAAACCGGACAAATGAAAGTACGAATGCAGCAGTGTGAGTGTGTGTGGCCGTGTACAAATGGACGTATGAATGCAAAGGTATGCTTGTGTAAAGTGCAAATGGACGAATGAATGCAGTTATGTGCCTACGGATGAGAGAAATTGAGTGTGGTTGGTACGAATGGACGTATGAATGCAATAGAGTGCTTGTGAATGGCTGACAACGAAAGAAAGGTGTGGCAATGGACGTATGAATGCAATCGTGTGCTTGTGTACCGTGCGAATGGACGTGAGAATGCAAATATGTGCTTATGTATGAGTGAAATGAATGTGGTTGGTTCAAATGGACGTATGAATGCAATGGAATGCTTGTGTAACGTGAAAATGGACGTGTGAATGCAAAAATGTGCTTATGGAAGAGTGAGAATGAGTGTAAGAGGGTAAATGGGCGTTTGAATGCAATAGAGTGCTTGTGTTTGACTGTGAATGAATGAGAAGTGTGCAAATGGACGTTTGAATGTGATGAAATGCTTGTATGAACGACTGAAAGTAAGGAAATGTAGTGCAAATGGACGTGTGTGTGTGCGTGTGTGAGTAGAAGTGCTTGCAGTGTGCGTGCGGGAGTGAACGAGAACTCTTTTTCTTTTCTTTTACGTCCCCCTCCTCGCCGCAGCAGCTGCACAAACGAAAACGAAAGGCAAAGAAAACCGAAAGTAAAAAGAAAAATGGCCAAAAAAGAGCGTCGTGTGTCGGTCGTCGACGTTTCGACCTCGTCGAGGTCTTCCTCAGGACGCGCACACGACGACTTAAAGCACCGCGAGGACCGCGCCGCCGGCAATTAGCCGTCAACGAGCCCGGCCACCGTCACCGCGAGAGCTCCCGCCCGAGAAACGGCGCACCGCCCAGCCGCTACGCACTTTAAAAAAAGCACGCAGCACTTAAACTGCACACCGAACTCGGGAAGAAAGCCGCCACGGCAAACAAATGACCGTCCCGAAGCCCAAAGCTTTCAACACCGGCGCAGAAATCCCCACGAGCGAGCAAATACAGCACAGCGAGAGCAGCAGCGATGTGTCACCGTCCGATGCCAGCTGAAGAATGAGCCTGCGCATGCGCGGAGGCTCACTATCTGCGCTGCTGAACAAAATACGCTGTGTCTGGCGTTATCAAATTAAACAGACATGCAATTTTCGGCCCCAAAACAAAGTGTGTAGTGTGTGTATTGTGCAAAATGTGCATATGTGTGTGTATAAAAAGGGCACGTGACCACATATTAGTGGATCATTATTTTATTTGTTCTAAAAAGATATAATTAAACAAGAAAACTGTTCTTTTGCGTATAACTAATAAACGAAGATATGTATAACGTTCAAACCCCTTGCATTGTATATATAAGTCGCTCAGAAGGCGCCTGACCGCATTGGTGCCCAACATAGGGATCGCGGGCCCCAAGTGGTCCCCCCACTCCTGGGGGTGCGGGACCACTTGCGGACGTGGGGGCAGTGCCAACCGGCCACTATCCCCCTCCCCACACAGGGACACCCATGGTCGGCGGGCCAGTCGAGGCCCAAGGGGTCGAAATAAGGGCCCAAAGTCCAAGGCCCAGAAAAAAAGCCTCCAAATGGGGGTTTTTTGGGGTTAGGGCCCCACCCCCCTGCGGCCCACATGACCTAGGGCACCTGAGAACGAGGGTTGCATAGACCCCTAGGTTTGGGGTTAGTGCCAGAGGTAGGGTTGGGCGATCTCAAGGGCAAGGAGGTCTGAGGCACAGGCCCCCTAGTGTTGAGGTTAGGGTAAGGAGTAGGGCTGGGCGATCCAGCCCCCCCAGACCCCAAACGCTACCCTCCTGTGTCCAGCCCAGGCCAATGACTTGGGGTTAGGGCTACCCCACCTCCACAGTCAAGGCCCCACCGAAGCACAGCCCCTCCGTCTCTCGTTCAATCCCAACTCCGCAACCCTGGTCCCGAGCTTGGCGATCCACCGGTACTCGGCCCTCTTGCGCTGGACCGACGTCCATGCGGCGTTTCGCTCGAGACCGGTCATCCGGAGCTGCTCGAAACCGTGGTCAATAAAGTGACCCACGACTCTAGTATACGACTTCCTACGAGCCATAATGTTGTGCTTGTGTTGTGCCAAACGTGTGGCAAGCGTGTTGGCCGTCTCCCCGACGTAAGCGGATCCGCAACGGTCACACGCAAGCATGTAGACGCAGTTCTCTGACCTCATGGACAACTGTTGGTCCAGCTGGAACAGACGCCCGTCCGTCAGACTGCGCACGAACTTCCGGCTGCGATACCACCTCTGAGACGGCAGAGGTTTAAGCGCCCTGCGATCCGGTAATCTAGCCCGCACGAGCAAATCGGTCAAGTTGTCGTTTTTCCGATACGCCGAGATAATGTCCCTGTTCGCCAAGGCCGGGAAAGCCGACTTGCCAGCGGTGAAATTATCCCGGACCTGACTGTTCAAGCGTTTGGCGCGCGTGGAGTACGTCGTGACTAAGGGGAAGGAATCGTCCCCGCGCCTAGGCGCCCTGTCCAAAAACGAGCGCAGACACTTGCGAAGGAACGTCCTGCAATAATTCCGACGACGGAGAGCCTTAAACAAGATAACCGTCGCTTCCCGGAAACCAACCTCGCTCGAGCAAATGCGATGGAACCGCAGCAGCTGTGACTTCACTAGGCCCCCGAACATATGCCTCGGGTGGAAGCTAGACCTGTGAACCAGCGCGTGCGTGTCGGTCACTTTGAAGAAGACCTTAACGTCCAACTCGCCCCGTTCGGTGAAATTGGGGCCCTTGAAAACCGTCACGTCGAGAAAATCAATGGAGGTCTCTGACCACTCGGCTTTCACCCGGATGGAGGAATTATGGGAATTGAGGATCTCGACAAACCGATCAAACTGCGACTTGTCTCCCGGCCAAACGCCGAAAATGTCGTCGAGGTACCTCAAGTAGCACGTAGGCTTAATTGGGCACTTGCCCATCACTCCCTCCTCCCAATTTGCCATGTAGATGTTGGCGTACGAGGGCGCGAAGCGCTTCCCCATGGCGGTCCCTTTGACCTGCAAGAAGTACTCGCCGTCAAAGACAAAGTCGTTGCGCTTGAGGTTGATCTCCAGTAGCTCCAGCAATTCGGTATCAGGACGCCCCGGATCAGGGTACAAGTGAAAGAACTTGCGGACGGTCTCGATGCCGTCATCGATCGGTATATTTGTATAAAGACTCTCCACGTCCATGGAGAAGAACGCGGATTGAGCGGGAATTCTGAGCGTTTTAAGCAATTCAATGAACTGGTAAGTGTCTTTCAGATACGACGGATGCTTTGTGGACAACGGGAACAAAAAGTGCTCTATAAATTCGGCCGTAGCGTAGGTGTCGCTCCCGCAGTCGGATACGATCGGCCTGCCGGGCGGCATCACAAACGGCACGGCCCATTTCTCGGGAGGCTTGTGAATCTTAGGTAAGAGGTAGAACCGCCTCTCACGCGGTTCACCTCTGCCCTTCAAGTACAACATCTGTTTATGGTTTATGAACCTTTTCTTTTTCAATTGGGAGACAATCCGATCAATCATCGGTAGCGTGTCCCAGTAAATGGGCTTGACCAACTTCTCATAATACACCGGGTCGCTCAACTGGCGTTTTGCCTCAGTGACGTACTGGTCACGGTCCATGATAACCACCGCCGAGCCTTTATCAGCTGGCTTAATTACCAGATGTTTGGCCCGACGGAGGTCCTCCAAGGCCCGCAACTGGCAGTCCGGCAGATTCGGCAATTCGCGCTGCGGTGACCGATTCGCACAGAGCCACTTAATATCCCTGTCCAACAAACGAATGAGACCCTCCGGCAGTGTGTCCGGCGGCGGCGACCACTCCGAAGGCCCCACGAAAGGGGGTTTCTGACCTTTGGGTGGCGCCCCAAAATACGTAGCCAATTTGATGCGTCGGTGGAACTGCTGCAAGTCAAACTCCATCTGGTCTTTATCCTGCATTGCACGCAACGTAACCGGAATGAAGGTCAATCCCCTACTCAACAAGTCGTGCTGGTCTCGAGTAAGCTTGAACGCCTTAGCTAGGACCACCACATCACTGCCAACCGGAGAACGCGTCGGCTGTGGCCCCTTCTCGTTGTTGCTTAAGGGAGGCCCAAGTTTAACAGCCTGCACCAGTGCGCCAACATCTTGACAGCAGTGGTGGCAGTCCAGTGGATGCCGTCGTCCTCCACCTCAAACTCGGCTTCGGGGAGCGGCTCCAAGAACGGCATGTTACGACGCAGGTGCTCATTCAACTCCGTCAAGTTCTCCTGTTGTTCCAACGGGAGATCTTTGGAGAAGTTGACGAGAGGAATCCAAATCTCCGAGAACGGAAAGACCTTCTTAGCCGTACGCAGAGCCGCCTGAACATTCTTAATAGTGGTCTCACGCGGCTTGTTCTGGCGACTGTTGATGCCGAATGAAAGCACCAACCGCTGGACCTCCACCCGCGGTCGTCCGATCGGATTGGTCAGAACCATCTCCGCGTGCCTAAAGTGGGCCCCGGGGAAACTATCCAACTGCAGATCGTCGACGCTATGACCTGGGATTCGGGACAAGTTTGAGTCCCCGATGATCAAGTTTGTCTTGTGGACAGTCAGTCGCCAATCGGTCTTCTTGCGCACTTGTCTGTGGCTAAACACCACGTACTCATGCACAAGGGGTTCATCCGGAAGAGGCACCAGACTGGGTGACTCTGGAATTTGAGGCGCCGCGTCGAACAAATCGTCCGCCACGACGGCCGGACTTCGTTCCGGGGTTCGCTCCGCGACTCTGTGGACTTGAAACTCCTGACGATCCAACACCCGCACACCGCCCTCGTCAGGGCCCGAGCCTTCCGAGTCCGCTTCCAAAACACCTGGAGCACCGGGAACATCAGACAACGAATCGTCGGAACTGTCCAAGTCGCTGCCCACGTTCTGCTGAACCTCCTCAAAACCCATCAAGTCCCTGTTCATCACAGACCCCAAATTCTCCTCCGTCAGAACTACACCTCTCGTTGTGCGACACGGTCTGGGGGCCGGAGGCGGAGGCCGACTCGGCTCCACCGTCACGGACCTTTCTTCCCTCGCGACCGGTCGACGTCGTTGTCTGGGGACCCTCTGCTCAATTGGGCGAACGGGAGTCCACCAGTCAATGTCCTCCTCTCGGTTCTCCGCCGCCTGAACCGGCGGACGAACCACCTGAACGGGCTGATTCGCCACCTGAACAGGCCCCACCGGCCCCTGGGCCGGCTCCTCCTCAATCCGCACCAGCGGCAACCTAGGCCGCACCCGCTCCTCTCTCCGCACATTCCTTCGAGCCTCCCTTCCGGCTTCCAGCTCCGTCTCGATCAAACCCTGCGCGTGCTCAAACACGGCCGGCGTCACTCTCGGGAGATTCCGTTTGGCCCAACGGACCGCGACCTCCCACGCCGACCCCCAGTCCCGCGGGACACTGACATTGACCTCACGCAGCAGGTCTCTCAGTTTGTCTTGGTAGTGCTGCTTGAGGATGAGACATGTAGTATAGCCCCAATTTTTGGCATTGCCAACTATCATGTCCATCGTGGTCTGGGTCGGGAACGCGGGTTTGATCATAGTGGACAAGACCTTCACCATCCTATCGATCGTGATTGGCTCCGGTCTGTCATTTTCCCCGTCCACGTTCCGCAGATGGTGGACGGTGCGAATGACGCCATGCAAAAATCGCACGAGCCTCCCAAAACTTGGGTCCGCTGCCTGGCGTCGAACTCCCGTTCCACCGATGCGATCCCCGTGCAGTGGATCTCGCATCCTGGTCCGCTCCCCATCGCGGACCACTTCCGCGTAAGTCCTAGGCGGTGGATTCTCGTAGCGAGCACGTCGCGGAGGCGCTGGCTGAGTCAGGATGGGGAAGAATTCCCTCCCTCTCCTGGGGGGAGGAGGATCCCCTCCCCACCCCCTGGTTTGGGAGGGACGCGCACGGTCCATCCGCGACCCCCCACGAGAACCCCAACGCATAGGTGGCGGTGGCCGGCGCCCACCCCGGCGACGTCCGACCACCGTCCAGTCGTCACGCCACTCCATGAGCCGATCAATGGCGGCTTTGCTATATAATTAATAATTTGGTGTGCCTGTGTATGAATGTGCGATGTGCGAATGGACGTGTGAATGCAAGTGAGTGCTTGTGAACAACTGGGAATGAGTGAAAACCGGACAAATGAAAGTACGAATGCAGCAGTGTGAGTGTGTGTGGCCGTGTACAAATGGACGTATGAATGCAAAGGTATGCTTGTGTAAAGTGCAAATGGACGAATGAATGCAGTTATGTGCCTACGGATGAGAGAAATTGAGTGTGGTTGGTACGAATGGACGTATGAATGCAATAGAGTGCTTGTGAATGGCTGACAACGAAAGAAAGGTGTGGCAATGGACGTATGAATGCAATCGTGTGCTTGTGTACCGTGCGAATGGACGTGAGAATGCAAATATGTGCTTATGTATGAGTGAAATGAATGTGGTTGGTTCAAATGGACGTATGAATGCAATGGAATGCTTGTGTAACGTGAAAATGGACGTGTGAATGCAAAAATGTGCTTATGGAAGAGTGAGAATGAGTGTAAGAGGGTAAATGGGCGTTTGAATGCAATAGAGTGCTTGTGTTTGACTGTGAATGAATGAGAAGTGTGCAAATGGACGTTTGAATGTGATGAAATGCTTGTATGAACGACTGAAAGTAAGGAAATGTAGTGCAAATGGACGTGTGTGTGTGCGTGTGTGAGTAGAAGTGCTTGCAGTGTGCGTGCGGGAGTGAACGAGAACTCTTTTTCTTTTCTTTTACGTCCCCCTCCTCGCCGCAGCAGCTGCACAAACGAAAACGAAAGGCAAAGAAAACCGAAAGTAAAAAGAAAAATGGCCAAAAAAGAGCGTCGTGTGTCGGTCGTCGACGTTTCGACCTCGTCGAGGTCTTCCTCAGGACGCGCACACGACGACTTAAAGCACCGCGAGGACCGCGCCGCCGGCAATTAGCCGTCAACGAGCCCGGCCACCGTCACCGCGAGAGCTCCCGCCCGAGAAACGGCGCACCGCCCAGCCGCTACGCACTTTAAAAAAAGCACGCAGCACTTAAACTGCACACCGAACTCGGGAAGAAAGCCGCCACGGCAAACAAATGACCGTCCCGAAGCCCAAAGCTTTCAACACCGGCGCAGAAATCCCCACGAGCGAGCAAATACAGCACAGCGAGAGCAGCAGCGATGTGTCACCGTCCGATGCCAGCTGAAGAATGAGCCTGCGCATGCGCGGAGGCTCACTATCTGCGCTGCTGAACAAAATACGCTGTGTCTGGCGTTATCAAATTAAACAGACATGCAATTTTCGGCCCCAAAACAAAGTGTGTAGTGTGTGTATTGTGCAAAATGTGCATATGTGTGTGTATAAAAAGGGCACGTGACCACATATTAGTGGATCATTATTTTATTTGTTCTAAAAAGATATAATTAAACAAGAAAACTGTTCTTTTGCGTATAACTAATAAACGAAGATATGTATAACGTTCAAACCCCTTGCATTGTATATATAAGTCGCTCAGAAGGCGCCTGACCGCATTGGTGCCCAACATAGGGATCGCGGGCCCCAAGTGGTCCCCCCACTCCTGGGGGTGCGGGACCACTTGCGGACGTGGGGGCAGTGCCAACCGGCCACTATCCCCCTCCCCACACAGGGACACCCATGGTCGGCGGGCCAGTCGAGGCCCAAGGGGTCGAAATAAGGGCCCAAAGTCCAAGGCCCAGAAAAAAAGCCTCCAAATGGGGGTTTTTTGGGGTTAGGGCCCCACCCCCCTGCGGCCCACATGACCTAGGGCACCTGAGAACGAGGGTTGCATAGACCCCTAGGTTTGGGGTTAGTGCCAGAGGTAGGGTTGGGCGATCTCAAGGGCAAGGAGGTCTGAGGCACAGGCCCCCTAGTGTTGAGGTTAGGGTAAGGAGTAGGGCTGGGCGATCCAGCCCCCCCAGACCCCAAACGCTACCCTCCTGTGTCCAGCCCAGGCCAATGACTTGGGGTTAGGGCTACCCCACCTCCACAGTCAAGGCCCCACCGAAGCACAGCCCCTCCGTCTCTCGTTCAATCCCAACTCCGCAACCCTGGTCCCGAGCTTGGCGATCCACCGGTACTCGGCCCTCTTGCGCTGGACCGACGTCCATGCGGCGTTTCGCTCGAGACCGGTCATCCGGAGCTGCTCGAAACCGTGGTCAATAAAGTGACCCACGACTCTAGTATACGACTTCCTACGAGCCATAATGTTGTGCTTGTGTTGTGCCAAACGTGTGGCAAGCGTGTTGGCCGTCTCCCCGACGTAAGCGGATCCGCAACGGTCACACGCAAGCATGTAGACGCAGTTCTCTGACCTCATGGACAACTGTTGGTCCAGCTGGAACAGACGCCCGTCCGTCAGACTGCGCACGAACTTCCGGCTGCGATACCACCTCTGAGACGGCAGAGGTTTAAGCGCCCTGCGATCCGGTAATCTAGCCCGCACGAGCAAATCGGTCAAGTTGTCGTTTTTCCGATACGCCGAGATAATGTCCCTGTTCGCCAAGGCCGGGAAAGCCGACTTGCCAGCGGTGAAATTATCCCGGACCTGACTGTTCAAGCGTTTGGCGCGCGTGGAGTACGTCGTGACTAAGGGGAAGGAATCGTCCCCGCGTCTAGGCGCCCTGTCCAAAAACGAGCGCAGACACTTGCGAAGGAACGTCCTGCAATAATTCCGACGACGGAGAGCCTTAAACAAGATAACCGTCGCTTCCCGGAAACCAACCTCGCTCGAGCAAATGCGATGGAACCGCAGCAGCTGTGACTTCACTAGGCCCCCGAACATATGCCTCGGGTGGAAGCTAGACCTGTGAACCAGCGCGTGCGTGTCGGTCACTTTGAAGAAGACCTTAACGTCCAACTCGCCCCGTTCGGTGAAATTGGGGCCCTTGAAAACCGTCACGTCGAGAAAATCAATGGAGGTCTCTGACCACTCGGCTTTCACCCGGATGGAGGAATTATGGGAATTGAGGATCTCGACAAACCGATCAAACTGCGACTTGTCTCCCGGCCAAACGCCGAAAATGTCGTCGAGGTACCTCAAGTAGCACGTAGGCTTAATTGGGCACTTGCCCATCACTCCCTCCTCCCAATTTGCCATGTAGATGTTGGCGTACGAGGGCGCGAAGCGCTTCCCCATGGCGGTCCCTTTGACCTGCAAGAAGTACTCGCCGTCAAAGACAAAGTCGTTGCGCTTGAGGTTGATCTCCAGTAGCTCCAGCAATTCGGTATCAGGACGCCCCGGATCAGGGTACAAGTGAAAGAACTTGCGGACGGTCTCGATGCCGTCATCGATCGGTATATTTGTATAAAGACTCTCCACGTCCATGGAGAAGAACGCGGATTGAGCGGGAATTCTGAGCGTTTTAAGCAATTCAATGAACTGGTAAGTGTCTTTCAGATACGACGGATGCTTTGTGGACAACGGGAACAAAAAGTGCTCTATAAATTCGGCCGTAGCGTAGGTGTCGCTCCCGCAGTCGGATACGATCGGCCTGCCGGGCGGCATCACAAACGGCACGGCCCATTTCTCGGGAGGCTTGTGAATCTTAGGTAAGAGGTAGAACCGCCTCTCACGCGGTTCACCTCTGCCCTTCAAGTACAACATCTGTTTATGGTTTATGAACCTTTTCTTTTTCAATTGGGAGACAATCCGATCAATCATCGGTAGCGTGTCCCAGTAAATGGGCTTGACCAACTTCTCATAATACACCGGGTCGCTCAACTGGCGTTTTGCCTCAGTGACGTACTGGTCACGGTCCATGATAACCACCGCCGAGCCTTTATCAGCTGGCTTAATTACCAGATGTTTGGCCCGACGGAGGTCCTCCAAGGCCCGCAACTGGCAGTCCGGCAGATTCGGCAATTCGCGCTGCGGTGACCGATTCGCACAGAGCCACTTAATATCCCTGTCCAACAAACGAATGAGACCCTCCGGCAGTGTGTCCGGCGGCGGCGACCACTCCGAAGGCCCCACGAAAGGGGGTTTCTGACCTTTGGGTGGCGCCCCAAAATACGTAGCCAATTTGATGCGTCGGTGGAACTGCTGCAAGTCAAACTCCATCTGGTCTTTATCCTGCATTGCACGCAACGTAACCGGAATGAAGGTCAATCCCCTACTCAACAAGTCGTGCTGGTCTCGAGTAAGCTTGAACGCCTTAGCTAGGACCACCACATCACTGCCAACCGGAGAACGCGTCGGCTGTGGCCCCTTCTCGTTGTTGCTTAAGGGAGGCCCAAGTTTAACAGCCTGCACCAGTGCGCCAACATCTTGACAGCAGTGGTGGCAGTCCAGTGGATGCCGTCGTCCTCCACCTCAAACTCGGCTTCGGGGAGCGGCTCCAAGAACGGCATGTTACGACGCAGGTGCTCATTCAACTCCGTCAAGTTCTCCTGTTGTTCCAACGGGAGATCTTTGGAGAAGTTGACGAGAGGAATCCAAATCTCCGAGAACGGAAAGACCTTCTTAGCCGTACGCAGAGCCGCCTGAACATTCTTAATAGTGGTCTCACGCGGCTTGTTCTGGCGACTGTTGATGCCGAATGAAAGCACCAACCGCTGGACCTCCACCCGCGGTCGTCCGATCGGATTGGTCAGAACCATCTCCGCGTGCCTAAAGTGGGCCCCGGGGAAACTATCCAACTGCAGATCGTCGACGCTATGACCTGGGATTCGGGACAAGTTTGAGTCCCCGATGATCAAGTTTGTCTTGTGGACAGTCAGTCGCCAATCGGTCTTCTTGCGCACTTGTCTGTGGCTAAACACCACGTACTCATGCACAAGGGGTTCATCCGGAAGAGGCACCAGACTGGGTGACTCTGGAATTTGAGGCGCCGCGTCGAACAAATCGTCCGCCACGACGGCCGGACTTCGTTCCGGGGTTCGCTCCGCGACTCTGTGGACTTGAAACTCCTGACGATCCAACACCCGCACACCGCCCTCGTCAGGGCCCGAGCCTTCCGAGTCCGCTTCCAAAACACCTGGAGCACCGGGAACATCAGACAACGAATCGTCGGAACTGTCCAAGTCGCTGCCCACGTTCTGCTGAACCTCCTCAAAACCCATCAAGTCCCTGTTCATCACAGACCCCAAATTCTCCTCCGTCAGAACTACACCTCTCGTTGTGCGACACGGTCTGGGGGCCGGAGGCGGAGGCCGACTCGGCTCCACCGTCACGGACCTTTCTTCCCTCGCGACCGGTCGACGTCGTTGTCTGGGGACCCTCTGCTCAATTGGGCGAACGGGAGTCCACCAGTCAATGTCCTCCTCTCGGTTCTCCGCCGCCTGAACCGGCGGACGAACCACCTGAACGGGCTGATTCGCCACCTGAACAGGCCCCACCGGCCCCTGGGCCGGCTCCTCCTCAATCCGCACCAGCGGCAACCTAGGCCGCACCCGCTCCTCTCTCCGCACATTCCTTCGAGCCTCCCTTCCGGCTTCCAGCTCCGTCTCGATCAAACCCTGCGCGTGCTCAAACACGGCCGGCGTCACTCTCGGGAGATTCCGTTTGGCCCAACGGACCGCGACCTCCCACGCCGACCCCCAGTCCCGCGGGACACTGACATTGACCTCACGCAGCAGGTCTCTCAGTTTGTCTTGGTAGTGCTGCTTGAGGATGAGACATGTAGTATAGCCCCAATTTTTGGCATTGCCAACTATCATGTCCATCGTGGTCTGGGTCGGGAACGCGGGTTTGATCATAGTGGACAAGACCTTCACCATCCTATCGATCGTGATTGGCTCCGGTCTGTCATTTTCCCCGTCCACGTTCCGCAGATGGTGGACGGTGCGAATGACGCCATGCAAAAATCGCACGAGCCTCCCAAAACTTGGGTCCGCTGCCTGGCGTCGAACTCCCGTTCCACCGATGCGATCCCCGTGCAGTGGATCTCGCATCCTGGTCCGCTCCCCATCGCGGACCACTTCCGCGTAAGTCCTAGGCGGTGGATTCTCGTAGCGAGCACGTCGCGGAGGCGCTGGCTGAGTCAGGATGGGGAAGAATTCCCTCCCTCTCCTGGGGGGAGGAGGATCCCCTCCCCACCCCCTGGTTTGGGAGGGACGCGCACGGTCCATCCGCGACCCCCCACGAGAACCCCAACGCATAGGTGGCGGTGGCCGGCGCCCACCCCGGCGACGTCCGACCACCGTCCAGTCGTCACGCCACTCCATGAGCCGATCAATGGCGGCTTTGCTATATAATTAATAATTTGGTGTGCCTGTGTATGAATGTGCGATGTGCGAATGGACGTGTGAATGCAAGTGAGTGCTTGTGAACAACTGGGAATGAGTGAAAACCGGACAAATGAAAGTACGAATGCAGCAGTGTGAGTGTGTGTGGCCGTGTACAAATGGACGTATGAATGCAAAGGTATGCTTGTGTAAAGTGCAAATGGACGAATGAATGCAGTTATGTGCCTACGGATGAGAGAAATTGAGTGTGGTTGGTACGAATGGACGTATGAATGCAATAGAGTGCTTGTGAATGGCTGACAACGAAAGAAAGGTGTGGCAATGGACGTATGAATGCAATCGTGTGCTTGTGTACCGTGCGAATGGACGTGAGAATGCAAATATGTGCTTATGTATGAGTGAAATGAATGTGGTTGGTTCAAATGGACGTATGAATGCAATGGAATGCTTGTGTAACGTGAAAATGGACGTGTGAATGCAAAAATGTGCTTATGGAAGAGTGAGAATGAGTGTAAGAGGGTAAATGGGCGTTTGAATGCAATAGAGTGCTTGTGTTTGACTGTGAATGAATGAGAAGTGTGCAAATGGACGTTTGAATGTGATGAAATGCTTGTATGAACGACTGAAAGTAAGGAAATGTAGTGCAAATGGACGTGTGTGTGTGCGTGTGTGAGTAGAAGTGCTTGCAGTGTGCGTGCGGGAGTGAACGAGAACTCTTTTTCTTTTCTTTTACGTCCCCCTCCTCGCCGCAGCAGCTGCACAAACGAAAACGAAAGGCAAAGAAAACCGAAAGTAAAAAGAAAAATGGCCAAAAAAGAGCGTCGTGTGTCGGTCGTCGACGTTTCGACCTCGTCGAGGTCTTCCTCAGGACGCGCACACGACGACTTAAAGCACCGCGAGGACCGCGCCGCCGGCAATTAGCCGTCAACGAGCCCGGCCACCGTCACCGCGAGAGCTCCCGCCCGAGAAACGGCGCACCGCCCAGCCGCTACGCACTTTAAAAAAAGCACGCAGCACTTAAACTGCACACCGAACTCGGGAAGAAAGCCGCCACGGCAAACAAATGACCGTCCCGAAGCCCAAAGCTTTCAACACCGGCGCAGAAATCCCCACGAGCGAGCAAATACAGCACAGCGAGAGCAGCAGCGATGTGTCACCGTCCGATGCCAGCTGAAGAATGAGCCTGCGCATGCGCGGAGGCTCACTATCTGCGCTGCTGAACAAAATACGCTGTGTCTGGCGTTATCAAATTAAACAGACATGCAATTTTCGGCCCCAAAACAAAGTGTGTAGTGTGTGTATTGTGCAAAATGTGCATATGTGTGTGTATAAAAAGGGCACGTGACCACATATTAGTGGATCATTATTTTATTTGTTCTAAAAAGATATAATTAAACAAGAAAACTGTTCTTTTGCGTATAACTAATAAACGAAGATATGTATAACGTTCAAACCCCTTGCATTGTATATATAAGTCGCTCAGAAGGCGCCTGACCGCATTGGTGCCCAACATAGGGATCGCGGGCCCCAAGTGGTCCCCCCACTCCTGGGGGTGCGGGACCACTTGCGGACGTGGGGGCAGTGCCAACCGGCCACTATCCCCCTCCCCACACAGGGACACCCATGGTCGGCGGGCCAGTCGAGGCCCAAGGGGTCGAAATAAGGGCCCAAAGTCCAAGGCCCAGAAAAAAAGCCTCCAAATGGGGGTTTTTTGGGGTTAGGGCCCCACCCCCCTGCGGCCCACATGACCTAGGGCACCTGAGAACGAGGGTTGCATAGACCCCTAGGTTTGGGGTTAGTGCCAGAGGTAGGGTTGGGCGATCTCAAGGGCAAGGAGGTCTGAGGCACAGGCCCCCTAGTGTTGAGGTTAGGGTAAGGAGTAGGGCTGGGCGATCCAGCCCCCCCAGACCCCAAACGCTACCCTCCTGTGTCCAGCCCAGGCCAATGACTTGGGGTTAGGGCTACCCCACCTCCACAGTCAAGGCCCCACCGAAGCACAGCCCCTCCGTCTCTCGTTCAATCCCAACTCCGCAACCCTGGTCCCGAGCTTGGCGATCCACCGGTACTCGGCCCTCTTGCGCTGGACCGACGTCCATGCGGCGTTTCGCTCGAGACCGGTCATCCGGAGCTGCTCGAAACCGTGGTCAATAAAGTGACCCACGACTCTAGTATACGACTTCCTACGAGCCATAATGTTGTGCTTGTGTTGTGCCAAACGTGTGGCAAGCGTGTTGGCCGTCTCCCCGACGTAAGGGTTTAGGGTTAGGGTTAGGGTTAGGGTTAGGTTAGGGTTAGGGTTAGGGTTAGGGTTAGGGTTTAGGGTTAGGGTTAGGTTAGGGTTAGGGTTAGGGTTTAGGGTTAGGGTTAGGGTTAGGGTTAGGGTTTAGGATGGGGAAGAATTCCCTCCCTCTCCTGGGGGGAGGAGGATCCCCTCCCCACCCCCTGGTTTGGGAGGGACGCGCACGGTCCATCCGCGACCCCCCACGAGAACCCCAACGCATAGGTGGCGGTGGCCGGCGCCCACCCCGGCGACGTCCGACCACCGTCCAGTCGTCACGCCACTCCATGAGCCGATCAATGGCGGCTTTGCTATATAATTAATAATTTGGTGTGCCTGTGTATGAATGTGCGATGTGCGAATGGACGTGTGAATGCAAGTGAGTGCTTGTGAACAACTGGGAATGAGTGAAAACCGGACAAATGAAAGTACGAATGCAGCAGTGTGAGTGTGTGTGGCCGTGTACAAATGGACGTATGAATGCAAAGGTATGCTTGTGTAAAGTGCAAATGGACGAATGAATGCAGTTATGTGCCTACGGATGAGAGAAATTGAGTGTGGTTGGTACGAATGGACGTATGAATGCAATAGAGTGCTTGTGAATGGCTGACAACGAAAGAAAGGTGTGGCAATGGACGTATGAATGCAATCGTGTGCTTGTGTACCGTGCGAATGGACGTGAGAATGCAAATATGTGCTTATGTATGAGTGAAATGAATGTGGTTGGTTCAAATGGACGTATGAATGCAATGGAATGCTTGTGTAACGTGAAAATGGACGTGTGAATGCAAAAATGTGCTTATGGAAGAGTGAGAATGAGTGTAAGAGGGTAAATGGGCGTTTGAATGCAATAGAGTGCTTGTGTTTGACTGTGAATGAATGAGAAGTGTGCAAATGGACGTTTGAATGTGATGAAATGCTTGTATGAACGACTGAAAGTAAGGAAATGTAGTGCAAATGGACGTGTGTGTGTGCGTGTGTGAGTAGAAGTGCTTGCAGTGTGCGTGCGGGAGTGAACGAGAACTCTTTTTCTTTTCTTTTACGTCCCCCTCCTCGCCGCAGCAGCTGCACAAACGAAAACGAAAGGCAAAGAAAACCGAAAGTAAAAAGAAAAATGGCCAAAAAAGAGCGTCGTGTGTCGGTCGTCGACGTTTCGACCTCGTCGAGGTCTTCCTCAGGACGCGCACACGACGACTTAAAGCACCGCGAGGACCGCGCCGCCGGCAATTAGCCGTCAACGAGCCCGGCCACCGTCACCGCGAGAGCTCCCGCCCGAGAAACGGCGCACCGCCCAGCCGCTACGCACTTTAAAAAAAGCACGCAGCACTTAAACTGCACACCGAACTCGGGAAGAAAGCCGCCACGGCAAACAAATGACCGTCCCGAAGCCCAAAGCTTTCAACACCGGCGCAGAAATCCCCACGAGCGAGCAAATACAGCACAGCGAGAGCAGCAGCGATGTGTCACCGTCCGATGCCAGCTGAAGAATGAGCCTGCGCATGCGCGGAGGCTCACTATCTGCGCTGCTGAACAAAATACGCTGTGTCTGGCGTTATCAAATTAAACAGACATGCAATTTTCGGCCCCAAAACAAAGTGTGTAGTGTGTGTATTGTGCAAAATGTGCATATGTGTGTGTATAAAAAGGGCACGTGACCACATATTAGTGGATCATTATTTTATTTGTTCTAAAAAGATATAATTAAACAAGAAAACTGTTCTTTTGCGTATAACTAATAAACGAAGATATGTATAACGTTCAAACCCCTTGCATTGTATATATAAGTCGCTCAGAAGGCGCCTGACCGCATTGGTGCCCAACATAGGGATCGCGGGCCCCAAGTGGTCCCCCCACTCCTGGGGGTGCGGGACCACTTGCGGACGTGGGGGCAGTGCCAACCGGCCACTATCCCCCTCCCCACACAGGGACACCCATGGTCGGCGGGCCAGTCGAGGCCCAAGGGGTCGAAATAAGGGCCCAAAGTCCAAGGCCCAGAAAAAAAGCCTCCAAATGGGGGTTTTTTGGGGTTAGGGCCCCACCCCCCTGCGGCCCACATGACCTAGGGCACCTGAGAACGAGGGTTGCATAGACCCCTAGGTTTGGGGTTAGTGCCAGAGGTAGGGTTGGGCGATCTCAAGGGCAAGGAGGTCTGAGGCACAGGCCCCCTAGTGTTGAGGTTAGGGTAAGGAGTAGGGCTGGGCGATCCAGCCCCCCCAGACCCCAAACGCTACCCTCCTGTGTCCAGCCCAGGCCAATGACTTGGGGTTAGGGCTACCCCACCTCCACAGTCAAGGCCCCACCGAAGCACAGCCCCTCCGTCTCTCGTTCAATCCCAACTCCGCAACCCTGGTCCCGAGCTTGGCGATCCACCGGTACTCGGCCCTCTTGCGCTGGACCGACGTCCATGCGGCGTTTCGCTCGAGACCGGTCATCCGGAGCTGCTCGAAACCGTGGTCAATAAAGTGACCCACGACTCTAGTATACGACTTCCTACGAGCCATAATGTTGTGCTTGTGTTGTGCCAAACGTGTGGCAAGCGTGTTGGCCGTCTCCCCGACGTAAGCGGATCCGCAACGGTCACACGCAAGCATGTAGACGCAGTTCTCTGACCTCATGGACAACTGTTGGTCCAGCTGGAACAGACGCCCGTCCGTCAGACTGCGCACGAACTTCCGGCTGCGATACCACCTCTGAGACGGCAGAGGTTTAAGCGCCCTGCGATCCGGTAATCTAGCCCGCACGAGCAAATCGGTCAAGTTGTCGTTTTTCCGATACGCCGAGATAATGTCCCTGTTCGCCAAGGCCGGGAAAGCCGACTTGCCAGCGGTGAAATTATCCCGGACCTGACTGTTCAAGCGTTTGGCGCGCGTGGAGTACGTCGTGACTAAGGGGAAGGAATCGTCCCCGCGTCTAGGCGCCCTGTCCAAAAACGAGCGCAGACACTTGCGAAGGAACGTCCTGCAATAATTCCGACGACGGAGAGCCTTAAACAAGATAACCGTCGCTTCCCGGAAACCAACCTCGCTCGAGCAAATGCGATGGAACCGCAGCAGCTGTGACTTCAC